>NC_033628.1:5929010-6018577 GCF_001540865.1 Ananas comosus
TTCCTTGTTCCGGTACAAGGTGCTGATTTTGGAAAGAAACTTTCTAATCCTACTCCGTTTTGATTCTAAAGTCTATAAATAAGCTATAGGGATTCTCTAACTGATCAAGCATCACGAAAATATATATTTGAGCAATCCTAGAGGCTCAGATTTCATCCAAAACCTATTTTCTACAAAAAGCCTCTTTTAGATCAAATCGAGATATTGAAATTTGATATTAATATGTCGATTTGATCTCCGCTTCGCTTGGAGTTCTATTCCCTGGTTTTCTACGATACTCCTAAGCGAAGGATCACCATAATCATGATGCTCTTCATGAACGGCGTCGTGGATTCGGCGTGAACAAAGGCGGTTCGTGGATTCGGATCGTTGGCTCGTGGATTCGAGTGGCGTTCGTGGATTCGGATCGTTGGCTCGTGGATTCGAGTGGCGTCGTGGATTCAGCGTGATTGAAGCTTCGTGGATTCGAAGTGGAGGCGTTCGTGGACTCGAACGTGAGGGCGTGGACAATCCGGAGGGTAGCGCGAAGATTCATAGGAGGTTAAGAGAGGTTGAGTCCGTGGAGTCAGTAATCACCTTGTAATATTTTCTCTTAGTGAATTATTTTTTTCGCGTGTTGATCCCGTGGGTTTTTCTCCAAGTTGGAGTTTTCCTACGTAAATCTCGGTGTGCTTTTTATTTTCCGCATTTATTTTTATTGCATCGAGATTTGTGGTTTTTAGCCGGTACACCTATTCACCCCCCTCTAGGTGATAGATACAATCTAGATAGATCCTTGGGCTCCTCAAAACTTTCAGGCGAACCCTCGGGTGCGCCACGAGATTAATGGACAGGTAGATAGCTTTACTTCTTGGACATGTGACGAGCTAGTTGATTAACTATTTCATTATACATGCATTCATATACATAATTCGGGCATAGTAGTGTAGTTATACTATTCTGTCTTCACAGCTTTCCATATCTATCTATCTGTTTATCTACTTGTGCCCACTTGGACCTAGTGGGGAGACCAGCGGAGTCGGCGGCCGAACCCACTGGGAACTATAGAAGATAGTTCTCACCTCACTCTCTACAGGTCCGAGTTCGAGTGCCCCCGGCAAGTGCGAGGATCGTGGCAAGGGCATAGCGCCCTAGTGGTGTATGTACATAGCTAGCTTTACTTCCTTTTGTATTAGCCGTCACCCTTTGTATTTGAGAGTAGATGATGTATAGGTGTGAGGTTATTTTGGAAGATGTAAAAGCATGTTATATTTATGTTCATATTTTGAAAGTAAATCGATGTATTAAAGAGATTGAATGAATGTAATAGATAGAACCTTCTCTCTTTATTTACTTGTATGTCTCATACTTGTATCTTGCTCTTATTTGTTAGCACTAGTGGTGCTCCTTGTGATCGTGTATGTATGAATTGATTCCTGGGTAAATTCTTATACATGATCAGTTTGCTTAGCCTTGGACGGACAGAGGAGGTGCTGTCCATTCGGCGTCTGTTTGACGCGCTCGAACCGAATCGAATTGGTAGCGGTCTCGGGGCGTGACAGCGTCGAAGAACGAAGAATCCAACACTTCGGAGAAGGCGGAGATAACTCACGACATGAATCACGATGCTATGGTAAAGTCTTTACTTCATGTTATGGTGATTCATACTTAGTTATAGGCATTAGAATCATTATTATCCATGTTTAGTTGATTAGAAAGTGCTTCGGAACTCTGCGGAACCCGAAACAGTGCTAAGTCTGAAAAATGCACTGCGTACCGGTACAGCAATTGACCCGTACCGGTACAGCCATCGACTTTGGCTTCGCAAATTTTTGTTCCGTCATCGTGTAACCGGTGACAGCCTCACGTGTGCCAGTACACTGTGTAAAATTGTGAAAACTTTCTAATCCGACTCCGATTGATTCTAAAGTCTATAAATAAGTTATAGGGGTTCTCTAACAGATCAAGCATCACGAAAATACATGTTTGAGAAACCCTAGAGGCTCGGATTTCATCTAAAATCTATTTTCTTCATAAAGCCTCTTTTAGGTCAAATCGAGAGATTGTAATTTGATATCAATATGTCGATTTGATCTTCGCTTCGCTTGGAGATCTATTTCCTGATTTTCATCGATACTCTAAGCGAAGGATCACCATAATCATGATGCTCTTCATGACGGCGTCGTGGATTCTGCGTGATTGACGGCGGTTCGTGGATTCGGATCGTGAGCTTCGTGGATTCGGAGTGGAGGCGTTTCGTGGATTCGGAACGTGGCGTTCGTGGATTCGAACGTGAGGGCGTGGACAACCCGGAGGATTGCGCGAGATTCATAGGAGGTTAAGAGAGGTCGAGTCCGTGGAGTCGGTAATCACCTTGTAATCTTTTCTCTTAGTGAATTATTTTTTTGCATGTTGGTCCCGTGGGTTTTTCTTCAAGTTGGAGTTTTCCCACGTAAATCTCGGTGTGATTTTTATTTTTCGCATTTATTTTTATCACATTAAGATTTGTGGTTTTTGGCTATTACACCTATTCACCCCCCTCTAGGTGTTAGATACAATCTAGATAGATCCTTCGGCTCCTCGAAACTTACAATTGGTATCAGAGCGAGATCTAGATATAACTAATGGCCGAAGGCGGTAACATCAATCGACCACCACTCTTCAATGGCACGAATTATGCCTATTGGAAAGTTCGCATGAGAGCTTTTCTAATCGCAATCCATGAGCGGGTGTGGAAAGCAATAGAATTCGGTTGGAAGCATCCTATCGAAGTCGTCGATAATGATACCGTTCCTAAACCACGGAACAAGTGGACAAAAGATGAAAACGAGTCATCTTCGTTTAACGGTAAAAGAATTAATACTTTATTCAACGCTTTATCGCAATCGGAGTTTACTCATGTTTCGGCATGCGAAACGGCACAGAAAATTTGGGATACTCTACAAGTTATGCATGAAGGAACGAGCTTAGTAAATGTCCAAAAATTACAAATGTTAATAAGTAAATTTGATTCAATTTTTATGGACGAAAATAAGACCTTTACCGAGTACTATACGCGTCTGCAGGACGTTGTGAATACATGCGCTAACTTGGGAGAGAAAATTCCGAATTCAAAGGTTGTAAGAAAATTCTTCGAACTCTTCCAGAACGCTTTCGGGCAAAGGTTGCCGCTATCGAAACCGTTAAGCATCCGCACGAGATGAAAGTAGAGGAATTAGTAGGTGCTTTGCAAACTTATGAAATGACTTTTCCTACTAATCAACCTTCTTCCAAGTCTTCTTCTAAAAGTACAGGGGTTGCACTCAAATCGACAAAGAAAGAAGACGACGACTCGGATTCCGACGGAGATATTTCGCTCGCCGACTTTGAACATCAATTAGCGCTCCTAACGAAGAAGTTCCGACGAAATTTCCGGAAAAATAGATCGGACAAGGCTTCATCTTCTAAGCAAAAAAATTTTTCTAAATCATCTTCATCTTCAAAATCTAAGGATAAAAAACTTGCAAAGTCTTCAAAAGAAAAGGATGAATTTGAAGGAAAAATCCAATGCTACAAATGTAAAGGTTACGGTCACATTGCAACGGATTGTCCTTCTAAAAAGACTTATAAACAAAAGGCTTTGCAAGCAAAAACTTGGGATGACTCTTCTTCTAGTGAATCATCTTCAAGTGACGAAGAAAAGAGTGATCATGTTGCTTTATTTACTAACACTTCTTTACCTTTTATCTAATGTTGTTTGTTTATCCTCTATTGCTACTAATTCCAATATTTCTCTTTCTTCGCATGACTCTTCGAGCGACAATGGCGAAAGCGAGGAGGAATCAAACGACGACGACATAGCGGAAGCGTACAATCAACTTCTTATTGAGTCGAAGAAAATGGCCAAACATAATAAGAAGTTGAGGCGTCGTCTTTTGGGCATTGAGAAGGAAAACAACAACTTAAAGACTTTGAATAAAGCTCTCGAGGAGGAAAGGGAAGCAAATTTGAAAAATAAATCTATCCTCCAAGAGAAGCTAGATGAAGCGGAATCAACTATCAAATCTTCTAAAGATAAGATTGAATTTTTGGAGCACCAATTTCAGAAAATTCATGCATCCAATCAAGTCTTAACTAGTCAAGTTTGCCAACTCAAATCCGATCTTCAAAAATTTTCTTCCGGATCAAAGAAACTAGATCATATGCTCGGTTTGGGTCAAACGAACAAGTTGGGCCTCGGCTATGAAAGAACATATATTGAGAAGGATCAAATGGCGACATCTAAAGTCTCAACAACATTAAAGGTCAAAGTGTGTCATAGGTGTGGAATTAAAGGTCACATCGAAAGGAATTGCCCGGTGAAAGATAAGAAGAATTATTTGGCAACTCCTAAAGCTCAATCGGCACCATCTATGACTCGACATCCCCCAAGGAATCAAAAGAAAGATCAATTGAATCAAGCATCGCAAGCAAACCGGATTTCTAAGCCGCAACACCAAGGTCAACCTAAACCGCAAGCTATGAGGGTTCTTAAGCCTCAAGCGACGAAACAACCAACGGTTGATCAAAAATCAAAGCAAACGGCACCTAACGTCGACAAGACAAGACATCGCAAAATCCGATAAGTTTGGATTCAGAAAGGTGATATCTTTCCTTGTGCTACGTCTTAGTTCGTTTTTGATTTTTTACGTAAATGCTTTAATTGGTGCTTGTTGCAAATTTTTATTCATTGCATTACATATTTAGACGATTTTTGGTGCTTGAATTTTATTTGTTTTTTAGGAAAGGTGTTTGGGAATTTAAAATTTTTCTTTGAGGAAAGAGACGATTGAAAATCCTTATTTTGAGGAGATTAGAATTTTTCAAAGTGTTTTAACCGGAATTCATCTTGAATTAAATTCATATTAATTATCAGTTTTACTCCACTTTTTATTATTTTGACGATAATTTAATATATGATTTCTTAATACATATATTCAACAAAATTTTGAAATCAATTTTGATCTTTTGGTGATTAATTCATCTTGGTTATGTGTGTTGATATGATGGATGGATATTCACTAATCGACTAAAATTTTGTCAAAATTACTTTCAATTGTGAGATTGTCTAATTTAGGGGGAGTTTGAATTATTTAAAAAAAAAAAAAAACTTCTATATTTAAAAGATCTGGAAAGAGGTACATCCAAAATGAGTGTGAAAACTACCACCACATGTAGGAAAGAGCTACCACTCCGGTCGTCCGGCAAGTGTGTGAAGCTACCACATGAAGATTAAATTGAATAACCGAAAAGGTTGAAAAAAATTGAATATTTTAGAATTTTCGGAGTTATAAGGTGTTAGTTTGAAAAAGATGCTCAAAGAGCCACCCCCCGTATCATATTAGTTAAATCTCTATTTTGAACGGATTGCGACAAATTGGTGTCAATTTTTTCGAATTTCTAAAAATTATTTTTCGTGAACCGTTACATCTTGATGATTTTGAAAATAGAAGTCATTTTTGATAATGAAATTTTGGTGTTTCGATATATTTTAAAATTTTGTAATATTTTATCTTCATTATAATAATTTTTTTGGAGTAAAATTCTTAATTTATATAAAATTAATTTATGTTAGATGTATTTTTAAAGCAAAATTTTTGAAATTTGGGGCTGTGTACTGTAGCAGCGGCTTATATAACCGGTTATAGGATTTTATTTCTTCCACAATTCAAAACCAAATCTCTCTCTTTGTTTCTACAACTCCATGGGATCCTCCTCCTCCAGATCCATGAAGTTTTCCCCTAAATCTGTAAGTCTTTTGTTGGGATTTCATGATTTCATCTCGTTTTTTGCATTTTTTCGAAAAAATTCCGAGTTCATGTTAGATCTCTATTTTTAATCGCTTTTTATGCAATTTTTTGCTATAGATTAGTGTTTATCGATATTATCTTGCTTCTAAGTCACTTCAATCATGTCAAAACGTTTATTTTTCGCTGATTTGTGATCTAGATTTCGATATGCTTGGAATTTCGGGATTTGTGTTGAAGTATCAATTTTTGATGAAATTTTTTGCATGAATTAGTTTGAAATAGCGTTAGTATGCATTCTAAGAATATTAGAAATTTTTTCGCTATTTTTACAAATTTTTCGAAAAATTGTGTTCATATATGCTCTTATTGTGTAGGAAAATGGTGTTTTTTCTTGTGTTGACATTGCTGGTGCTTATGGCCGCTGGGAGCGGTCGTGGACGTGGTAGGGGTCATCGAAGGGCCTCTAAGAGGATACGTACTACTGCTAAGGCATCTGGTTCTGATCCAGATTATCAGGTTAGTTCTCCCGAGGAAGCAGAAGAACCTGTTGCTCATCCTGACAAAGGAAAGGGTATAGCTGGAGAGTCCTCACGAGGAGGTTCTCGTGCTCGTGAGGGTCGTCCAAAACAGGCCGCGGATGTTCCCCCAGAGCGGCAGAGGATGTTCATGAGCAAGTCATGTATTGCAGAGCGTTATGTCAACTTCAATGAACTTATACATGATGTTCCTGACTTTGGGCGGCTACTTCAGCGGGTTCCTATTGAGCCAGTTGGTCGGGTTCCTGCTCGCGCTCCATTTTGTATGGAACTTATTCGTGAGTTCTATATGAACGGGAAGGTACTCGCAGAGGATGAGGAGACCGGGACTTTTCTATTTGAGACATTCGTGCGTCAGCAGAAGGTCCTCGTTACCCCACATACTATTGGAGAGCTTTTGGGGATGAACGTGGACACTACTGGTCATCTCTATATATCAGGGGGATTTCAATCTTCATCCCACTAGGATACAGTTGTAGAAGCTATCTGCAAGGCTAGAATGCAAACTAATCGTGCTTATGTGGAGTCCAAGGACTTGCAACCAGAGTATCATCTACTGTCCTTGGTTTTGAGCTACAATGTGCAACCAACGATTGGAACAAAGAGGATTCGTTGGGATCGTTTAGTTCTGCTATATCTACTTGGTCACCCGGAGCAAGCATATGGTTTGAACGTCAACATCCTTTTTCTGATGTGGCAGCGGATGGTTCATGTTTCAGGCTTCTGCCTGACAGGATCTACTTCCATCTCCTCTATTGATCACGAGGATTCTACAGGAGAATAGAGTAGATGTTTCTTCCGAGAAGTATGATTTCGGTCTTAGTCCAATAGATACTGTTACCTGGGCCAAGTCGGTTAGCACGCTGAAGACTTTTCAGCAAACGAAAGGACCATCGCGAGCAGCTTCTAGCCCGGCACCTCCACCTCGAGCAGAGTAGTTATGGGGAAGAGGCCACTGTAGAATCACTTTACTGCGACATGCATTCTTTGAAGAAGAAAGTGAGCGATCTTGGTAGGAAGTTGGAGTTAAACATTAAGAGGATGATAGAGAAAATGGGATGTAGACATGATGACATATTCACTCCCACTTCGTCCTACACGACATATAGGAGGTCTATTTCGCAACATCCTCTTATTCCTCCAACTACTGGAGCTTCGGATGCGGGAGGTTCTGGAGCTGGAGCTGGAGCTGACGATGATGATGACGAGGACACGGAGTGATTTCTTCTCCTTCTGAGCCCAAATGAGAGGGCTAACAAGGGTGAAGTGGGTTATATTCCCACTTGCACAGTCCCAAATGAGAGGGCTAACAGGGGTGAAGTGGGTTATATTCCCACTTGCACAGTCCCACATAAGTCCGTCAAAAATTAGAATATTGCAAACTACATGAAACAATTTCTGCACCATTGAGTACCGGTGCACGAAGTGGAGTACTGGTACCCGAGCAGTTCCGATACCAGGAGCTCAGTTCCGTAAAACCCGTATGTTGGAAATTTTGGTTTCTGTTGCATTCCGGTACGCATCCGATGCAGTACCGATACACCCCAAATCAGTACCGGTACTTCAGCCGAGTTCCGCAAAACCCGACAGCAGCCCAAACCTACACCCTACTAAGTTCGGGAACCTCATTCCAGTACCGGTACTAGATACACAAAAACTGCAGTTTGCTGATTTTGATGTCAAAATCCGTTCTCGCGCTTGTTAAGTTCTAATAACAGACCAAAACTCTCGAAACATCAACCAAAACTTCCAGAATAGCTCAAGATGTTATTCTCACATTAGAATTCATAATTTGCTAAAATTTAGTGTGCTACAACTGGCCCTCTTCATATACCACCCAGCACGCGGATTGGGCCCCCTTTAGCCACAACCACAGTGCACGGTCTAAGTTGGCCCAATGCGCGGGTTAGCTCTACAGGTGAGCGGACCCCGCGCAACCCACCGTGCAGGTTGGTCTTACATGCGGGTGGAACCCGTCATACGCGGACAGGCCCAGCGGCGAATGTGTTCATTATTGGGCCTCATAGGCAGTCCAAGAGACGTGACTCACAAATAGACCTGGCAATCTCGACCCATACCCGTGAGTACCCGCGGGTTACCCGCAAATTTGCAGGTATGGGTACCAACTTTTTCAACCCAAAAAATTACGGGTAAAACGGATGGGTACCCATTAAGCTGTGGACATTTTGGGTAACCCGCGAGTACCCACGGATACCCGCACATATATTTTTTAATTACAAAATATATTTTCTTAATTAAAATATATATTTTTTTATTTACTCATCCTACAAATTCTAACTCTAATTTTTTATCACGTCTTTTATATTACGAAATTTTGAAGCTCTAAGACTTTAAATATTTTTATTATATGTTATGACATTTTAAATAATCAGTTATACTATATTTTTAAAACTTATATATATGTATTTTGCATTTAAAAAATATATGAGAAAAAAGAAAAAAAATTGCGGGTAACCCGTATACCCACCTGCCCACCCGCGGGTGGGTATGGATAATGATGTTGGCTACCCAAAAATTTGTGGGTAAATTTTACTCATGCCGAAATAACCCGTGGGTAAAATAATCCACCCACGGGTTATCCAACCCGCCTGTTTGCCAGGTCTACTCACATAGCCCCGTACATGTCTATCATCCCATATGCCAATTTAGCGCGCTCAAAATTGCGCCAATTGTGCATAGAGATAAACTTGAAATGCCTCGCCAATTACGACTTAAGGGAATGTCGGTTTTATTATTATTATTTTTATACAAATCAATGCTAGATTTATTGCCCAAAAGAACCACCGTCAAGTGAAAACAAGCACTTCAAGTCTCTAACAACCACTGTTGGAAATAATTAACCAAATCATGATGAAAAATCACATGGACTTTTTACATACCTTTCCGGTGCGGATTACATTGCGCTTATTAGGATTTGATCCCATCTTATTTTATAAACTTCTCGATATGCCTAGAAACTGTCTCAATTTCTCACACATTTTTCGTCTTTAGAATTGTTCTTTCTTGTCGCGATTCGGTTACCATAGTCGATCACAACATACTTCCCAAATTCCTTGGATTTTTTATGGTGCCCTACAATGAACCCAAGAGAGAATTTTTGTGACGAGATTATTTTAATTTTTCTCTTGCATAAAATTTATAACCAGTCTCACAGATATTTATAGGCCATAGGGGAGACATTAATCATAATTTGATTCTAACTGAATCCCGCAAAGATAGAAATTTAAACAAAATAGGATTTATCGATTTGTCTTTTAAATTTATTTCTTATCTCATGTAGATTAGAAATATTTTAAGTAAGTTCTAATATGTATTAATCCTAACATTAGCCGTTTGGAAGAACACCTCAAGCTTCTTTCCCTTTTTTTTCCCCTGAAAATGAGTCGTACCTTTGGGAGACAAAGGGTATGTTTGGTTCGAAGTCGAAATCGGTATCGAAATCGTAATGAGAATAAGCTGGAAACGGAATTGGAATGATTCATTATCTCATTTTGTTTGGTTCACCACCTGAATAAAAATCGGAATGAACTATTTTAATTCATTGTCGATGTTTTGATTGAGATAGATATCAGAAACATAATCAAATTAATATACCAATTTTATATTTATAATATATTAGTTTAAATTGAAAATTAAATATTAAAAATTTACGTCAAAATTTTAAAATAATGTCAAAATTTTAAATAAATTATAAAAAAATAAAATTTAAAATTGAACAAATAATTCAAAATATAAAACTAAATTTCGATTTATTCAAATTCAAACTTAAAATTATAATTTCAATTTTTTCAATTTGAATCCATAAACTTAATTCAAATTTTAAATAAAATTTAAAAAATTTTTAAACTTTAAATTAAATTTAAATTTATAATTTAAATTCGAAATGCTTGATTGAATTTTAATTTTTAATTTAAGTTCAAATTAAAATTTAAAATTATAAATATAATTTTTAAACTTAAATTTATATTTTAATCAAAGAAATAAGTAAAAAAAAAAGTTAAATTTAATCCAAACAAATCTATTCCACCCGGATTAAATTTGCAATTCGGCCTCCTAGGCCGGATTGGGAAAAGGGATAATTGAAAAAATCCCTATTCATCCGAGAATCGTAATCAAAATAAAAATTCCACATACCAAATACGGACAAAAACAGATTCGTCTATTTTGATTCAGATTCTAGGGTGAAAAGGGGCAAACCAACGCGCCTAAAAGGCAGGTAGTACAAATATTCGATCACGCACGCCCAGCTAGACAAAGATAATTGTTACGGCTAAAGCGACGCTTGTGAATCCACACCCGGCTAGACACAGAGATAGTTGTTACTGCTAAAGCGACGCTTGAGAGAAGCATTTAAGCCGCAGATATGCCGCAACCGATTTGATAAGCACGGCATGGCATCCAATCACCCTTCAGAAACAACAAAGTATCCAACCATAAAACTAACCGTCTCTTTTGAACTTTTTTTTCTCTTTTTTTTTTTTTTTTTTTTTTTTTTTTTTTTTTTTTGGTGCACTACTTCTTGATTGAGAAAATTGTTTTACTACAACACTAGCTATGCTTTTTGATGTGCCCATTTCGTTGTTTGCATAAAAAGATGATGATAGCCGACCTTGCAAGCCACCAGTTGCAATAATATACCACGACGGGTAAAAGAGTAAGGAAAGGTAGAAAGCAAACAAACAACGGAGAAGCTTTAGACGATGCCCGTTAACAGTTGCAATACACTCAAGTGTATGAATAATGGGACATAAAATAATGGGGCATGATCAAAAGAGATAAAGCTACCTGTCACAAACAAGCGAATTCTACACCTACGTCATACATATTAAGAAGGTAAAAATATATGCACCTAACCAAAAATTTATATCGTTTTGGTTACAACCACCTGATTTTAAAATTTTGTGAACTTTACTGCGTAGCCTATCAATTTATTTAATTTTACTTTGATAACTAGTTTGGAAAACTATTATGTGCACCCGATGCATTTGTACATTCATACCCCGCACATTTAATTTTTTATTTGTCATTCATTTCATTTAATTATTCTATCTCTACCATACAATGAGTTGTGTTTTTTAAAAATTAAAAAGATTAAACAATTGAGTTCACATGAGATGCATCTAAAAAAAAATTGACATGTGCTATGCACCAGGAACAGAATAAATTTTAAGAAAGCAAATCAAACCATTTGAAAGGTCGCAAAATCAAAACTTACAGCAATTGAAGTACGGTGGTCGCTTTCAAATGACCCAAAGTTTAGGTCTAATTCTATACACCTTCACCTAGTAAGAAAAATAAATGCTCGAGCACAAAAGAGAATACCTTCTCTAAAGGGAATATAAGGATTCACAACAAGCCGTTTGTGGCCAACTAGTTATATCATATATATATATATATATATATTAGGACAACAAATGTGTTAGCAACTACATCAGCCAAATTCCTGCAATGTTTGCTCTCCGCAGATTGACGATCGACAAAAAGATTTTCTATTGTGAGGTCAAGCAGTTTAACATCTTGGTAACTCTAGCTTTTTATTATAACTGATGGAGGTACAAGGAACAAAGAGATTTTTATTGTGATTGCTGTTAAAATCTGAGTCTCACTAGGAAAATGGAAAGAACTTGATCCTCACCAAAAGAGGATAGAAGTGATCTTTATCGTAGTTGGGCCAAGAGTTGTTCTTACCTTTGAGAAACTTTTGATGAAGATTCCAGACTGTTTCGTCGTAATTCTCAATTAATTGATAATGCAACCCAATCTCTCTTATCTTTTGGAGGAACTTCTCCAATGAATCACCTCTCTTCGGGCTGAGAAATATGGCTTCTGATTCTTCAGAATGTTTCAACAAGGATATGACTGACCAAGCAAGGCTCTCATGGAATTCCTTGAAGAAGGTGCTGTAAGAACAAGAATAGTGAGCTATTATGATTTATAGAATACTCTTACTGCTTAATTTCATAAACAGAAAACAGGAATAGTTTTGCTACTCTACAATGACGAACATGAAAAAGTAAAACAACTATGGGAAAGATGTATGCCTAACTGACAGAATCAATATCTAGTCTAATTAACCTTACAGTGCAAAAACTTCAATTGAATGCTGTAGATTAAAGTTTTGGTAGTAAATAATCTCTGAATTATTTCTATTTGTACCAATCAAACCCCTACAAAAAGAGAGTTCAGCGATCACAAAGTAGTTAGTAGCACATCTACCCGTCAACAGTGGTATGCATATTTACTCGGCTAAGGCAAGCAGGTAACAAAAGATAGTTCATAAGAACTTGACAACCTCGATAAATAATAACATCGTATCGTTACTCCGAAGCAAAGATATTGTATGCCAGTTTCTGCAGTGGTACAAAAGGAATTCTAACAATACTACACTAACTTAGTAGCGCTCTGTAACCTACATGACGGAATCTCAAGCAGATCTTTTATGGTGGTTAACATTTAGAGCTTGTTTGGTTCATCCATTTTGGATATGGAATGGGAATCGGTTTGATTAAATCCGGTTAATTTTGTTTGGTTTGCAAGAATCGGTTTGGAATTCCTATTCCGTACTAGAATGGGAATAGCCCATCAGCCTTCAACTTGATTCCGGTCTCCTAGCCCGGATTGTGATTTCATTCCCAAAGCCCACTAAGTTTCCGAGGCCCATGCAACCATCTCACCCTCCTCTCCTGTATACATACGATCTCTTCACCCCTCTCTCGTCAAAAAAGAAAAACACCTATCCTCTCTCAAAACCCTATCCCTAACCCACATCAATAAAAGTTTTTAAAAATAAATTTGATATTTTTTTTTTGGAAAAATTATTAAAGAATAGTATTATATTTTTCATAAATTTTAAATAATATAAAATTATATTTGAGAGTAAAATTAGTATTATAGTATCCTATAATTTTTTAGTTTATACAAACCAAACAATGAAATGTGAATAACTCATTCCAATTTCCAATCCACAAATGAACCAAACGTCTTGGGGGAGCGAGGCAATCCAATTACCATTCCAATTCATTCACATTCCTATCCATTCCAATTCCACCCTTGAACCAAACAAGCCCTTAAGGGCAAAATCAGGAAGCTGAAATTTCTAGTTAAACAGTTTTTGCTCTATAAATTTAGTCGTTTGTTCGTAGCATGCTAGTTACAATTGTTTTCACTATGAAACATTTGAGAAATTGGCATGAAAGATTTTATTAACCGATAAGTAAGAACGAAGACGTTCAATAAAAATATTATTAATTCGCTACTTCAGTAACTTTGAGATATTGCTACAAAGTGGTTGAGCATTATTGGTTCCACTATCTTACATCACAACAATATTAGATGCGGTTACAAATCTGAATTAGTAAAAACAAATTATATCCTCAAACAATACATCAACAATTATCAAAACAAAAAAAAAAAAAAAACATTGCCAGCGTATATAATGCACCAAAATCAAGAGGGTTGAAACCAACCAGTCACTAGCCACAATGACATCGAAGGTATTTAGTATCTCCGAAGGATGTTCTTGACTCCAGTGCAGCATCATTGCGCTTACTCTTCTTTCTCCAAAATGTCCAGCATTTATGCTTATGTTATGCTGAATGTCTGACAGTTAATGACTTAATAGAACTCAAAGGGAAATCTAAGCTCATGTTTCACCAAACAGCAAAAGTTTTGTCGTTCATTTGGATCATCAAAATAACAAGTTTTACTACATTTCAGGCCAGGTTAGCATTTATGAGTAACCACAACATAATTGGGTGCACTACATGGGAAACAATTACACTGGAAATACAATGTTGTAAGGTTAGCATATGAATGGTAGTATTTCGGAACAACCTTGTCAAAACAGCTTACCATATTAATAAGCTCATCTAAAGAACAGGAAAAGGAATATTAGAAGAGAGTATGGTTTAATAATTTCATGAACAACCATAACAGAATTTTAGAAGAGGCAGTACGGTTTAATAATTTCATGAACAGCCATAACAGAATTATAGAAGAATGATGTCCTGATTAGGGATTTCTAACCCATAAAGAAAAGAAGCTACTACAGCACTAATTGGGTCCTATATAGCAAAAATTAGCAATTTCCAAAGTTCAATTTACCTAATCTTGCAGGACAGAGTAATCGGTTCTCAATATAGTCCTGGATTCGCACTTTACATTAGTTGATTATCAAAAACTGGGACAAGAGTGCTTTACAAACTGTTTTCAACAGTTTTCTCACATTTTCTTCTTTAAAAGGAAAACTTCAAATACCATCCCTGTGGTTTCACACTTTCTCACTTTAGTACCGTGTGGTTTAAAGTGTATCAATTTAGTGCCTTGTGATTTCATTTTTATCTTTTTATTATCGATTACACTAATGTTTGTTATTAAATAAGTATCAAGGTTAAAACTAAAAGGTACTAAATTGAATATTCGATAAACCTAGATGGGGTATCTGAAGTTTTTTTGTATATAATTTAACGAAATATTAACTGAAAAGCTGACGAAAAAATAAAGATGAAACCACAGGACACTAACTTGATACACTTTAAACCACAGGGTACTAGGTGAGAAAGTGCGAAACCACAGGCGTGGTATTTGAAGTTTACCCAATTTTAAAATTTTAAATAGATAACAGTAAATTTCAATGTTCAATTAATGCTAATGAAACAAAGGGATAAATGTATGATTAATAATTAGAAAGACAAATAAGCGAATATCAATTTCAAAGACAAATAAGCGAATATCAATTTCAAAATGACAAATAAGGCTTAATTACACTGTGCTACGCTGAATGCAAGGACTGCCCATGCCACCCGTGCTGCGAAGGCCATGCCAACACATGGGACAGGGTCATGCCGAGATCGTATCAACAAAATGGGTTTATTTTACATTTTTGGTGATCTTTATGAGTTTTTTTGAGGTAAAAAATATTTACAGTTGTATTTTCATACTTAAAATTATGTAGATCTTGTAAGTATACTTACTTTGGAGCACTTAGTAGTTAGTAAGTTCCATTGCATAAAAAAGACCAACTTTTAGTTTTTTTTTTTTTAATACAAAGAAGATCTCCTCCAAATTCGTTTATCATCGTAGATCTAATGAAATTACCCATGGTGGTGTTTTCCAATATATTTTTATCCAATTATGCTTTGGTTTTGGTCTCATTGAAATTACCCATAGTCGTGTTTTCCAATAAATTGTTATCCAATTATACTCATGCATATACTTGGAGGAGATTTTATTTGTGTTTATTAAAAATATACACTAAAAGTTTGTTACAACCTTTCCCACTAGCAGCAATAACTCGTTGGGTCCAAACCACCGGCCAAAAATACTTAAACCCAATTACTATTGCATGATCTCTTATATACCTAATCACAACATTATTTCTATTCAATGCGGGACTATTAGGCAGTCACGGACTCCCCCTTATTTAGGCCCTGACAACATACTCCTCAATCCAGCTCAATCATACACACAGCCCAAGATTACCAGACGATGTGAGACTTGTCTCATTAGCCTTGTCATTCAAACCCTGGCATAAACTGTCATTCCCAGACCCTGGTTCAACCGAGACTCAGCTAACACTTTCAGCTACTAGTTGGCTCTGATACTAAATGTAATGATCCAACCTACTAGCAATAATAACTCGTTGGGCCCAAATCACTGATCCAAAACACTTAAATCCAATTATTATTGCTAGTATCTATGGTCTCTTATATACCTAATCACAACCTCATTCCCATCTGATGTGGAACTATTGGGGTGTCACAAAGTTGGTCTTTTTTATGCAATGGAACTTATTAACTATAAAGTAGTTAAAAGTTTCTCTTTTATTCTGAAAAAATTATTGGAATACAAGAGAGCTCTTAAAAATAATGGTGTTTAATATTCTTCTTATAGCCTTCGAGAGCAATCAGATCATGTTCTCAACAAAGTGAATGAATTACACTAATGACTGCAGAACAGAGCTCTAAAGTACTCTGTACTTTATAGAAGCATAATTACATGTTGCAACATCACATCGCAAACTAAGTTCTTGTTAAAAAGAAAAATTACTAAAAGGATACAGTCAACAACTTCTGGATTTCCATCAGAAATAACTACCTCAGAAGCATCAGTGCATGCTGCTATTGAAAATCCAGCTAAGCCATAACCTGATCCAAGTTCAAGGACCTTTTTGGACCTTGAAAACAAAGCTAGAATAAATCAACACCACTACAATTATTAGAAACATTTTAGAACATAATGGGCAAGGCCACCAAAGCAATTCCAACTTCTTTTATTGCTGTACTCATACAGAATCTATTTCTAGGTACATAAATATTTTATACATGTACATAGACATTTACTATCAACCAGTAGATGCACTAGGTCAGCCAGCGTCAAGAAACGGACTAGTCGACCAGACTATCAAGGCTAGTTAACAGAATAGCATCGGGAGATGAGCTAATTTGTTGATCTAGCAGGATCTCTCTGAGGAAGTGCTTTATTAATCAGAACCTGCTAAAATCTTGTGCTATATGAACCGTTGTACTCTAAAAGGTTAAGCTAGTAGAGTCTTGTGCTATATGAACCGTTGTACTCTAAAAGCTTAAGCTAGTAGAAAACGGTGTTTAAATATTTTTATATTTAACACTCCCTCACATCTAGATTCGAGACTTTTTGCAAGGCCCATGACGTCGACTTTAATTAAATGTGAGGAAATTAATAATGCTAGGAGCCTGGTATAACTTGAACTCGGGACCTCCTGCTCTAATACCATGTGTGTGCAACAACCATTGTACTCTAAAAGATAAAGCTAGTGTGTTTAAATGCTTTTATATTTAACACTAAATATTTTTATATTTAACAGTATTTAAGAGTATTAGTTTATATATATATCTACATAGAGTTGGGCTGGAATACTATTGATAGTATTTGGCCCCTTTTGTTATCATGTTTTTAACCCTTAGATGAGAAATTGTAGGGTTAGGATGATATTAGTCACTTAAGGTTGAGTGGTCCCCCTAGGATTGAGTGGTCCCCACATTTAATCCCATGGTTAGAAATGATCAAAAGAATTGATCCAAAGGCTAAAACTTAATAGCAAAATGGGCCAAATACTATTAATAGTATTCTAGCCCAACTCTATATATATAGAGAGAGAGAGAGAAAGAGAGAGAGAGTCCGGCTACTATGCTCTCAATAGCACCAAGCGCTTGGTGCTACCATGTATTTTGCTGTTAGATCTACAGCTTTGACCATTTCCACCCATTAGGTTATACTATTCAACCAACCACCTATTCAACCCTAGGGGACCAATATCATCCTAACAACACATCCCTTCATCTAAGGGCCGAAAACCTAATAGCACCAATGACTTAGTGCTATTAATAGTATTCTAGCCTAATACTATAAATATATAGAGTTTAGCTGGAATGCAATCGGTAGCAAACGGGCTCCGTTGTCACCCATTTGTTTTCGATGATGGAGCTTCCAAATCGACGATCGGCACCGTTGAACATGATCAATACTACTTGAAGCAAGGTTTTAAGTGTCCGTCGGCACAGGCCGTATCCACCGTGCCGTACCGTGCCAACAAGACACCGGCACGATACAGACTCCGTGCCGATGGCACAACTCAAAACCCTCTATTCTTTAAATTAGTAAGTAATTTCCTCAATAAAGTTCAAAAATGTGATAAAAAGACATAATAAATAGTTAGAATATTTTGTTGCTAAAGAAATAAATATTTCATACTATTATGTGTCGGCACACAAGAATTTTTTTGACCGGCACGCATCGGCACGGCTCGGCACGCACCGTGCCGTACCGTGCCGGCAAGTTTCCAGCACGACCCCGTGCCACGGCACTTAAATCCTTGACTTGAAGTATCTAGAAACCAAATTTTATATTTTTCCGATAGTGTTCTCTTGTCCATCAAATGGATACAAAAATGAACGACTGAGAATGAATATCCTTTAAAAAGTGATAATAGGAATCTTGTAATCAAGATCGAGAGTATAAATTTTGTTCTAAATAGTTTAAAGAATTTTCTAACCAAAATTCAATTGATTTGAATATCTTTACACCGTTAAACATGAAAACGCTTCATATCAACCATTAAAATTATAAAGTTTGGGACCTTTTGATCATTAGGTCAATGATGTCGAAAAGATTTAAAATTTGGTTTTAGATACTTCAAGTGGTATAGATCAAGTTAAACAGTGCCGATCGTCGATTTGGAGGCTCCATCATCGAAAACAAATGAGTGGCAACGAAGCCTATTTGCTACCGATAGTATACCAGCCTAGCTCTCTCTCTCTCTCTCTCTCTCTCTCTCTCATCTATATATATATTATATAAGAGAGAGAGAGAGATAAAGAAAGAGAGAGCTAGGCTGGTATACTATCGGTAGCACGGAGGCTCCGTGCTCCAAGTTGTTTTCAATGATGTAGGCTTCCAAATCGACGACAGCTTCGTTAGACTTGAACTACACTACTGAAAGTATTTGGAAAACTAAATTGTATAATTTGTTCGACATCATTTGGTTAGTGATTAAAAGGTCCTCAAATTTGACAATTTTAATGGTCGATGTATGCGTTTGTAAATTTTACGGTGTAAAACAATCCAATCTGATGAAATTTTTATAGAAAAAATTCTTTCACTAATTAAGAGTAGATCAGTACCTCTGTCTTAATTCAAGTCTTTTATCATTATTTCTTTATAGAGATTTTTATTTTCAGCTGTTCATTTTAGATACTCGTTTGATAAGTAAATGATGTCGAAAAATTATGAAATTTAGTTTCCAAATACTTTCAATAGTATAGATCAAGTCCAACGGAGTCGATCGTCAATTTGAAAGTTACATCATTGAAAATAACTTGGTAGCTTCGTGTTACTGATAGTATACCAACTTAGCTCTATATATAGAGAGAGAGAGAGAGAAAGAGAGTCCAGCTATTATACTCTTCTGAGTACGATCGCCCTCGTACTCATAAGTCGTTTTCAATGATAGAGCTTCTGAATCGACGATCTATCCCGTTAAATATTATCTTAGAGGATTTAAAACTTCTAGAAATCAAATTTCATAATTTTTCGACATCATTTACATACAATCAAAAGGTCACAAAATTGACAAGTTTTAACGGCCGGTATAGGATACTTGCTAGTTAGTAGTGTAAAAGAATTGGAACAGGTTGAATTTTTGATAAAAAATTCTATTCACCATCTAGATAAAGATCAATAACTCCGATCTTAAATTGAAGGATCCGATCATCCATTTTTAGGACGTCATTCGATTTTGATCGTTCATGTTATGCCCGCTTGATAGACTTTATTAGTGATTTTGAAAAGTACAAATTATTATTAGAAGTTTAAATACTGTAGCATCATATTTATATAAGGATCGCATTTGGAAAGCTCCCATCATCGACAAACAAATATGAGGTAAAAAACGCTAAGGGGGGCTTCCTATACTCATAAGAGTATAGAGCCCCCATATATATAATATATATATATATATATATATATATATATAATATATCAATAGAATAATATGATAATGAGGCTAGAATACTTATATTTAGAAGCATTCGAGCCCTACTAGATAGTAATATATAATATATATATATAATAATATAAATATATAGAGAGATGAGAGAGAGAGAACTAGGCTGGTATATCTACGGTAGGCACGGAGGCGCCTCCGTGCTAGCCTAAGTTGTTTCCATGATGCGGCTTCCAAATCGACGATACGGCTCCAATAGACTGGATCTACACTATTGAAAAATATTTGGAAACTAAATTTCATAATTCGACATCCTTTGGCTAGTGATCAAAGTCTGCAAAATTGATCAAATTATTAATGTGTAATGTAGGCATTTGTAGAATTAACAGGTGTAAATTAACATTATCCAAAGCAGATAATATTTTTTATAGAAAAGTCTTTTTACTAGTTCAGAGTAAAGATAGTACCGTCTTATCTTAAATTTCAAGTCTTCTATCATCCTTTTATGAAGATTATTTTCACTGTGTCATATTTTAGACTACTTGTTTGAAAGTAAATCGATACCGAAAAATATGAATTTATTTCAAATGCTAATATGTAGATCAAGTCTAACTAGCCTGATTGTCGTATTTGAATCCGCATCATTGAAACGAACTTGGTAGCACGGACGCCTCGCCATGGCACTGATAGTATACCAGGCCTAGCGCTCTCTTCTCCATCTCTATCCCGTCTCTCTCTCTCTCTCGCTCTAAATATATATATATATAGTTCAGCCACTATAGACTTTTTAGCGAAATTTTTGGGCTTAGTAGCCTGTATACCTTTTTAATTTTAAAAATAGGCATCCAAAGTTTTTATTCATAAAATTAGGCTTAAGTCGTGTACTCCAAAGGATCTATAATCTATAATCTATAATAATGTATGAATCCTCAATAATGTATACACGTGGCAGCACCCACTTGAATGGTGGATATGGGGTCCACCTCCCGCCTTCTAAGTTGACTAAATATGAGAAAAAGGACTCGACTTTTCGGTTTCCTGTTCTTTCGCCACTATTTCGTCTTCCCTCCACAATTATATTTTTTTGATTTTCTCTTCTTTCCTCATTGTTCGTCCTTCCTCCCCAATTAATATTTTTCATCCACTTCATGTTCCCTTTCCAATTAATATTTTTTTGGTTTCCTCTTCTTTCCTCGCTATTACATCTTCTCTCCCTAATTAATACTTCTTATCCGCTACCGTGCCCCAACCGTCTTCTCTATTCTATTGTTCCATCCTCTCTCCACTCGGAGGCTTTTGACCGCCACCTTCACCATACCTTACGCGCCACAAGGACGGTGATAGAACCAATACTGTCGCCAATCACTCCATCCCCCCATCTCTCTCTTCCCTCCTCCCCTTCCCCTTCCCGAAGGTTTTGATCACTCTTCATGGCCGAAGTCGGAGCCCCACAACAACACCACCCCCTCCACCGCTGCTCATGTTTCTCGAGGCGACCGTCGTCGTCGAGATCACTTAGAAAATGGTAAACCAACACATCACCAAGATCAACGACATCTCTATCCTCGGCCAACGCTATGTCGTTGAAACCCTAGGCTTCACCTCCGTCACCTTCGACACCACGCTCTTAGAGGCCTCATGGACACCACGACGAGATAGAGCTCTTAGATTCATCCTACTTTCACCAAATATTGCTATTCCTCTACATCTCCTCTCTTCTTTTTTTTTTTGGGTTGGTAAATAGTAAATTTCTTTGTGCACATTTTATATTCTAGACTAGATATTTTTCATTCTTTTTCCTTTAAATTTCTATCGGCCACATTAGGCGGATCCCTATACTAGTGCATAGCATTAAACAGAAATAATTTTAATGCTTTGAAGAATTGCAAGCATTTTGATCTCCCTCTTGAAAAAACAGTTAGTGAAAAGGTTTCAGTATTTAATTAGTGGAGATAAAAGAAAACAGACAAGTAGCAATTTCATCCTTGCATAGAAGAGCAGCTTTGTTGAGATAATGACGAAGATTGCCAAATCCGCTAGCCAAGGTCAACCCAAGGTTTAAAGTGCCGCCCTATGCCCTGCGGCACGGGGCGGCATGTACCATGCCTCCAAAAAAAGGGCATGGTACCAGGGCGGTCTCGAACCCCACGCGTGCCGCGGCACCTACCTGCGTATCGCGCCAGACAGAGCGATACTCAAGTAGGTGCCGCAGCACTGTGCCGTGTCGGCACAGTCTCGCGCGATACGTGGGTGGGTGCCATGGCACTATGCCGTGTCGGCACTTTTTTTTTGCTTTTTTGCTTTTTGCGTCTTTTTTTCTTTGTTTCTTTAGGGGTACCCAAAGCATCCTAGGTACTCCACATCCCCCAAACACATTACAAATCGAAAATCTACTTGTTAGAGAAGTCAAAAAAAAATTTCTTTTTTTTTGTTTATCAATATACGGGCTAATTCTTAATTTACATATTCGATCCATACCGCGGGGGCGAAGCCCACCACACCACCACAGACATCCATTTTCTTCTTCTTTCTTCACAAATTATTTTATCAAAATTTGTCGCACTGCAAAGCTTTCGGCAAATTAGAGGAACAAAATCGAACTCAATAAACAAATTTTGAGGCACATAAAATATAATTAATTTTTGCATTAGAAGATTGAAAATAGTGATAAAATTAAAACTAAATTAAATCAATTGATACTTAAATTTATTTGTCATAATTTATTGCTTAATTTTTTTGATAGATCTAATAATTTTTTCAAATACTTTTTAAAATAATTTTTTCAAATAATTTTTAAAATTATTTTAAAAATTATTTTTTTTTGTATTTTACAAAAGAAATACTGTAATATGGTCAAAAGAAAAAAAGAAAGATAACTTTGCATTTTTAAAATTTTAACATGTAAAAATTTCTATTCTGCATCAAGTATAATTGTACTTTACATACAAAAAACTTACAAGCATATATATATTGATGAGTATAGTAAGCTATATATAGCAAATATTCATAATTATTTGATTAAATCTTTCAACATGACATTATAAGAGTTTATTGGAACCAAAATAACAAAAATAATTCCGTGCCGAAGCGTCCCAGTAGCAAGTCATGCGTATCCATCGACAGTTAAGCGTACCACGTGTTGGCACGGAAGCGTGCCGGTGTCGTACCGTGCAAGGCAGACAGCGGCACGCCCCCGTGCCGTGGCACTTTAAACCTTGGGTCAGCCAAAGAGAGCAGCATCAATGCAAGTACTATTCTTGATGCCATCAGAGCACCTAAAAGAAAAAATAGCTTTAGATAAAAAAGCAATAATAACAACACGAAACGAAGTAAGGTGGCAAGTAATTTTTTAAAAAATTTTAATTTACACTTTAGCATCAGCCCCGCCACACCATACTGCCCATGCCATACTATGCAAGGACATGCCGGGCATGTGGCACAGCGGCATGCTAAGCCGTATTGAGAAAACATGTCTTTTTGGCATTTTTTTGGTTTGTTTGTGCTTTTTTGATATAAAAAAGTGATACAATGGTTTTTTTTAACTTAAAAGTTGTAGATCTTATAAATCTATGAACATTTCGGAGCAATTAGAGCCCATTTGGTTGCAAGCTTTTGCAACTGAACTGTAGTAGCAAAGGCATGCAACCTCAATTCATGTGTTTGGTTTAGTGCAGTTAAGTCCGACTGCTGTAGTTGCAGCTGCTATAACATACCGAATCTCCGGGTTACGAGGCTAACTTTGATCGAATTGGTCAAAGTGAGGCACGAGTATGATTTGTGGCATCCCCGAGTCATTTCGGAGCCGTAGGGATGGATAGAGGTGTGTTTCGGGGTTGTTTTGGTGTTTTCGGCGCAAACCAGGCGCGAAAACGAAAATTCGAAACGCTATGGTTGCTAGACTACTCAAGGAACACTACGTACCGGTACCAAGTCAATGCGGTACCGGTACCCCATGGTAGTAGGGTTGAGCAACTCTCGGGATCCAAACATGAGAGGCTGGTACCGATACTAGAGTGGAATACCGGTACTATGCCGCGTACCAGAGGTTACGCAGCTTTGGATGTGGGAGCTAGTACCAGTACTAGATGGCAGGTACCGGTACCTAGTTTGTTAGGGACTGAAATGTAAGGAGTGAAGGGAGAATTGTGGAGGGGTTTTAAGTGTAATTGTTGTGGGTCTATATAATTCCAACCGCAACACCTGTACACTCCTCATGCAAAGAGAAACATTGTTCTCTTCTCGTTCTCCTTTCTTCCTTCTTCTCTCTCTAGAAGTCTAAGCAAGAGAACTGTGGAGGAGAATTAAAGAAGGAAATTAGATGGAAAATTGGTGGTTTTGGTGTGGATGAAGCTCTAGCACAAGGAGAGCTTGGGTAGCATTGGGTCAAGGTGAGTTCTCTTGCTCCTCTTTGTTAGGGTTTGATGTAAATCCCTTAAATTGCTTAGTTTTGAGGTTCTTAGGTTATGGAGATTTGGATTACTCCATAACTTCCTAAGAAATTTGTGTATGATGAAGTTATATAAAACCTAAGCATAGAAATGGGATTTTGTAGGATTGGAGATCTAGCTTGGAATTGATCTCATGTAATCCTAATTGAAGATAAATCCGACGCGTTGAGAGGCTCAGATCGACGTTCCGACGAGTCTACAACGAGTTATTGAGGAAAAACCTCATTTCAACTTCGTTTGTCGTGGGTTGAGACAGATAGACTTCCAAAAATCGCAGGACTTGGGTTCTCGCATCTCGACATCTCTACGAGGTGGGTGGTGCTATCTGAAGTTTTTGAATGACCCGTTATGTCTAGTCGCTTATTGAGCATATATATATGTATAATGAATTCATGCATTATAGGGTAAATGTGATATGTGGATCAATTGTGCATTCTTGTATGCTTTGAGAATAAAGTATATGTGGACAATAGATGGTGAACATAGAAACCCTATTGATGTATGAACAAGCATTGACTATGACAATAGTTACAAAGTGACATTGTGACTAGACAGCATGAGTAGCACCCAGTACTGTGAATGCTAGACAAGGAAAATGAACTTGTGGCATTTGTGGCACTATAATGAGATGATTGGTTAGCACCTAGAATTGAAAATGCTAAACATAGAGTAAAGAGCTTGTCAAAGTTGTGGCCTTGTATCCTCCAAGTGAGGATTGGATCGTACTCACAGGTAGTCTGAATGCTCGAGGTAGGTCGCTTCACCTTGGGTGGTGAGCTCCGAAGTGTGTTATCAACTGGGTTGGTAGTGGAATTCTCCCCAGCAGACGCTCCCGTCGTATGGTAGCGGAATTCTCCCAGACAAAAAGGGGTTTGGTTTGGTGAGTTGGGATTAACCAAATGGTTAACCAAGTTGATTGGGTAATGGTAAAATTAAGATGCATGCATCATGAGCATTTATTACTGTTTCAGTTAGTACAGGCATTGTAGTAGCATTAGTTTGGTTTGTTATCCATTTCCTTTTCCTACATATGCCTGAGTAGACCTAGTGGGTGAGTCGGCGAAGTCGGCGGCCGAACCCACTAGAAACTTTTAGTAATTCTCACCCCACTAACCATGCAAGTCCTAGCGCAAGCGGGGCGGTCGAGGATCGCGGCATGGACATCGCGCACTAGATAGCGGACTTCCATTGAGTATAGATATACCTTGTATACCTCATCTATTGTAGTTGATGAAACAGATATGTCACAATGCAAATGAGAGATGATTATTCTATGTATTGGAAGAATATATGTCAATGAGAATTTGCAAACCTTGTATTTGATTCAAATTGATCAAGATACAATGTATTAATGTAATAGCTAGTTTACTTTCACTTGCTTTGGTTGCTTGCCCTCAAGCAAGCTATGCATATTGCAATTTATTCCTGGGCAAATGCTTTATACATGCTGTGTTGTTGTGGAGCCTTGAGCGGACAGAGAAAGTTCTATCCGTTCGGCGTCTGTTGGACGTGCACCAAATTGACGATCGCGAGACGTGACAGCTGCACAAGAAAGCCCAAATGCTGTAGTTGTAACTACATCCAAATTAGTTGCACTTCAAAATGCACCAGTTGGTAAGGGATAGGATTACCCACAAATTAAAAATAATAAATAAATAAAGATACTTATAAATAAATTAACACTAATAAAAGTTTTTAGGCAATACAAGCTTTGTGTAAAAAAATTTAAAAATTTTAAAATTAGTTTTATTTAAAATATAAAAAATAGTTTTATTCCTAAATTTTCATAGAATGTAATTGTGTATGTTAACTTAAATAAGTTTTAATTAATTATTATAATTATTAAATTCGATAAAAAAAATAAAAGAATCGTAATAATTTTTTAAGTTTGATTTATATATTAAAATTAAATATATTGAAACTTTTAAATTGTGCCGATTGATAAGTTGAAGAATTATTTAAAAATATAAAAACATTATGAATATCCACTTATTTATTTATAGATAGCAAGTTTAAATGATTAATAAAATTATATATTATTTTATGTATAGTGAAGTTAATCTCATCACTCTATCTTAAGAGGTGATAAGATTCATAAATACAACTATCAGCTTCACATTATCAAACTAAAAAAAAATGCAACTGCAACAGTTGGATCTACACAAAACCAAACAATGTGTAACTACAACTGTATGCATTTTTAACAACACTGCATTTACAACTACATCTTACAAAATGGCCCCTTGGTGCATCATATTGCATAATTAGACCAAAATTGTGTTGAAATAATGTGAGTTTGATGATTGCTTATTGTTTTTGATATAGTGATGGTAGTGTCTTCCTATAAGTTTTTGTTCAATTATGACTATAATTTCATCTTCGTGAGTGTACTTTCATATCATGTTGAAATTGTAGCCATGATTTATTACGATGTTTATTAATCTATTCATGCCAACTTTGTAAAATATTAAAATTGGACTATTTTATAGATACCAGAGAGTAGAGGTATTAAAACACTCTTGAGGAACTAATTTTTCCACGAAAAACTAACAAAAGAAGCCATGTCAATCCGTGCCAATGTGCCACTGGCATGGAGTTGTGCCGACATTGGCATGGGGCATACCGTTGGCACAACGGCACGCCCCATGCCACTGGCACAACAATCCTCGTTTAGCACTATTTACTACTTAATAAGGATCACGTCCCAAATATTAGAAATTGAAATTATAATTGCAATGCCGATATGCTGAAGTAGTCAAGATTCTCCTTATTTTTTTTTTGTTGAATACCAAAGTATTGAATGCATATAATTTATGATATAGGGCGGTCGTAAAATGTTTGATTCAAACCAGAATCAACCTTTTCTGAAATCAAGGATTTAACTGCCGTGGCACGGGGTCGTGTCGGAAACTTGCCGGGACAGTGCGGATGCGTGCCGGTCACAAAAAATACATGTGTGCCGACACATAATCGCATGAAATATTTTATTTTCTTTAGCAACAACATACTCTAATTGCTTATTGTGTATCTTTATTTAATCTTTTGAATTTTATTGAGAAAATTACTAACTAATTTAAAGAATATAGAGTTTTAAGTTGTGTCATCAGTACGGGGGCTGTATCGTGTCGATATCTTGTTGGCACGATACGGCACGGTGCAAATGGCCTGTGCCGATGGGCACTTAAATCCTTGTCTAAGACCCCACCCCTATCTATGCAGCTAATCATATGCTAATTGTCCCAATTTTTCATGTTTAGCTTTGTAGAGGCAATGACGGTAGACAACTAACATGTAACATTCCTAACTTTAGATAACCAACTGACAATATACCAAGACTAAGCTTATTGAGATCAAAAATATGTCATGTGCACAAAAGATACCACAAGATTGTTGTCATTATACGAGTCTATGTGTCCATGCATGAAAATATATCAAAGAGTAATTGACATGCTTATTTTCAGCACATGAATGATGAACAAAAACAAAATGTCCTGTTGAAAGCCAATAACAGATAAAGTAATCAATGAAATGGAGTCTTCATTCATTCTAATTAAATACTTCTATTTAAAAAGCATGTTTGACTATTCACTAACAAACCTGAAGACGTCTGAATGGCTAATACAAAAATACGCAAGGACATCTTCAGAGGGCCAGCAACCTAGAGGAGAGAGAGTGTAGTAAGACTTGAGCTGAATACAAGTTACTTTGAAGCTTACGAACTGCGATTTCAAATCCAAAAATTACTATTAAGCAGTATAAATTAGTATAAACAAGGACGCAAGGAACAGCATGTCACTAGCTAATTTAGACCTTATGGGCATAATATCAACCATTTAACCATGATAAGCAACTATACAAGACTTTAGTATCAGGAAAATTTGACACAAGTGAACTTTCAAAACAGCAGTAAAGCTTGATATCCAAACAGTAAAAGTTCTAACAAGTAACAAGATTATAGAACACAGAGAGGACTAAAATTTTTATATGACCTACTCTTTTTTTTTGTGGGTTTTTGGTTGACTAAAATTTCAATAATCGAACAAAACAGGTGTTCCCTTACAAATTTTACAAAATACTAAAAAACAACTACTGGGTAAGTGTGTTTAGCATTAATAACCCACTCAAATGTCAATCAAACAACAAACAGGGTGCATTGAGATGACGATCTAGGGCAAAAAGTGAAACAAATTGCAGATCAAAAACGTTAACATACTGCTGTCCGATTCTAAACTGCAGATCAAAAGGTTAACATATTGCTATCCAATTCAATATTATGAATTAGCACCTATTTTCTCTTCGAGACTTGCTAAACCATTTTTATTCCCACTACTGCCTAATCAAGGATGCAAACGTAATTTATCATTCCATTGACGTATTAACAATTTCTTCTTACAAAGATGAACATATCCTAATCCAAAAAGCAGACCTTGTTATGTGTGACTAGGAAAAAACATAGAAAGAGGTACCCGGTTTGTTCATTTTTATTAGAAATCAAATCAACTAGAAATGTGACATAACCGAGCTTCAAACATGGAACCTCGGATACCAACCATCAAGCCCTTACCAATTGTGCTAGGCACGGTCGGTTCATAAAAAACCAAGGATTGAAGTGTCAATCGGCAGAGATTGTATCTATCGTGTTGTATCGTGCCAACAAGGTATAGGCATGATAGTTCCCGTGCTGATGGCATAGCTCAAAACTCTCTTTCCTTTAAATTAGTAAGTAATTTTCTTAATAAAGTTCAAAAGACTTGATAAAGATATATAATAACCAATTAGAATATTTTGTTGCTAAAGAAAATAAATATTTCATGCAATTATGTGTTGGCACACATGGATTTTTTGCGTGTCGTACCGTGCCAACAAGTTTTCGATACGACCCCGAACCACGACACTTGAATCCTTCATAAAAACTATGACTTATTTGATGCAATAGAACTGCAAATATTCTGTATAAAAGTCCAATGTTATCCTAGGCAATCTTTTAATCTCAAAAAGAAATAACAATGATGCAATGCATCAAATATACTAGTTCCTGGTAGGACACAGCCAGAATGATCAATGTGATGAAGTTTCTAAACTATTAGGCAAAACTAATAATCTTACGCTTGAATATGAAGCACCATGCGCCATGCGGATTAATCATGTGATTAAACTCTAAGTATTCAACGTGGAAAATAGTACTTTTAGCGGTTCTTCATTTCACGGATTTGTAATAAGCCATGAATACTCTACATTTATTCAACATGATGGTGAGATTGTTTAGGAACTGAGTATTAAAAAAAAAAAAATCGAAACCTTAGAGGACTATTGTGATGC
Source organism: Ananas comosus (assembly GCF_001540865.1). Classification (NCBI taxonomy): domain Eukaryota; kingdom Viridiplantae; phylum Streptophyta; class Magnoliopsida; order Poales; family Bromeliaceae; genus Ananas; species Ananas comosus. Next base: position 5,958,562 of record NC_033628.1, read on the forward strand.
CCCATTTCCCAGGGGTCATCCACCCTACTTTTGTATTCATTTGGTGACTAGGAAGCTTCGGTGCTTTAACTCGATTTTTTTATTGATTAGTGTCTTATTTCGTGTAAAGTGGGAATTTATTGGTCCTTGCGATGCTTGGACATCATGTGCTACCTTAGACAGCGCCTTGTGAACACTAGACCCTAGGACTGGTCGCCCTAGGTAGAGAACCCTTTTGGGGCTGAAACAATTGCTTTGGAACTTGAATCACCATCGATGCGCGATTTCTGTTTGAAATTGTTAAAAATGATATTGTTGTTGCCCATAGACGCCATCAAACTTTCTTGGCTAACCAATCCTTGCCGTTTATGTCCCTAGTGGCAACAGGAGGGTCATGGTGAGTTCCGATGCCGAAAACAATACATCTAGAAGCCGGATGTGGCCTATTTTCGACAACAAACTCTTTTTAATAAGCACTTTGTGTATGGGCCCGAACACCCAAATTGGTGCATTTCGAGACAAACGATGGGCTTAGGAAGTGTGTGGCATCATTTGAGGCACTTCATGGGCTGAAGTGGTGTTTTCGATGAATTTCCTTGAATAACAGCGAATATGGGGAATCAATAGATGGAACTGACCATCCAGATCTTAGAAGGCAGATCGAGAGCTTGTGTCCTGGACTTTAGAGGAGGGTGGTATCGACACTTGAAATTAGCGGAGTTTGCTTATAACAACAGCTATCAAGTAAGCATCAGAATGGCTCCGTTTGAGACATTGTATGGACGAAAGTGTCGGTCACCCTTGCACTGGAGTGAAGTTGGTGAAAAAAACTTCGGACCCTAATTTTCTGTTGGAGACAAAGAAAAAGGACAAGATTGCTCGATGACATTTGGTGACCGCCCAAAGTCAACAAAAAAGTCATACTAATACTCGGCGACAAAACTTTAAGTTTCAAATTTGGAGACCATGTGTTTTTGAAAGTCTCACCATCCAAAAGGATTCAGAGATTTGAAATTTGTGGAAACCTCAGTCCACAATACATTGGACCCTTTAAGGTACAAGAGCAAGTTGGACCTATTATGGTTTACAGGATTGCTGTGCCACCGAAATTAGCAAGCGTCCACAACGTATTTCATGTCATGGCTCTGAGGAGATATGTGTTCAACCCCTCGCATATGACCGATTTTGCTCCACTTGAGTTGAGCGAGGACTTGGGATACGAGAAGCAACCGATTAGGATTCTTGAACAAGAGAAAAAAGAATTGCGAAACCGAGTCATTTCTTATATAAAGGTACTGTGGAGCCATATCATGAGGAGCGAGAGGCGACGTAAGAGCCGAAAGTTGCGATAAGAGCCCTACCCCTGCCTATTTGAGGATTCTGATTGAGATATGAGTTTAAGTTTCGAGAACGAAACTTTTTATAAGGGAGGAGGATGTAGTGTTCTAGAGCTTACCAGGGAGTTTGGTTATTGCATGAGCAGCTGGTCAGTACCTCTGTAGAGTGTCAGACGAAATAGAAGTTGTTTTAGCGTGAAATGGACGTGAAAATAGACTCAAAATCAAAAAACCTTCCAAAACTGAAGTTTCTAGAGGTTTCAGGCGCCCAGAAAGCATTTAGAGCGCCCGAAAGTGCTGTGCAGGTTTTGATGTCAATTCGGACCCTATTTCCGGACACGCGGAAACACTGTAACAACTCAAAAGTGATGATGTTAATTTTTGTTTTCCTGACGGCTCGGCTGCAATTGTCCTTTGTTTATAAATAGGCCACGGGACCTTCCATTCATCTCTTTTCCCTCTCCTACCACTCTGAGACTTAATCACCTCCTCTTCTCTTTCCCTCCTTCCCATCTCCTTCTTCCTTCTCTGCTGGTGTTGGAGCAGAGAAGCAGCACGTCGGCCAGGAGTGGTATTTCCACTGTTGTAGTGCTGTGGACCAGAGCATGCTGAGAAGGAAGAGACGCCTTATGGACATTTCACCTACTAGACTTTGAGATAGGTTCATTGTTTGGTTTAGAGACTTTAGAATTTGACTTTTGGTTGGGATTTTGATCTAGTTTTTCAACAGTAGGTTTACTACTAGCTTGAGGTAGGTAGGTTCATTGTTTGGTTTTTGTGGAGGTTTTCCTGGATTTTCAAGTTGGTGATATTGAATTTTAATAGAGTGGAGTTCTGGGTATTTTGGTTGGACTTATTGAGCTTGTCGGATTTACTGTTGATGTTAATAGTGGCTCACTACTGGTGGTGGACTGGAGTTTCTTGTGTTTTTCCTGGTGCTCTGAGGAGTAGATTTCCTACACTGTTCTTATTCCGTTTGTTGGTTAGCATTTTCCAAATGGGTTTAATTTACCAAAAATGATGAAATTCCCACAATGTCTATTGTTCCTTGCATGCTTGAATTCAAAATTTAAATTTGAATTTCAGATTTGATCTCAATTCTAAATTTGAATTTAAACTTCGAATTCAAATTCACATTTTAAATTTGAAATTTCAAATTGAAGTTTGAAATTGAATTAGAATTTAGAATTCAAAATGTGAATTTGAATTTTAAATTTAAAATTTAAAAATAAATGCAAAATCAGAATTTGAATTCTAATTTAATTTTGAATCCAAAATCAAAATTTAAATTTAAAATTTAAATTTAAAATTATAAATCTTGCTTTGAATTTATAAATTTAATGGGTTAATTACACCATTGGTTCCCAACCTTTACATCGTTTTGCAATTTGGTCCTCAAACCTTTTTTTTTGCAATCCGCTGACACGGCGCCTCCGTGGCGCTGACATGATGCTGACGTGGCATTTTTCGTCAATTTTAATATCTTTCTGAGGGCTGGGACTTAATTGTAACGAAATTAAGATATTATGGACTTGATTGCAAAAAAAAAGGTAGGGGACCAAATTGAAAAACGGTGCAAAGGTTGGAGACCAATGGTGTAATTAACCCGTAGTTCATATAATAATTCATGTGACAACAATGCAGTATTAACTTGTATGGCTTAATAGTATCAAGATTTCAAGTTCACTTACTAGCCAGTAGAATAAAACCGACACTATTAAGCAACATTCAAATGATCAAGACAAGATATAAATTTACAACTAATCGCAAAAAAGAAAAAAAAACATATTTTTGCATTATTATGTCATATTTACTTTTCAAAAAAGGAAACAATAGCACAACACAACCAAGAGTTCGAAAGATTATTTGTAATAGCATAGATGATAGGACATCCTATGAAGAACAACTGTAACTCACAAACTAGTCCGGTGGTGTCAACATCATGCCTTGTAGAGACCTCAAAGTCATTTAGTTCAATACAATTTCCCCTTCTTTGGCTGCATGGAATTTGCTAGAAAAAATTAACAACTAGGCAAGATATCACCAAGACGAAATAGGCAATAATTATAGTATAAATGGTGGTTAGTCCTTTCAAACAAGAAAAGCCTTGCTAGACTGAGCTAGAATATTTCTAAACTATCAAGGCCCAATATTTCTGCTTCACTCTCGATGATTGGCAATCAATATCAGCAATCAACAAGCATTTGAATTTTCCAGCAACCAAATTTCATGATTTCTTGCCATCAATTAACTAGTGACAAAGTGGGTGTTTGGCCAAGATCTTGAAAAGTGATTTTAGAGTCAAAAGTAACTTTTTCAATGGAGTGTTTGGTAACATCTTTTCCAAAATCTGATTCTTATTTTCAGAACCAATTTTCTAATTTTAGAGGCCCAAAATCAGAAATAGCTAAACCTATTTCTCGCGATCTAATTCTGATTTTAGACTCAACATTTTAGATTTCAATATTAATTTTGAATTCAAATTTTAAATTTAAATTGAAATTTTAAATCAAAATTTTAAAATTTTAAGTTTAAATTTTAAGTTTTAAATTTCAAATTTCAACTTCAAATTTCAAATTAAAAAAATTTCAAACTTAAAATTTACGATAAAATAAATTTTAAATTATAAATTTTAAATTTTAATTTTCAATTTTCAATTTTCAAATCACAAAATTTTAAATTTTAAATTTCAAAATTTTAAATTTCCAATTTTAAGTTTCAAATTTAGATGTTAAGTTTTAAATTTTCAAATTTTAAAATTTATATTCTACTTTAAATTTTAGATTTTACATTTTTATTTTTAAATATTAAATTTTCAACTTGAAGTTCAAAATAAGATTTATTTATAATTTTCAAATTTTCAAATTTAATATTTAAAATTTTCAAATTTAAATTTTAAATGTTAAATTTTCAAAATTTAAATTTTAAATTTTAAGATTGATATTTTAAATTTTAAATTTTAAATGCACACTTTAAATTTTAATTTTAAATTAAAATTTTGAATTTTAATTATAAATTTTAGATTCTAAAGTTTAGATTTTAAATTTTAAATTCTAAATTTTAAATATCAATTTCAAATTTTCAATTTTCAATTTTTAAATTTATATTTTAAATTCAAATATCAAATTTTAAATTCTAGTGATTTTAAATTTAGAGTATAATATTTTTAAATTCAAATTCAGATTTGAATTATTTTAAAATAAAATTCAACAAACATTATTTATTTGCAAATAGAAAAAAAAAATTGGCAAACAATTTTACAAAATCACTTTAGCAAAATTCTAAATTTTAAATATCAATTTCAAATTTTCAATTTTCAATTTTTAAATTTATATTTTAAATTCAAATATCAACTTTTAAATTCTAGTGATTTTAAATTTAGAGTATAATATTTTTAAATTCAAATTCAGATTTGAATTATTTTAAAATAAAATTCAACAAACATTATTTATTTGCAAATAGAAAAAAAAAATTGGCAAACAATTTTACAAAATCACTTTAGCAAAGTTGCTTTCTATTTAGACTCGGTCAAATGTTCTACAGCTTTTTAACTAAAATCAATTCTTCAAACTAAAATCAATTCGACAGAATCACTTATCCAACAGCTAGCCAAATAGGCCCTAAGTCGTACTGAAAATTAATGATTTTACAGTTTTAACAATCCATATCGATTAAATTTCAAGCTTATGATTAAGTGTTCTCGGAAAAAAAAATGATAGTTTCACTTAGCGACTAGTGGCCAATATCATTTTCTTGTTTAGCATTGCAGAGCAATCCAACTCAATTGAATATTTTATAGGAAACTCTTTAACTATCTAGACAAAATCTGCAATCCTGAACTTGAATTTAAGAATCCAATGATCTATTTTCAGAAGGTCGTTTGATTTCAATTGTTCATTTTGCGGCCACTTGACGAACTAGAAAATGATTTTCAAAATCACAAAATTTGGTTTCTAGAAAGTTAAAAACTTTAGATCATATTTAGTGGAATCAATTGTTGCCTCAAATGCCCATTATAGAAAATGAAGTGTAAGTAGCAAGGACTTTGTATTTCTGAAAGTATTTTAACTAAACTACCCTTACTACTCATCAATTTTTTTTGTAATTGACAATCTTATAGGCAAGTTTTTGAGCCCATTGTTCACAACTCATTCTCAGCTTTCTCTTTTTCTCATCTTGAAAGCCTCCTATTCAATCAAGCTGCATTATATTTTACTACATTCCTATTAAAATTTACCATTTTCCACAACTTCAGAGCTTCATATCTAAGAAACTGTTTGCAGTTGACAGGATGGATTGCTCCAATTGAAGATCAATGCTGGGATGCCAAATTAAAACACGGCAATAGATCGTCTTAAATCATATTCTAAAGTACATTATCAACTGTTGATAGTACTTATCATATCATTCTGTAAAATCAAATCCTAAATTGAGTAGATCACATCATACACCTCATGTAGCCTTCAACAATGTGAACTTCGAGCAAATGCAAAAATAAGCAAAATTTAAATACTCAAATTGAAAGTTCACATATTATGTGTGTAATAACAGGAAATCAAATTATCAACAGCTCATATACATCTATCAACAATAGCACCCAATATAATAAAAATACTCTACAAGCAACTTACATTAAAGAAATCTCTGGAATATTTCCAACAGGCAGCTTATACAAAATGCATATATCTCTTGGTTTTAATGCATCTTTTCCCTTCAATGGATAGCCAAGGGTTTCTGGAAAATGATCATCTAGTGCACGCCAGTAAATCAGATTAAAGCCACTCACTGCCTTTCTAGATATGTTATCAGTACTTTCTTGCAATCCATGATCTGCAAACATCTCCAGTCATGTTTTCCGACAAAGGCAAAAAGCATCTCAATGAATGTCATAGGAAAAAAATAACAAAGAAGAACTTGCGCATGCCAAAACGCATGTACATACTACTGGAAAAGTGAAGGAAAAAAAGGTTATCAAGTAGTATCATGAGGTACTCTAACATTTCTCAGAGTTTTAAGTTTTATTTGCTTTCTCGTTTTCTTTTCTTTATTTTTCAAGGCTATAGATGATTAGTTTGTGATTAGTTTTGTACAGTCTGCCATCCTAATTATAATCAACGGCTTGGATAAGATTTCCATCTTCCCACATTGGGCCAGAAAAATGGATACTAGCAGAAGGTAGAGCAGAAAATATGGATTTACAGACGAACCAAAATGCATTGACATTTTGCTTCACTATTATGAACAGTTATCATGGAGCAATATATTTTGCCTTGGTTCACTGCTTAAACAGTAAAATTCAAGCATCAAGAATTGGCAGTAAGTAACTGTGTTGGGTATTTCCATTTTGTATGAGATTCGTGACCTTTAGTAAATTAAAAAAAGTATAAATGCACCACATCCAACAGAACAATCACGCATATCCAGATAGCCGCTTTAACTTTAGAAAGCTCAAAAGGCCTACTTGAACAATCTGTCCGGCTAAATCAGATCCCTATCTTTTATTTCCATCAGTATTTTCTAACAACCGTTAGTTGCATAAAAGAAAATTGACACAAATACCTCTGTACTTATTGGTATATTCAAATCTCAAAATAGTAGAGGAAAATCTTTGACTTTCAAAATTCACCTGATTGTCATGTGCAGAAAACGCTACAACGCGGGGCTAGTTGTTGGGAAAGTTTGTATGAATTAGAATCCTTCAGATATAGTTTTATATTAACCTTCAAAACGTACGGTAACTTCAATTGGCCCCATAATGGCTTGGCGCATTCTATAAAAAGTTTCACTTTATTACGTTATAGTTTTGTCTTATTTTTCTACCACAAAGACAAGTAGTTGAATCGAGCATAGATATTATACAGTTTGCAAATTATAGAGAGTAAAGTGTTGCATTCTACGAAGCATAATATTATATAACTAAACTGTCGGTTGAGATGAAATGTATATATATATATATATATATGAGTCCGGCTACTATGCTATCGGTAGCACGGAGCGCTCCGTGCTACCAAGTTGTTTTCGATGATGCGGCTTCTGAATCGACGATCGGCTCCGTTAGACTTGATCTACACTATTGAAAGTATTTGGAAACTAAATTTCAAATTTTTTCGACATCATTTGACTAGTGATCAAAAGATCTCAAAATTGACAATTTTAATGGCCTATGTGGTGTGTTTGTGAGTTTAACGGTGTAAAACAATCCAAATGCGATGAAAATTTTATAGAAAATTCTTTTCACTATTTAGAGTAAGATCAGTATATCTGATCTTGAATTTAAATCTTTTATCATCATTTTTCATGAGATTTTTATTTAGCCATATCAATTTTTGACTATTGTTTGATAGAATAATATTGAAAAATTATGAAATTTAGTTTCTAAATACTTCAATAGTGTAGATCAAGTCTAACGGAGCCGATCGTCGATTTGAAGCCGCATCATCGAAAACAACTTGGTAGCACGGAGCGCTCCGTGAGCCTAGCTATATATATATATATATATATATATATATATATATATATATATGGAAATAGGTTATTATACCATTAACAGTACTAAGCGCTTGGCACTATTAGGTTTTCGGCGCTTGAATGAAGTGATGTGCACTTAGGATGATAGTGGTTTTCTAAGGTTGAGTGATGGTTGGTTGAATAGTATGATGTAACTAGTAGAAAAGGTCAAATGGGTAGATCTAAAGGCGAAAAACTCGAAAGCACCAAGCACTTGGTACTATCGTACAAATGTACAGAAATCAAACTTTTTAAGCCATGTGTATATATATGCATGTGTATGCACAGAAATCAAACTTTTTAAGCCATGTAATGACAAAATAAAAATCCAGCGAGTCACAGGGGATACCTTAAAAATTAAGATGATCTGATACATACAGCCGATTAGAAAAGTTGTTGATACAAAATGGAAGCAATCGCTGCAGCCTAACAATGGAAAGAGGAGAAGGGAGAGTACCGGTTCGGGAGGAAGAGCGAGGAAGAAGCGAGCGGCGAAGGATTCCCCATCTCAGAGACGCATCCGAGGAGGGGCGCTGGTAAGCGGTCGGACGGTTCTCCATACCAGGGGATTGATTATTAGGTCGTCGGGTCTGTCGGGGATAAAAATCCCAAGTATTCTCCTCCAGCTTTCAATACTCAAACAATAGTGGCAGAAGATTACCCTTTCTAGTTTAATACGGAGCGCTTGATAAGAGAAAGAATTAGGCTGGAATGCTACTAATAGTCAAATATTTTTTTTTGCTATTAAGTTTTTAACTTTTGGATAAAAAATTATAAGGTCAGGATGATATTAGTCGGTTAGAGTTGAGTGGTGCCCCCAGGGTTGAGTAGTCTTCACTGGGTTATAGTATTTAATCCAATGATTAGAAATAATGAAAAGAGTTGATCTAAAAGCTAAAAAACTGGTACAACAATGGGATTTTGCTACTAATAGTATCCCAGTCCAACTCTATATATATATATATATATAGAGCAGGGCTGCTGTGCTCTCAGACGCACGGAGGCCTTCGTGCTCCTAAGCTGTTTTCGATGATCGAATTTTCGAATCGACGATCGGCTCCGTTAGACTTGATCTAGCGCATTTGAAGTTTCTAAAAAATAATTTTTATGATTTTTTGATATCATATACCTAGTGATCGAAAGGATTCAAAATTTATAATTTTTAATGGTTGATATCTGCCGTTTTCAAGTTTAACGGTGTAGACGTATTCAAATCAGATGAAATTTTGATACAAAATTCTTTATACTATCTACAACAAGATCAATATTTCTGATCGAAAATTTTAGTGCTATATCACCACTTTTTATAGGATTTTTATTTTCAACCGTTAAAAATTATTGATTTTGAATTCTTTCGATTGCTAAGTAAATGATATCGAAAAATCGCAAAATTTATTTTCATAAATTGCAAATCATGCTAGATCAAGTTTAACCGAGCGATCGTCGATTCGGAAACTCCGATCATCGAAAACGGCTCAGGGGCACGGAGGCCTTCGTGCGCAGCACGAAGGCCTCCGTGTCTCTGAGAGCAAGCAGCCATGCCTCTATAAATATATATATATATATATATATAGTGCGGCTAGGGATGTTTATGAAAGCACGGAGGGCTCGGTGCTTCCACTTTATTTTCGATGTTGGACTTTCGAATCGACGATCGGCTCCGTTAGATTGATCTAGAGTATTGAAGTATCTAGAAAATAAATTTTGCGATTTTTCGATATCATTTGCCTAGTGAACGAAGTGGCTCAAAATCAACGGCTGAAAATAAAAATCTTTAAAAATATAATGATATGATATTAAAATTTTAGATCAAAGTTATTGATCTTGTTTTATATGGTATAAAGAATTTTCTATCAAATTTCATGTGATTTGGATATTTCTACACTGTTAAATTCGCAACCGGCTCACCACGGCCATTAAATTATTGTTTGAACCCCTTCGATCATTAGGCAATGATATCGAAAATCACAAAATTTATTTTCTATGTACTTCAAATACTCTAGATCAACTCTAACGAGCCGATCGTCGATTCGAAAGTCTGAACACAAAACAAATTATAAGCACGAGGGCTCCGTGCTTCCATAAGCATACCAGCCCACTTTCTCTCTTCTCTATATAAGGCCGTTTGGTTGGATGTAGCTGCAGAAACAGTGTAGTTGGAAATACATGCAGTTGCAAATGCTGCAGTTTATAACTACACCTGTCTGTTTGGTTTACGCAGTTGACAATGCTGCAGTTACATTTCTTCTGTTTGTATATGAAGCTGATAGTTGTATTATGAATTTTGTCACCTCTTAGATAGAGTGGTGAGGTTACCACCTTCACTAAACATAAAATAATTGTATAAATTTATTAATTATTTAAATTTACTATTTATAAATAAATAAGTAGATATATAATATTTTTATATTTTTCGATAATTCTTCAATTATTAATCGACATATTAAAATTTTAATTTATTTAATTTTAATATGTAAATCAAACTTTAAAAATTTTAAGCGATTCTCTCATTTTTTTTATCAATTTTAATAATATAATTAATTAAAACTTATTAAATTAACATAACCGATCACATTCTATAAAATTTAGAAAAAAAAAACTATATTATATTTTAAATAAAATAAATTTTAAAAACTTAATTTTTGCACAAAACTTGTATTGTCTAAAAAATTTTATTAGTATGAGTTTATTTATAAGTATTTTTATTTACTTATATACATATATTATTTATTTATTTAGCTATTTATTATTATTATTATTATTAATGTGGGTGATCCTATTCTCACCAACTGCTGCAGTTGGAACTACGACCAATTTGGATGTAGTTCCAACTGCAGCATTGGGCCTTCTTGTGCAGTTGAACTGCAGCATTGAACTCACTACACTAAACAAACAAAAGAATTGTGGCCACGCATTTGCAACTGCACTGCCAGTTGCAAATACGTATAACCAAACAGCCCATAGAGTTGGGCTGGCATGCTTATGGAAGCATCCTAGCCGACTATATTATATATATATTATATATAATATATATATATATATATATAATAATATATATAATAGTGCGGCTAGGATGCTTTGATCACCATGTAAACCATTATCAAAATTATGAAATTTAGTTTCTAGATATTTCAAATACTCTAGACAACTTAACGCTCCGATCATCGATTCGGAATCTCGATCATCAAGAACAACTTGATAGGACAATGCTCCTATCTATTAATAGGATAGTTAGCATTAGCATATATTATATATATATATTATATATATATTATAATATATATATATCTGCTTAAATCGGGGTTAAATCATAGTTAGTTAATCGGGATTCGGCAAAAATTCGGTACAGATATAATTCGCGATAAAATACTCTTCTAATTTTTAAATTCGTTAAAAATATACGGCTAAAAAAAGGGATTCACCAATTATTTGGAATACGTGATTTACACAGATATTATACTTTATCAATAACAAATTCGGGATAAAAAATCGGATATTAAATAAATTTTTTTCTCTCAAATTATGCTATTAGCATAAATACTCATATTTCTTAAAAATATAAGAAAAAAGAACTACAAAATTAAGCTAATTAAGTAAAAAAAAATAGCAAACTATATTATACCTCAAAATAAATAATAAATTAAGTAAATAAGAGATTAAAATAAGAGATTGAAATAAGAAATTAATTTTTTTTGATCGAGTGATTTTTTTTTTTTTTGGGAGGAGAGGAGAGCGAATGTTTCGAAAAGATTTTTCTTTATTTTTTTTTTGGGTGGGAGGCTTGGATTTTGGAAATGTTTTTATTTTTCACCTTTCTCTGTTTTGGGCGCGGACGCGAGCGCCAGCCGGGGCGCGGAAGCGAGCCCGAGCGCAAGAGCAGGCCAGGGCGCGAGCGCAGGCCAGGGTGCGGGCCAGGGCGCGAGCGCGGGCCAGGGCTCGGGCCTAGGCGCTGGTGCGGGCCAGGAAGTAGGCGCGAGAGCGTGCCGGGTGCGTGGGCCGTTTTTTTTGGTGAATAATTCGCAAATCGCGAATAATTCGTGAATAAGAATTTTTGATGAAAAAAATGTATTTTTTTTTTCGAATTTTTGGGAAAAATACGTAAACGGCAGTTTAATTCGTTTCTTCAAAAATTTGCGAATAATTCACGAATTATTCGCAAATTTACTAACAGAGGGTTAAATTACCAACTGTTAGTCATGGATTGAAATATTTGAGGGTTCAAATTCGAATTGGAATTTAGACAATTTTTTTTTATTTGTATTTAGATTAAAGATTTAGTATGGTTACTGTAGCAGTTCGTGCGGTTATTTATTTTAAAGAATATTGATGAGATCAATTTTGTTTAAAATACTAGTTGAAATTTGATGAGATCAATTTTGTTTAAAATACTAGTTGAAATTTGATGAGATTAAATTTTGGTTTTAAAATTTTTGTTTTCTTTTTCACATGGGATATGAATTTTTGATGAGATCGAGTAGCTATTTTTTGCGAATTAAATATTTGATCAAAATATGAATTAACTGATTAGTTAACATAAGTGATTGACAAGGTCCATCTGTTTTGGTGATTTGATCACTTGTTATTTTTCAAATTGTTGGTAAACAATTAATTTGAATACCCGAAATTGATTTTATTGTGCAGGTAATGTATGAGATATATATTGGTAATGATCATGAATAGCAATCTATTTATTTTATTTTTAACTTGTGATGTATGATGTATATGTAGAATTTTGTAATTTTAAATTTATTGAAATTAAGGACTCTATATTATATATGGCTATTTTGGGTGCCTATGTGCACAAGCCGATTTTATTTGGAGAGTTGCATGTCTCAATAGATTATAAATAAATAAAATCAAATATAATAATTAATATTATTTTATTATTATTATTATTGTTGGGTTGTATATTACATGGTTACGCGCCTGTCGCGTCCTAAGACCGCCACTTTGGTCGGATTCGGGCGCGCACACAGACCGCCGATGTAATGTACTGGCTTCTTGATATATTTATGTAAGTGTAAATAAAAATAGTGTAATATACTATTTTTATTGGACTTAAAGAAATAAAATATAAGTCGGAAACGACTTGTGCTGAAATTGGAGTGGAAACAAAAGATTTAGAATTTTCTGTAAGAAGCGGGGCTGATCTTTTAGCAGAAAATTCACAGTGTCAGAAAATTATGAAAAATTGAGAATATGTCGAAATTATTTTTATGAGGCTAGATTTAAAATTTCATGTCTTTCCGACACCTGAAAAGTGAAAAATAAAATATAACTACTATCTGCTAAAGATTCTAGTCAGTAAAGTTTTCGGTGACCAAAAATATTCTAAACACTGAAAATTTAAGGTATATTTCTTTTTATTAGCTTAAACTGAGCCCGACTGTCAAATTTGAGCACAAACGGACATTCAGAAGGGCTCCGGCGAAAAAGAATAGATTCTGAGCTGCTAAACTGAAATTATGTTGATGTGAGGAGTATTGACTCTAAAAGGGGTTTCTTCCCTTTTTCCTTCTTCCTCCTCAGCCGAGCACACACCACACACACACACGCATGGTGAGGGAGAGAGAAACCCTCCCTTTCTCTCTCTAGATATCTCCCTACTCTCTTTATCTTTCTCTCCCAAATTCGGAGGCTTGGCGGAGAGCGGGTTTGGGAACGCGTGTGGAGTGACAGATCGAGCCTTCGTGCGCTCGGTTGAGCGGCGTGCTTCCGACTCGGCGTTTGCAATTTGGTAAGTGTTTGGGATTTGGTTAATCCTTAATGCTTAGTGTTCTGGTAGACTCTAAAGTGTCTCTACCATATGTTCTCCATGAATACTTAGGTTATTTGGGAGAAATGAGAAGCTAGGTGTCACGGACTTAACGAATTTGCTCGCAAAAGTCCGTGCGGCGCTCGCCTTCCGCCNAGTGGCCCCCCCGTTGAGGGTCACGTCCACGAACAGCAGCTCCTTCTTGAGCGGTTTGTTGCTCCCCTGTCCCTGGATCGCGCTGACGAGTCGTAGCGCGCCCATCTTTGTCTCTGCTTGTTCCTCGCCCTCCTCGGCTTGGATGGCATTGACGGTCTTCTTCTTTGGGCAATCTCTCGCCCAGTGATCACCCCCGCAGACATAGCAAGAGATCTTCTTCTTCTGCGGAGGGCCTTTTCGCTATTGGCCCTTGTGATCACACTGCTCGCGGCGGTCTCCCCCACCCTTGGCCTTGCCCGCCTTAGATGGTTTGCCACGAGCGAAGTCCGGCTTGTCATACTCCAGCAGCTTCTGCGCTTGAGCGATAGCGAAGCTTACATCTTTGACGTCTCTCGCCACGAGCTCCTTGTTAGCCCACGGTTGGAGACCGTCGAGGAAGAAGAACAGCCGATCCTTCTCGGCCATGCTGGTGATGGCAAGCATCAGTTTAGAGTACTCCTTGACATACTCTTTGAGGGATCCTGTATGCTTGAGCCGTCGAAGTTGCCTCCGCGCCAAGTATTCGACGTGCTTGGGGTAGAACTGTGCCTTCAGTTCGCGCACGAAGTCCTCCCAAGTATCCAATTTGCATTGGCCCTTCTCGGCCTCTGCAGAACGCCGACGCCACCACAGCATCGCATCGTCGGTGAGGTATATGGAAGCGGTCTGGACCTTGTCCTCCTCGTCCTCGATCCGCAGCGCCTTGAGATAGCGCTCCATGTGCCAAAGGAAGTTGTCTATCTCCTTCTCGTCGTGTGTTCCCTTGAAGCTGGGGTTCAGGGACGCGGACCTTTGGGGTGTACTCCTTCTGCGTTTCACCGCCTCGAGCCACCGCCTTCTCAAGGATAGTCACCCTCGTCTTGAGGTCCTCGAACTCGTCGACTCAAGTGACTAGCTCCTCGATCAAGTTCTTCCGCTCGTCGTCACGACGGGTGATGTTGCCTTGGAGCTTCTCGAGTTCGCCTCGAAAGGTCGCCATGGCAGTGGCGGCGCTCTCCTCCATACTGCGAACATCATCATTAAAGGCGTTAAAGGTATCGGCCATCTCGGTGTACCTTTCTCCCACCTTCGATAGAATGTCCTCCAACAATGCAAGGTGGTCCTCGACCGACGCGGAATCCTTCGTGATTCGCGTGTCCTTGCCCTTGCCCCGCTTGGAGGGTTGCTTGGAGGCATCACCCCCAACGTCGCCAGCAGCGGCCTCTGATGACGACATGGCTCCTTCTCGAACCGGCTCTGATACCAACTGTCACGGACTTAACGAATTTGCTCGCAAAAGTCCGTGTGGCGCTCGCCTTCCTCCGCGAAGTGAGCAAGCCTGCCTATCTACTTGCTAAGTTAGGACCTCGCTCGCCCTAGACTAAGTACAAGAAAGAGATAAGAAGAAAGCTCTTTTATTACTTTAAGCTTGAGAATACAAATGAGAATTCTTAAATGAGAGGGGGTGGAGGCCACACTATTTATAGGCCACTCGCCACCCATAGTGCCAATGAAAAGGTGCCAAGTGGCACAATACTACTAGCCAAAAGGGGAGGCCAATAAGTACGCTACGGTCTCCCAAGAGTCATAATAAATATGCACAGAAACTCGAAGAGTCATACATTTAGTGTCCTAGAAACTCTAAGGGACTCTTGACCCTCCGGTATCCGCACCATCAGTCTCGAGATCCGCGTAGAAGCTTCTAGAAGATTCCAAGCCAAAACCTCCGTCAGATGTCTGCTTTGGAGTTTGGGTGATTACAAAGCGAAATCGCGGAGAAAATCTTTGTGCCGTGACATAGGGCTAGAGATGAGTGTTTTGGAGTTTAAGGGTTTTGATCTAAATTAACCCTTGGTTTCTCTAATTAGAGGTTAGAGAGGAACCCTTGACGACTCTAGATCGTGGATTGGCGTGCGGTTGGTGGTCGGTTGCAAGCTCGGGTCGAACCGGACCACGTGTGCCGCAGGAGGCCGATTGCAAGTGACTACAAGCAATCGGAGAGCGTTACGAGGTGAATTGTGCTCTACCAAAGCGATTAGGTCGCTTCCATGCCAAAGTGAAGTGTGTTTCATTATTGATGCATGAAGTGGTAGTAAATTGCCAAGTGAATGAATGCATGAACTATATGCTAAATAACATGAATTAGATACATGAGCTAGATGTTATATGAATGCACGATTTAGATATGAATGCATGATTAAGATGATAGAATTTCAAGGTATGTAAAATAAATAGAGAAATAAATACATACCAAAATCCAGGATCATAATAAAATAAAATAACTCACAGAACGCCATAGAGAAGAAATTCTTGATCAATCTTGCGGAAGCGTGAAGTACGGCTATGATCTGAAAGTCACGAATCGAACTTGGGTGATTTGGTTTCTCCTCCTATCTCAGGAACTCTACCGTATGGTGTGGAACCGATGGTAATTCTTCACCAGAATGCATATGAGAAGATGGCAGGACCAATACCCCTTTATATAGAGTCCAGATCGACTTCCCATCAAAGTCTGATTAGGATTCTATTTAAATTTAAAATAGATGGGATAGAGATAAAATATACCATATCAAGTAGTTCTATATCTGTTAGGATTGACCCTTATCTATAGCAAATCCTAATTTAAATATAATTAATTGGGCCACAATATATGGAAATCCTAACANTTTAAATATAATTAATTGGGCCACAATATATGGAAATCCTAACATGAGATGCTAATAAAGAATGCATAAAGCTATATGCTAAGCGAATGTATAATCTAGATGCTAAAGTATGCATGTGAGAAATGCTAAAGAATACGTGGGATATATGCTAAAAGAATGTATGATTGAGATAGATGCTAATAGTAAATGCATAAGGTATGCGCTAAGTGAATGCATGGGCTAAATGCTAAATGAATGTATAACATGAGTGCATGTAATGGTAGTCCAAATTGTAAATGATGCATGAGATATATTCTACATGAGTTATATGCCAAATGTATATTGACTACAATCATGATAAGAACATATGCATGTGTATGAAATGCTAAAGAACACATGTATGTTGACATAATGTGAGAATATGCTAGATTCATATGAAAGTGACTTGGGTCGATAACTCTAGGTTGATAGAGAACCCGACATTGGAAAGCAAGGACATGCCAATTATGATTCCTAGGTATGGATAACTAGGAAAATAGGAACATGAGTGGCAATGAAACCTAGTGTCAATGAACATAGGTGATTGATGAGTGGCATTGAAGCTAGAATCAAATGAACCTATGTAGTAAAGAATGTCGGACCTAGTATTGTAAAACCTAGGCTATGAACACAGTGACATTGGACCTAATGTAGTAAAGTTAGGTTGAGTAATGACTTAGACCTAGATAGGTCGACATTATAGGGTGAGACCAACCTTAGACATATGAAAGTGGATTCCGGAATCCCAGATTTGTGAGCTCGATAGTTCTTGGCCGTGGTGTATGTCGCATGTTCCTCTCCCACTGGAAGAACTTCGAAAATTGTGATTGAGTAAGAACCATGAGCGCTAGGGTGTATCTAGCATGTTCCTCTCCCTGTTGGGGATCTCGGCTGCGGGTGCATGCGGCATGTTCCTCTCCTACCGGGGATCCCTGACCACGAGTGTACGCAGCTCTGGGTGACCCGTTGGGCGATGTGGTTCTTGGATTGAAGGCTGAGGTGCATGTGAGAGTTCCTTCACCTCGAGCTAGACAGAGCGCGGATTATCCGCAGATGATTGACGCAAGACCGAGTCGAGTGGCATAGTTGGCTAAGGTAAAAGTAACCTTAGGAAAGAATGGCAAATGGCATACTGTGACTAAGAATAAAGAATAAAGAACGGATAATATTAAAGAATAGCAAAGAATAAAGAATGACAAAGAATAAAGAATTACAAGTAATAATAAGGAGTGCCTAATTAATAAGAATGACTAATAATAAAGAATGGCAAGCGATAGTAAGTAGAATCAAGTGAACTACTTGCATAGTTGCATGTTGTGAGGCATGGACATGATTTATATGATGTTACATATATATATCTATTGGACTAACATGTTTGCAGTGCCTCCTTTGGACCTGATGGGTCAAACTCTTCCCTTGGGTGGCTGTACCCTCTTGGAATTATGGACAATAGTTCTCACCCCACGTTGTTTTGGAGGATTTCAGGTTCACACGCGAGCGGCGCGAGGAAATGGCATAGCTCCGTGGATCGCCCTACCACTGAGACCAGAGATAGCTGTACCCTAAGTCGGCATAACTTAGGGTTGTGAAAAGGAAAAGAACTAAGTTGTAATAACTATGTTAAATCTGATTGTATTTGAAAGCTAAAGAGAATGAAAGTGTAATATGTAAATGTATGTGTCACGCCCCGAGACCGCTACCAATTTGGTCCGGTTCGAGCGCGTCGAATAGACGCCGAACGGACAGCACCTCCCCTGTCCGCCCAAGGCCAAACAACCAGATCGTGTATAAGAATTTGCCCAGGAATAGAAATTCTATACATACACAATCAACGAAAGGGACAATAAGTGCCAACAACTAAGAGCAAGAGTCACATGTACATACAAGTGAACAAAAGAGAGATCTACTGGCTATTTCATCACATTGCATTCATTATCTCAAGTTACATTTACATCTTTCCCAAAATGAATACATGTTACTAGATCATCACCAAAATACGTTAATAGCTCTCCAATTCTCACCAACATAAGTCACTCATATACATAGGGTGATACTAATGCAAAAAGGAAAGCTACGAGGTACTACTGCTCAGGCGCGATGCCCTTGCCGCGGTCCTCGCCCGGCGTACACGTACCAGGCCCTGCAACAAAGTGGGGTGAGAATTATTGTCCATAGTTCCCAGTGGGTTCGGCCGCCGACTCCGCCGATCTCCCCACTAGGTCCGAGTGGGCAAAAGCAGATAGATAGATAGATAGATAGAAAAACTGTAAATAACATAGTAAGAAAACTATGCTACTATGCCCAATCATAAGTAATGTATGCATGCATCATATAGTAGATAGTTTACTAACATGCCACTATGTCCACTACTATGTCCAATAAGCAAATATTCAATGACATTGCTATTCTCTTGTTTATCCAATCTTTGGCGATCCCTTGGGTTCGCCCATGACTCATCTCGCCATCCCGTATGGTAAGGAGACTCACCTTGCTCTCAAACCCGGGACTGTTTGCGGGACATCAACTCTGCCCCTCTCGTACCATACTCTGGAGTGCACGACGACTTGTGTGGCGCGACCACTACAAGTATAAACAGACTGTGAGCTTGATCCATCCTCTCAACTCGAGGATATCCTATCAACTAGGGCTATAAATCACTCGGGAATCCACCTATCCCAATATCCATGTGTAAGTGTTTAACTACACTATGTTCTTTGTTCAACGAGTCATCACTAGGGAGTCCATCTATCCCTAAGTTCACAAACCACTAGTGTCACTTTACACTAAGTTATATACCACTCGTTCTGTTCATTTGTCAATTACATTGCACTCATTATGTCACTAGGAACCATCGAGTCCATCTCATTTCCTCGGCACTATAGGATTCAATGTCATGACCCAATCCTTACCTATCCATAATACCATGCATTCAACTCACACTGTGATATCAATTAGAAAGCATAAGGAATGGAATACAATGTAATCCTACAATGCAACATGCAAGAGATGCAAAATCATGGTATACTAAGACATAGAGAGGAACTCGGTTGCTTCGGGATGACACCACCCACCTTTCGACGATGTCGGGGTGCTAAGAACGCTATTCGGCACTTGCTTCAACATCTCTTCGACTTCCTAGGTGGAAACGAAGCTCGATCGGTCTTGTTTTGCCGATAACTTTTCACCGGCTCGACGAATGCTCAATCGTCTTCACCAACGCGTTTAAACACCTAACAATTAGGTTTAGAGACTATCAATTGAGCTCAAACCTCACTATTAAGCAAAATCCCAATTTGGAGCCCTAGGTTTGCACTATTGCAAATCTACTCCAACAAACCCCTAGATTCTAGCATTAATCAACTATTAAGCATGCTAGGGTTCTAATCGAACCATTTCTAGAGCTATAAATCCAAACCCTAGATTTCTACCATTGAAGGGTTTAGAAGCTTACCTCTTAAGCTTGCTCCAATGGTGAGAGAGGAAGAAGAGATGACCAAGCCCTTCTCTAGCTTGCTTTCCTTCTTCTCATTCTTCTTCTCCTTTTTTTCCTTCTTTTCCTTCTTCACTTCAAGAAAGAAAGAGAGAGAGCTTAGAGAGAGAGAGAGGGTGTGTATTTGGGTGTGAAAATGAAAGGGAGAGGGTGATCTCCCATCTATACCCTCAACTAATGCAACAATTGCATATTAGCCCTTCCACTTTGCTTCCTCACACTGCCCAGACTGGGCAATTTTCGTGCTCGGGGACCGGCCTGTCCCTAGAAGGACCGGTCCCCGAGAGCCTCTCATGTGGGCAGAGGGCTCTGCCCAACCTCTTTCGCGTACGGGGACCGGTCTGTCCCCCCAGGGACCGGTCCCCGAGAGTAGAACTCTCAGGACTTAGCCGATTTTTTCTCCTTTTTGCTGGTTGCGTGTACGCGGACCGGTCCTCGCCTGATGGACCGGACCTTCAAGGACCGGTCCCCGCCTGAGGGACCCGACACCGAGAGCAAATATCGCGTGCAAAGTTTCCTGCCGCATTTTCAGCTTATGGGGACCGGTCTCTCCCACCAGGGACTGGTCCCCGAGAGCAAAATTTGCCAAGTACAGATTTCTGCACAACTTGCTCTCGCGGATCCTTTGCAATGCACTTTTTGAGTTTTTGACTTCTTCGGCTTTTCCGAAGTATACCCACTCGACAATTGGTCGATTCTGAACGAAGTCCAACTCTCGGATTTCGAGAATTCACTTCCTTACATCCTCCCATCCCAAAAAGGAGTTTCGTCCTCGAAACTAATCCAATTTCAACATAAACTCGAATTCATACCTTATTCCTCAAATAGGTGAGGATGATGCACTTTCATCTCGCTCTGGAGTTCCCAAGTGGCTTCACGGTCATCGCGATTACTCTACTGAACTTTCACATAGGGAATTTCGTGGTTCCGCAACTTGCGCACTTCCCGTGCGATAATCGACACCGGGAACTTTTCATAGCTCAGACCTTCTTGAAGTTCCGACGGCTCATATAGCATCGCATACTCGGGGTTATGGATATACTTGCGAAGGTTGGAGACATGGAATACGTTATGAGTGTCTGCGAGTTGCGGCGGCAATGCAAACCGATAAGCTATAGCTCCAACTCGCTTTCAACACCTTGTACGGCCCAATATATCGGGGACTCAACTTTCTCCGAACTCCAAAACGCTTCACACCCCACATTGGTAAAACTTTCAAGAATACGCGATCTCCGACCGCAAACTCTAAGTTCGGCGCTTGTCCGAATAACTCTGTTACCTCGATTGCGCCGTGAGCAATCTCTTGCGAGCAAGGCGAACTTTCTCCTCGGCCTCCCGCAATACCTCGGGGCCTAACACAGCACGCTCGCCCACATCACCCCAGTGTATAGGAGATCGATACTTCCGCCCATAAAGGACATCGAATGGTGCCATCTCAACACTAGCTTGGTAACTGTTGTTGTAGGCGAACTCGGCCATAGGTAGGTGACTTGCCGAACTACCCTTATAGTCAATGACACACGCCCGCAACATGTCCTCCAGAATTTGAATGGTTCTCTCTGACTGCACATCTGTCTGAGGATGAAACGCGGTACTAAAATCGAGCCGTGTGCCAAGTGCCTCCTGCAAGCTCTTCCAAAAATGTGAAGTGAATCGGGAGTCTCGATCCGATACAATTGATTTCGGAATCCCGTGCAACCTCACCACTTCATCAAGGTACACCTACGCCAACTTATCACCTGAGCAGGTAGTGTGGATCGGTAGGAAATGCACTGACTTGGTCATGCGGTCCACAATAACCCAAATAACATCGTGGCCACCCGACGAACGGGGCAATCCAACCACGAAGTCCATCGCTATATCTTCCCACTTCCAAACAGGAATGGGTAAACTCTGAAGCTTCCCTGCTGGAAATCTGCGCTCTGCCTTAACTTGTTGGCATACTAGGCACTGCGCCACATAGCGTCCAATATCCGCTTTCATTCCCGGCCACCAATACTGCATCTTTAGATCCTGGTACATCTTGGTGCCGCCCGAGTGGATATTATAGGGAGTCCGATGCGCTTCTTGCAAAATCAACTTTCGAACTTCCTCGTTCTCCAGTACGCACCAACGGTTACGAAACCGAAGTGCACCGCCGGCGTCTATGCCGAAATCATCACCACGTCCACCATCGATGTCTCGCTGCACCTTTTGGAGGTTAGGGTCTACGGATTGTAGACTCTTAATCCTCTCCAACAAGGTTGGTTGAACAACGAGAGCTGATAATATAGCCAGAACCCCCGGAGCCACTATCTCGAGATCCAATCGCTTCATCTCCTTACATAGAGGACCCTGAGTCGTGACTTTTAATCGCGTGCAAAGTTTCCTACCGCATTTTTAGCTTACGGGGACCGGTCTCTCCCACCAGGGAGCGGTCCCCGAGAGCAAAATCTGCCAAGTGTAGATTTATACACAACGTGCTCTCGCGGATCCATTGCAATGCACTTTTTGGATTTTTGACTTATTCGGCTTTTTCGAAGCATACCCACTCGACAATTGGTCGATTTTGAACGAAGTCCAACTCTCGGATTTCGAGAATTCACTTCCTTACATTATGCAAGTTGTATGCTTGTAATAATTTAGCATTTATGTTTTCAATACCTTCCTTGTACAATCTGTGTTTGAATGTTGTTCCTGGTTGGAACCTCGCGCATTGTATGGATTGTGAGGCCTTGAACGTACAGGAAAAACTCTGTCCGTGGTACAGGGGAAACCCTGTCCGTTCGGAGGTCTGTTGGCGTGCCTGAATCCGACCAAATAGGCGGGGCTCGGGGCGTGACAGCCGAATGGACAGAATTTTTCCTATCCGCCTAAGGCGTCACAATCAGTACAATTCACGATATCTCAACTAGGAACAGAATTCATACAGAGATTGTATAAGAAAGACATCCTAAGCATAAAACCACTACGCTATTACAAGCATTCGTCACTTTACATTCACATTACATTTACATTTTTTTTTTTCCTTTCTAAATACAATCAACATTGTTATTACATTTTGTTTCATTCTATTCTTTACAATGCCCTTAGACTATATAGATTCAGGGATACATCTATTTCTAGTCACAATTGGTAGGGCACTATCTATCGAGCGATGCCTTTTCCTCACACCGCCGCGCCCCTGACGTGTGGACCTGAAAACATGAGGGTAAGAATTATAAACATAGTTCCTAGTGGCTACGGCCATCCAAGGGAAGCGCTCAACCAACTAGGTCCAAAGGAGGCAACATAAGTAGGTTAGTCCAATATATATACATATAATTCAACTTTATACAATTAAATAAATATCATGCTTATGCCTTAACAAAATGTAATAATGAGATTCATGCAAGTAAGTATTCCTTTTCTACGTTCTATTTCACTATCCATCTCATTTCCAATCTGCTTCTAAGCTTCTTTTACCTTAGCAGAGCACTGCCATCCTCTTCTTGGCATTAGGTGGCGAGATTATCGTCCACCCCCGGCTGTAAGTCCATAACTCATGAAGTCACTCCATTCCTCAGCATTAGGTGCCATTCCCTGCATCTCCGACCATCGGAATTGTTGATAGCTCTCACTTTGGCATTAGGTGGCTTTCCTATCACGCCCCGGGGTCCCTTTGTCACGTCCCACTATCGCCAATTTGGTCGATCCGGGCCCGTACACAGACGCCGAACGGACAGAACCTCCCTTGTCCGCCCACGGCTCAACAACAACGAGTACATGTATAAAGAAATAAACAATTTTCAGGATGACATTTCAATATACATGGCTTGCACGAGGGCAAGCAACAATCACAAGTGATAGTAAGCTAGCTATACTGAAAATTTACTGTAATTTAAAACTTTTAAACTGAACTTTACATAACTGGATAACTGAAATATTTAGTTATTTACAGGCTTTATAATACATTAATTTACATGACTCTGTACATCAAAATGTCTCACATGAACTCAAAATGGTATACCACTAAACACTGGTGTCTGCTAGCTAGGCTGCAGGGCTCTTGCCGCGATCCTCGGCCACAACGCTCGCATTGGAACCTGTATGGTTAGTGGTGTGAGAACTACTAAAAGTTCCTAGTGGGTTCGGCCGCCGACCTCGCCGACTCACCCACTAGGTCTATTCAGGCATATGTAGGCAAAAGAAGTAAACAGATAGTAACCAACTATAACATGTAACTACTACAATGCCTGTACAAAGTTGAAAGAAGCAATATATGAAAACTGTAAGTATGCATGCATGCTTTTACTGAAATTACCAAATCCATTGGTTAACCCTTGGGTTAACAATAACTCACTGACACTATCCCAAATATTGGGGAGACCCAACCTGCACCCGATAGGACTGTCAACTGGGGGAGACGCACCTCCTGGTCCGGTAAAGATGACTATTTCGAAGCTCATCGTTCAAGGAGGAGCGACTTACCTTAAACAAAACGAATGTGAGTATGATCTGATCCTCTTTTAGAGGATTCAACAATAGACAATGTCACACTTTAACTCTAACTAGCTCCTTATGCTAGTTTCACAATTCCATTTCTCGATGCTAGCCAAATCTCTAATTAGAATGTCGCCAAGTTTACTATTGTTATAGTCCATGCATTCATAGGGTTCTATGTTCACATTCTATTGTTCATATATTCTCATGGTTGATAAGCATTTGCATAATCAAATATCATTTACATAATATCAATACCCTATAATGCATGATTATAATGTAAATATGCTCAATGAATTATCATAGACATAAAAGGTGATTCAAAAATTTCGGATAGCACCACCCACCTGTAGTGGTGTTAACAACTAGAATCCACGTCTCGAAATGTGTCGACAACTAGCTCTCGCGACTCAGTGCAATTAGAACTAGAACGGTCTCTACCATAATTAGCGCGTCGTCGGCCTGTCGGAATATCAATTTAGACTTTTGGGCAAGTTTACTTTTCATTCAAACAAGTATAAAAGAGACTAAACTTGAATCATTTAATTCTCATATTTTACAAATTAGCCTTTCAACTCCAAGTATCATGTATATGTATTTGTATACATATTCCCTATCAACTTTAGATCTCCATAATCAAAACCAACGATTAATAATCTCACTGGAACATGATTTTATCATGTTCTTGGCTCAGCTTAAATCCCAACAATCATTCATAAGTATTTGCTTAGTGCAAAACTTCTTGAATCCGCAATAACTAGAAGTCTCAGCTCAATGTTGATTTCAGCATTAAGCTGAATTCTAGCCTCTTGTTGCATTTTCAGCAATCTTTAGAAAATAAGTAACTGATCCTTAATCAGAACTATCTTACCTCAAGGCTGAGCTGAGCTACTATCAATTTCTGCAGTCTTTATTTCAGCCCGAAGCATCAAGAGACTCACTCAAAGCATTAACTGCAGCCATACTCTCAATTCGGACAGCAGGACTACACCAATGGATCCACTTCACTTGTCAGCTCCAATCAGCTCAAAGCTCTAATGCTGTCACTCATAGCAGCAACAATTCCATGTAAACACCATCTCTAAGACAATTAGTTTGACTATAATCAAACATGAACCCAAACTTACCTTAATTTAGGTTTCCATCAAGTTGCTCTCAGCTAAAGCTTCTATTATTCCACTTCTCGCAGCAAATTCCTTTATGTAAATCAGTCCAGATGTAATTAACTCCAAGCTAATTACTTAATAACTGATATTAACTTAGTTAACTTAATTAAAAGCTATACCAAAGGGTCACTGCTGCAGGAATTCACCAAGTTCCACCAAGATTGCAATTTTCAGCTCCAATTCTGAAATTTCAGCAATACCTCTTATTTTGATCCATTCTAAAGCAACTAAATTAACCATAAGCCAATATAGAATGAACTTACTTTAGTTTGATGATGAATCAACTTGCTCAGTGCTTCAATTGGCCCTTTCCTCCAGTTCGGCAGCACCAACAACATCAAGTCATCAAGCTGCCAACTCCAGAATCATCAAACAGCAATTACTCTTTAGCCTTTTCCTTTAAACCCTCTACAAGTTCAACATAGAAGTAGTTCTCAACTTCTTTATACAACAACTAGAGATGCTTTTATTCAGGAATTGGACTTCATCCTTACCTGAATTCGAAATTCCCCAAAGTGGTGCTCAGCTCAATTTCATTCAGCTCCAAGTCCAAAAGCACCCAGGCTCCCTGGTTGCAAGAAATCTATATAAGCTTCCTCTCCAAGTACTTAGCCTATCTAAGAATAAATACTAATCAAAGTTACCTTGATTAAATGCTATTCCAGGTTATATAGCAACTCCAATCAGCAGAAATTTCTTGCTTGGATCAGATCTCTCCTCAGCCCACAAGTCCTCCAGCTGCCAACATCAAACTCAACCCTTTTTCCTTAGCTTAGAGAGAAGGAGAGGAAATAGATGATAAGGAGAGAAAGGAAATGAACTCTCTGCCTTTGGACATGTGTATTCCACTAAGGGTGAAGGGATAAGGGTGAAAAATTGCACTTTTGCCCTTTAATTTACTGAAATTGCCTTGTTGGCAATTGCTGCCCGCAATTGCTGTACCGGTACAAGAATGTGTACCGATACAGGACAGTTGCAGCATCAGCAGCAGCAGCATCAGCAGCTGCTTCAACTCTCTTTTTCTCTTAGTCAACTCATTCCAATTTCATTTGAGCACATCCACAACATGTCAAATGAACTTCCCAAGCTACCAAATTAATTTGATAACATTTGATTCTCAATTTGGCATCAATTTGACCATTTTGACCAAATCAATTAAAAATTTCAGCTTTCGAGTTGCAATGATAATTGGAGGTCTTTAACCACTTCGATTCCATTTGTATCTATTCTCACACTTCCAAAACCTGTCAATTGATGTTCTCAAGCTGCTAGTTAAGTTTAGAAATGCTTAATTTTTATTTTAGCATCATTGTGATCAATTTGATCACAATTAGCTCGAGATAAATTTTCAATACATTACACCCTTTTTGTTTAAAAAGGATGCGGAAGTGCCCAATTTTTTTTTTTTTTAAAGCCTTGACCCCAAGGGATGTCAGATTCGCCACAAATATAGGGAGCCCACTGTTCACACGGACAGAGTCTCCTCTGTATTTACACGGCGTCGCACAAGTATAAGATACAACCACAAACATATGAACATTCATATACATTACCACATCACATTCCACATTCATTTCATCACCGATATACAAAAATTCACATCTATTAGTTTAAAATATTTCCTACCTGAAAACTCATTTTGAAATACTAAGAATCATGAAAACCTTTTTAAAAACTGTTTCTCACACAAAAACCTTTTCCTTTAAAACGCTATCATGAGGGGTAGAAAACCGTTTTTATTTCATAAGAAAACCATAATCACATTATTTATTTCACAAAACCACGTGAATCCAATTAAAGTTGAACTAACTGAACCATAATATCTAAGTAATATCATAAGAAATAAAGAGGGTAGCAACTAAACCAAACAAACTGGGTCGGAAGCTCTATCGACCACTACGAACGCATCTTACGCACCGTCCCGACTCGGACTCGCAACGTCACCTGTAAGGGAGGTGGGGGGTGAGAACATGTACACATGTCTCCCCTCTCAGTGGGTACCGCAAGCCGACGAAGGCGAGGAGTACTCACCGGCAGAAAAAGTCATCAAGTCATAGGTAGATATCACAAATACAGTAGTTAATATGCCGAAATGAAAGAGAACAGCAAGGACATGTAACTACTGCTACTGTAAAAAAAAAAAAGAACAGGATGCATACATGAATATCAAAACTATAGTAGTAAGACAAGTGTAAAGAAAGGACGATAAGTATACATGCAACAACCGCTATTATAGCCATATGCGTCAACCAGACGAGTAGTCCAAATATACCGAATCTAAACCGCCGTGTCGGTCTAAGGACCTCAGGCAAAGCCACTACTTGCTCGCACCTGGCATGTAACCCTAGCACAAAGAGAACACCGCTGGGCTCACGGGTTGGATGTACGACCACTTTTCTGGAAAAGAACACCCTAATGCGCGGGATCAACCCGCTGGTGTACGTGAAATGCACTCGAGCTGTGGTGATCGATGCAGATATGATCAATAGCCAACCGTCGGCTAATAGCCGACAATTACCGCCCCTCAGGGCACACCGACTAATAGGTCATCGAACCGTAAGAAAACTCAAATACCGACCGCTCAGGTCAACTAGGATGGAACAACTCAACATCCTCCCAAAGGTATGCAAGTACTGATCACTGAATGTCAACTACCATGTATGTGCAAGAACCGACCAATAGGTCACAAGAATGTCACATCATGTATCAATATAATCCAGAGCTAACCGTAAGCCACTAGCCGACAATCCTACCCGACAGGGTACACCTACCTCATAGGTCATGAAACGATAAGAGTCACGAAATCGACCGACTAGGTCACAAAAATGTCAAATGATGGATCTATGTAAACTATAATCATCCGTCGGCAACTAGCCGACAATCCCACCCCTCAGGGTATACCAACCTCATAGGTTATCTAACGACAAGAGTCATGGAACCGACTGACTAGGTCACAAGAGTGTCAAAATGGACGAGATGCAAACTATGACCGCTCTACTTCTAGATCATTGTAACGAGTATAGAAAAAGGCTAAGTAGAGCAATACATAAAGATTCACATGGTGTCGGGCTCAACAATAGTAAACAACAATAATAAGAGAGATAAGGTAAAAGAAATGTCACCGAGCGTGCACCGCTAGACCAACTCCGGGTCGAAGTACCCACCTGTATGAATAGTGTGCCTGTCTCCCGACTGTGGAAGATCGTCAACGTGACCTACGGAGGGTCCACCAGGTGTAGTACATTGAACTTTGGCGAACTGCGATGTTCGAGTGTGGGAATGATATTTGGAACTATTCCACATCTTTTGAAGGGTTGTCGAGAGTTTTCGGCAAGATATTAGAGTGATCAAGAGGCTGGAAATGCAAAAGTGCATCGAAGCAGCGAAGTGCTTATGCGAGGGTCATTTATAGGTTAGAGCAGTTGTGGCACAGGTCTGAGGTCTACGGACCGATAGGGCAGTTTCAGATTGGGTATTTTGGACTTGTCGTCCGGTTGATGCATACATACAGTAGCGGTAGTTGTTCATTTATACATATCTCGTTCGTTTATTATCGTTGCTACTGTATTATCCTTACCCATGCCTTTGTTTATTCTCTGTGACTGGTGAGTACCCCTCGCCCTCGTCGGCTTGCGGTACCCACTAGGAGGGGAGACATGTGTATACGTTCTCACCCCCCACCCCCATTACAGGTGACGTCGCGGGTCCTAGTGGGACGGTTCGTGAGGAGCGCACTTAGCGATCAGTAGAACTTTCGGACCCGTCCATTTGGTTTAAACTCTTAAACTCAGTTTCCTTTAATAAATGACTTCGAAAGTTATTATGGTTCAGTAAGTTATGTTAATTGAATAATTGGGATTTCGTGAATGTAAATAATGGATTTATGACTCTTACAAATGAACATGGTTTTCTACCCCTCGTGGTAGCGAGTTTTAAAGTAAAAGGATTTTCGTGTGGGAAACAATTTTTAAAAGGATTTTCTGGTTTTACTGGTTATTAGTATTTCAAAACGAGTTTCCGGATAGAAAATATTTTAAACTGATAGATGTGGAATCATGGATAATTGTTATGTATGGAATGTGAATGTAAATGGTGTATGGATGTGTGGATATTCATATGTGGTGGTTGTATCTTGCATTGTATATCTTGTACTTGTGCGACGGAGTGCAAATACAGGGGAGACTCTGTCCGTGTGAATAGTGAACTCCCTATATTTGTGACAGATCTGGCATACCCTGGAGTTAGGATTTTAAAAAAAGAAAAACCTGGGCACTTCCGCATTGACTTTTAAACCAAAAAGGGACCCCGGAGCGTGACAGGAGTACTTCACACAACCGTAGTAATGAACTTGCCGCTGGCAAGCATGGAACCATGTGACTATTTAACTAAATAGTCACGTTCAGTGTACTTGTTCTCTAACAAGCACCTGTATGCTTGTTCTAGTGTCGCTACACTAGTGAATTGAGATTCGTCATCTCAATTAGAAATATAACATACACCGGCCTATCCGGAATATCACCGTCCCCGTAATATTCCTCCAACTATGAGCATTTAAAGAGTCTCGTACATAAAAATATATATCTCAAATCCTAACTCTTAGGAATATGTCTTTTCAAACAAAAACCCTATGGACGATTCACGTCAATATTGTACTGCTATACAATAGATATGAATAGAATATATGTCCTTATATTATGAATTATAAATGATTAATACATAAATACCATTAAGCCAGTGCCACCAGATTGGCTTTTCGGCATATAACTAATAATAATAACAACCAACTGAAAATAGATATAATAGTTCCAAAAGATAAATTCAGTGTAAGGTACCGAACTTCTGAAATTATGAAGTTACGGTGGAATGTAGTATACCGAAATTTAATATAAAATTTAGTGTAAATAAAAATAGTGTGAGATACTATTTTTATTGGACTTAAGGGTGTAAGGTATAAGTTGGAAATGACCTGTGCTGAAATCGGAGCGAAAACAAAAGATTTAGAATTTTCTGTGAAAAGCGGGGCTGATAAATTAGCAGAAAATGCACAGTGTCGAAAAATTATGAAAACTGTAGAGAATGTCAGAATTATTTTTATGAGGCTAGATATAAAGTTTCATGTCATTCTGACACCCGGAAGCTGGAGAATAAAATCGAACTACTATCTGCTAAAGATTACAGTTCGGTAGAGCTTTCGGTGACCAAAAATGGTCGAAACTGAAAAGTTAAGATATATTTCTTCTCAGTAGATTAAACCGAACATGACTGTCAAATTTGAGCTCAAACGGATATTCAGGGAGCTCCGGCGAAAGATATCAGATTTCGTACTGCCTGAAGTGAATAGTGTATGCTACTATTGGGGTGTTGACTATAAGTAGAAGCTTCTAGTCTTCTTCTTCTTCACAGCCACCACTACCCCCACAACACCACACGTTCATGGTGATAGTGAGAGAAATCTTCACTTTCTCTCTCTAAATAACTCTCTTATCTCTCTAGATCTTTCGCCCAAATTCACGGCGTTGGCGGAGAACGAGCCTGCGAACGCGTTGGGAGCGACGGATCGAGCTTTCGTGCGCCCGTTGGAGCGGCGTGCTTCCGTCTCCGCATTCACATTTTGGTAAACTTTTGTGATTTGGCTTAATCCTTAACCTTAAGTATTCTAGTAGCCTCTAATGAGCATTCTTAGCGTGTTGCTCCATTTAATTTGGATTATTTGGAGGTAATTGTATGTTAGGGCTCAAAAATGAGATTTTGTAATATGTGAGGGTTCGATCTAAATTGATCATGTATAAACCTAATTGATAGGTATTCTGACGCATTGGCGAAGTCGGTTCGGCGATACGACGAGGCTACGCGAAGATATCGAAGGAAAGGCCTGTTTCGGTACAGATTGCCGTAGATTGCGGCGAAAGCTTCCAAAAATCATGAAATCGGATACAAACCAAATTGATAGGTATTCTGACGCGTTGGCGAAGTCGGTTCGGCGATATGACGAGGCTACGTGAAGATATCGGAGAAAAGGCTTGTTTCGGTACAAATTGCCACAGCTCGCGGCGAAAGCTTCCAAAAATCACGAAATCGGAACCCTAGCCTCTTGGTAGCATTAAAAGGTAGGGGGTGTCCATCCCGAAGCAACTGGGCTTCCTTCTATGTCCGAGTTAGATTTTTGGTCATATTGCACATATTGTTCTTATGCATTATAGGATGTATGTATAGTTACATTTCTATTTCCTTGCATGCATGTCTAGTTGTGTAGTATTATGGACTTGACACTTAAATATAGAATGCATGAGGATTAGGGTTTGTGACATGAGATCCTATAGCGATAAGAAAACGGTGAACTCGGACTTGATGATGAAAACTAGTGACATGCGAACTAGTGTATAGAAAACACTATGACTTGGACGAGTGGCATGTAAACAATGTTAACAACATGACGAGTGGCATTGGAACTTAGTGTAATAGAAACACTTGTGGCATTGATCATAGGGAATAGGTGAGTTTCCCTAATCGTGGCATATTGCATGAGAATTAGTGTAATTGAGACACTATGGCATCAAACATAGGGATAGTTCAATTCCCTAGTGTGAGTTGATTAGTGTGGTTGAGACACTTGACNGTTAGGAGCGGTTGACTCCTATGGGACAGTTGATCCAATTGTTTGTGAGCTTTTAGGTGGATAGGGATCCAGGTACAGTTCACAGAGTTGGTGTGATTAGTTGAGTGTGATCCCTTAACTTGATAGGGATACAAACTACGGTATCACAGAGTTAATGTGATTAAGAGTACGTTATACGGTGATCATACTCATATAGTCTGTTTTGAGCTTGTGGTGGTCGTTCCACACAAGCAGTGCACTCCGGAGTTGTCACACGAGCTGGGTAGCTCACGAGCGGGGTAGCTTACCGGGTGGGATACAAGTGTAAGAAAATCATGTGTACGCAGCGGAAGAAAATAACACAATTAAAAATTTTCTTGAAAACCAAAGATCACCTCATGTTTCGTTTTAAATCATTAATAATAGATCTAATTGATCTAATCAAATAGGATCTATATTTTATTATATTTTATCTCGCGCGGGTCGAGATCACCGCGAAGTCGATAATCATTGGTAAAAATTTGTTCGTCCTTGCTTAGCCGCGAACGCACCCGGCCTCTACTCACGTCCACACAAAATCATGCCCTTGATCGAATTTAGACGGCCGCTTCAATCCGTGATCCGATCACGAATTAACCCTTGCGTCGACTTGAGGAAGATGAATCAATCTTCTAGATGTGCTAGCAACTTTTGAAGATCAAAACCGATGGATTTATTATGGAGGACTTAAGGAAGAAAAAGGATTGACGGCTAGGGTTTTCTTTTTCTTTTTGCTTAATTTTCCGTTAATTGTAATATGTCATATGACATATATTTATAATGAGAAAATCTTAAGCCTAATACTAATCGAAATCCTAATAAGATTGGATTATCCATTAACCCACAAGTTGGTTATATTAATATTAACCGAATCATTTTCCTAATTCGATTCGTGTGTAACATTTAAATATAAGTTCTCATATTATTTACTAACAATTAGCAAATATACCGTACCGTGATTTCCTAATCTATAAGAATTGTACATGTCTTTCGCTGGAACGCTTTAGAATCCGAAATTCTTTCCAAATTTCGGAATTCCACACGGCAATGCCGAGATACAGTTTTCTCCACCATTTTCTGTTTATCGTCCAAATTAACTTCGGGTATTACACGCATATATAAGCATGCTTCTAATAAAAATTTTATAAATTTAAATTTCCAAGAACACTCACAACCGACCTCCATTTCTTAATAGGTCCCTCATCAATGGCCGCCATGCACGTCGTAGTCACTTGCCCAGCTAATCTATTAGACCAAGTTCATTATTATTAATTATGAACGAAGAAAACAATATTATATGTTTTAATTATTGACATGTTCCAATTAGTCCCATCTCAACTATATACATATACACGGGGAATCGGACAGTTTCTCCAGCTTCACCCAACAATCGTTAACGTGAGAGAAAAATCGAAAATGTTCGCCTGGAAACAATCTCCCTCTTGCATCGCTCTCCTCGCCCTTCCTTTAGCTTTGTTTGCCCTAGCAACCGTCGTCTTCTACCCTCGCGATTTCGGCCTCCCGTCGACCTTCACCTCCTGCGGCAGCTCATCATCTTCGGCCGGCGGCATCTCCGCTGCCCCCGTACAGCCTGAATTTCGGCTCCTCGTTGGCATCATAACCCGCCCGGAGTACTATGAGCGCCGGCACCTCCTCCGCATGGTCTACAGCCTTCAGCAGTCCGACAACAACTTCGCCGCCCATGTCGACGTCCGCTTCGTCTTCTGCAACCTCTCGACCGAGGAGCAGGCGGTCTTTGTCGCCCTCGAAATCATGTGCTATGACGATATCATCATCCTCAACTGCACCGAGAACATGGACAACGGCAAGACCTACAATTACTTCTCCAGCCTCCCGACGCTATTGGACGGCGACGCCAAGTACGACTACGTCATGAAGACGGACGACGATGCGTTCTTCCGGCTGCCCAGCCTGATTGAATCGTTGAGGGACAAACCTAGGAGCGATGTGTACTACGGGCTCCAGATGCCATGCGACAAGGAGAACTTCTTCCCCTTCCCGCCGTTCATGTCGGGGATGGGGTACATCTTGTCGTGGGACCTGGTGGAGTGGATCGCCACATCCGAGACGGCGCGGGAGGATACCACCGGGCCGGAGGATATGTGGACGGGGAGGTGGCTGAACATGGCGGGCCGGGCCAGCAACAGGTTCGACAACGCCCCGGCCATGTACGACTACCGAGGCACGTCGCCGGCCACATGCTTCCGCCACGACTTCGTGCCGGAGACCATCGCCGTGCACCATCTCATAGACAACGCCAGATGGACGGACGCGTTGACCTACTTCAATTTCACAAAGGGGCTCAAGTCTTCTAAGCAATACCACATTCCCTGATTTTTTTTCTTTCGAAGAAAAAAAATTCAGGATATATATACATATATAATAATTCTTTTATGGGTATATATACTTGATAGTGTCGATTTGTGAGATGTGCATACATGCGTGTTTTTGAACTAAATGACGAGTCTATCCCAAGCGGTAGGTGAAGGTCCATTCCAGTTCCCTGAAGATAAATATTATTATTTGATTTGTTCAAAGTATATGCATCTAACTCCATTAATATAAATATAGCATCTGCAATTAGGAATGGTATTATATGGAGAAGGTCAACTTTGTACGTCCCAGTCCGTTGGATAGAAAACTAAACCAACAGGTTGATTTGCGAGCTACCCCTGGCCAACCGCCAAAAATTAAGAAGAAGGCAGAGAGGCCACGCAGCCCACCCTTTTGAATGTTGCACGGGAGCCGCGTCGGTGTCCGACCGGTGTTGGACGCGGGACTTGCGGTCTTCTAATTTGTAAAAAGTTAATGTGTAAAATTTAAAATTTTTATGTATAACTTTTAATATTATAAAATACATTTAATAAACTAGTAGGGACGTGTTTGGTTCGAAATCGGAATCGGAATCGGAATCGGAATCAAAATAAGTTGAAATCGGAATCGGAATGACTCATTACCTAATTCTGTTTGGTTCATCATCTGAATCGGAATCGGAATAAATTATTCCCATTATCAGTGTTTGGTTCAGGTGGATATAAAAAACGTAATCAAATTAATATACTAACATTATCTTTATAATATATTAATTTAAATNTGATAGGCTTCTAGGGCATACAACTAACAATCTCCCACTTGCACTAAAGCCAATTAGCCATGTATCTAATGCCTATCTTCTCAAGATGATTCTCAAGTTTCTGCCGAGTCAATGCCTTAGTTTGCGGGTCCGCCACATTATCCGCGGAGGCAAACTTCTGTACTAATCTCTTGTTTGAAACTTTTCCAAACTATTGACCCACTATTACAAATAAACAGATACCCAGACGTAGACTTTCTATCATCTATATCGGATATAAAGTCCGAATCCGCATNCAAATAAACAGATACCCAGACGTAGACTTTCTATCATCTATATCGGATATAAAGTCCGAATCCGCATAGCCATTATTTCTGAGTTCTCCTCCTCCAAAAATTAAGAACATATCCTTTGTTCTTCTCAAGTACTTAAGGATATTCTTTACCGCCACCCAGTGTTCCTCTCCTGGATTCGACTGATATCGACTAGTGACACTCATAGCCTGTGCTATATCAGGTTGAGTACATAGCATCGCATACATTAAGCTCTCTATCGCTGAAGCATAAGGGATCCTACCCATGCGACTTCTCTCTTCAGGTGTCTTAGGAGACATAGTCTTAGAGAGGTGAATTCCATGTCTTAAAGGTACCATACCTCTTTTGGAATTTTCCATGCTGAACCTTTTCAACACTTCTTCTATGTACATAGCTTGCGATAAACCAAGCAACTTCTTAGGTCTATCCCTATAGACCTTTATCTCTAGGATATAAGATACTTCTCCAAGGTTTTTCATTGAAAACACTTTAAATAACCATAATTTGACCGATGTTAGCATAGGAATATCATTCCCAATCAGGAGTATGTCATTCACGTACAGTATGAGAAAAGTAACATCACTCCCACTAATCTTTTTATATACACATGGCTCCTCCTCACTTCTGATGAAATTGAACGATTCGATTGCATCGTTGAAACGAGTGTTCCAACTCCGAAAAGCTTGCTTTAATCCGTAAATGGATCGTTGAAGCTTGCACACCTTATGACTCCTATCTTTGAAAGTGAAACCCAAAGGCTGCTCCATATAGATATCTTCTTCAAGATATCCATTTAGGAAAGCAGTTTTCACATCCATTTGCCAGATCTTATAGTCATAGTGTGCAGCAATAGCAAGCAGAGTTCTGATAGACTTAAGCATAGCTACAGGTGAAAAGGTATCCTGATAGTCAATGCCTTCACGTTGACTATAACCTTTCGCTACTAGCCTAGCTTTATAGGTCTCTACCTTTTCATCAGAACCAATCTTTCTCTTGAAGATCCATTTACATCCAATGGGTACAATACCCTCCGGTGGATCAACCAAAGTCCATACTTGATTGGAGTACATTGAGTCCATTTCGGACTTCATAGCTTCCAACCATTTATTGGAGTCGATGTCTGGCATCGCCTCGCTATAAGTCTTAGGATCATCTCTATGGTCCTTATCTCCCATTAGGAACATTTCCTTCATATCCTCTATAAATAATCCCATGTATCTATCAAGAGGACGGAAAACCCTAC
Organism: Ananas comosus; assembly: GCF_001540865.1. Classification (NCBI taxonomy): domain Eukaryota; kingdom Viridiplantae; phylum Streptophyta; class Magnoliopsida; order Poales; family Bromeliaceae; genus Ananas; species Ananas comosus. The sequence goes on from NC_033628.1 coordinate 5,995,400, forward strand.
TAGACTTGCGATATGGCGGTGTAATCTCTGGTGTCACAGAGTTATCAGGAAGGGCTCTTGGAATATTCGATCCTAAAGAGACTTTCTCCTCTAGTTCTATTTTTTTCCCACTGCCCCCAGTGAAAATAAATTCACTTTCAAGGAAGAAGGCATGACGGCTCACAATCACATTATGGCCTTCTGGGAGATAAAAATAGTATCCAAGTGATTCTTTGGGATACCCAATGAATCTACCCTTGACTGATCTGCTTTCCAACTTGTCCGTCTTTAATTTCTTAATATAAGCTGGACACTCCAAGTTTTAATATTAGTAAAACTTGGCTTCCTACCATGCCACATCTCATATGGTGTGGTCGGAATAGATTTGGAAGGCACTCTGTTCAAAATATAAATAGCCGTGAGAAGTGCGTAACCCCAAAATGACATAGGTAAATCCGTAAAGCTCATCATAGATCGAACCATATCCAATAAAGTTCGATTACTCCATTCAATTCTGGTGTTCTAGGAGGAGTCCATTGGGAGACAATACCATTATCCTTGAGGTAGGTTAGGAAATCCGTACTAAGGTATTCCCCTCCTCGATCTGATTGAAGAGCCTTAATTGGTTTTTCCATTTGCTTTTCTACTTCTTGTCTAAACTCTTTAAACTTTTCAAAGGCTTCAGACTTGTGCTTAATTAAGTACACGTACCCATACCGTGAATAATCATCAGTAAAGGAAATAAAGTAGAGATAGCCATCCCAAGTAGACACATCGAATGGTCCACATACATCAGTATGTATTAGGGCGAGTACTTCAGTAGCTCTCTCTCCTTGTCCAACAAAGGGAGACTTAGTCATTTTTGCTTGAAGACATGATTCACAAGCTGGGTATGAGATTCACAAGCTGGGTATGATTCAAAGGGTAAGGACCCTAAGACACCATTCTTAGCCAACTTGTTAATTCTATCCTCTCCAATGTGACCAAGTCTAAGATGCCACAAGTACGTTTTATTTACCTCCTCTCTTGGTCTTTTGATATTCTCATTCATGCCATTATCAACTGTATTAACACTAACATCCATATGTAAGTGATAGAGATTGTCAATTAAAGAACCATAACCGATCAAATTATTTCTCAAATAAATTGAACAAACGTTTGATTCAAAAATAAACTTATAACCGTCCAATACCAAACGTGAAATAGAAATAAGGTTTCTAGTCGCACTAGGAACATAAAGACAATCTCTAAGTTCTAAAACTACTCCTGTCGGTAGACATAAAGGATAAGTCCCCACGGCAACAGCAGCAACTCTTGCCCCGTTTCTAACGCGTAGGGTAAGCTCTCCATCCCTAAGTCTTCTACTTTGTTTTAGCTCTTGCATTGAAATACATAAATGTGAGGTACATCCAGAGTCAATGACCCATGTAAAAGTAGAACAAACCGATAAGTTAGTAGTTTCAATGACATGAATCTCGGACATCTTAGCCCTGAACAGTCGCTTCGACACCTCGCAGCGAGCTGTTCAGCTTTCCTCATCATACAACTCCTTGAGATGAAGTAAAACATCAGCAGCACTCTCCATGTGCTCATGCTCGCGTTGCGACTCATTGCTCATAGACGCAAGCATGTAGCATTTTGCTTTCATATCATCATCAGTTCATTTATTTCTTGCAACTCTTTGCTGAGCTGTTGGATTTTCGGGCACCGCTGGAGCCTCCGTATCCAACACATAGGCTAATTTTTCAGAATTGAGAATAATTCTCAAATTCCTGAGCCAATCGGTGAAATTCGGTCCAGTTAAGCGATTAGTATCAAGTATTTTGGCAAGTGGGTTAGATGCAGCCATTTTCTGCAAAAGGTTAAGATTCTAATTAGTTGTGTACTTAATCACAATCCATTTGATTAGGGTCTTTAAATCTAAATGGTGCCTCCCACTAATTTTGGTGAATCTCCACACTCCCCAAGCGGAGAAAATAGAAACTTTACTTAAAAGTTTCTAGTGGGGATTGCGGTCCCATTTGTTTACACACCACCTCATCCTGACAGATTCTTGGCAATGAGCAAACAAATAAGTGAACAACTCTTGTTCAATGCTTCTCAAGCAAATTGCAATCTAATCTTTGGCCTCCATAAGATATAGGCCTCATCCTGACAGATTCTTGGCTTTATTTCATGGTTAAGTTAGACCCACCGTTCATCGTGCAAATAAGAATGTCATTGAATCCTCATCCTGACAGATTCTTGGATCCAACCCCTTTCTTACCGCACAGCATCTCATGCCAATAGAATGGTTGCGGCTCCCCAATGCAACTGACCCCCGTATCCGGGTGCATCAATCAACACTAAAGAGACGCCCACACCCTACAACGGTGGAAGGCCACTAATGGGTTCATAACACCATTAACTTAATATTTTATTTAGGGAGATTAGTTGTCTCATCAGTTTTAATTTATTATTAATTTACATCTCATGCAAACCATCACATCACATGCATACATTCATCGCATATATAAAAATAACTACCGGTGATGATCATGGATTTTATCTTGATTCGGGCCTGAGCCACTAGGCCGGAATGGGGTCATAAGGGTATTACACACAAGAAAACCTTCTCTTATTCTGCGTCTCGATCGGATTTGAGTTGATCAACTCTTGTCTTCTCCCTTGATCAGCATCTGGTCCAAACTTGATCCGCATCGCATCAACTCTTGAATGCAACGAATCCCTCTGGAACCTAAACTACCCTTTTCCCTTATTAATTTTATAACAATAACTTTACGACCCATAAAATTAATGAGACACGCAGGTCTCCAAATTACATAATTTAATTGGCACGCGCAGGCACCCAAAAAAAATATAATCTAATACTGGATCATTTTTAAATTACAACAATTCACACAATCACATGATACATGCACATCACAAGGTCGCTATCCATGATCATCACCTCATATACATCACATGCATATAATATTAAATTCTCTAACTCGAATTCTAATTAATTGGGTTTCGGATTAATTTTAAAAACAAATCTTTATTTGTTTCAAGAATCGTAATTTGTCGTAAAAATATCAAAAAGATTTAATACATCTCATGCATTAAAAATACAAAATTATAAATCAATTTTAAAATAGATTCAATGTCACATTACGGCTATCGCGCCGTATGACGCACCGCACGCGATCATACACGACACGCCTCATGTGAATGCGGCTTGCATTGCATACCTTATGCTTTCAAGATATAAAGAAGCCATTGAATTTAATTAACATGGCCGTGCATACCTTGTTAATTAACTTTCAACGACATGTAAGTCTTCATTCCAATGAATTAGCATGTATGCATGTGGTCACGAGTTGACCAAAGTACATGCTATTCACACCATGCATGCAACCCACTCGATGCATGCACAAGTGCCGCTTGCGCATGACGTGCCGCAACTTGTTTGCGCACCGGTTTTAAAAAAATTTAGCGATTTCGGTTAATTTAAAATTATATTATCAAAATAAACGGTGACATAAAATTATATTTTACGTGCGATCTAATCAATGTTTCGAAACAATCAAATATTGTTCGAAAAACAATCTTCATTGGTTTGATTTTGATCGTTCCGAAAAATCCAATTAACATCGAAAAAGAGATTAGATCTAAAAGAAACAACGAGGGTGTCTCTGATACCACTGTAAGAAAATCATGTGTACGCAGCGGAAGAAAATAACACAATTAAAAATTTTCTTGAAAACCAAATATCACCTCGTGTTTCGTTTTAGATCATTAATAATAGATCTAATTGATCTAATCAAATAGGATCTATATTTTATTATATTTTACCTCGCACAGGTTGAGATCACCGCGAAGTCGACAATCGTTGGTAAAAATTTGTTCGTCCTCGCTTAGCCGCGAACGCACCCGGCCTCTACTCGCGTCCACACGAAATCACGCCCTTGATCGAATTTAGACGGCCGCTTCAATCCGTGATCCGATCACGAATTAACCCTTGCGTCGACTTGAGGAAGATGAATCAATCTTCTAGATATGCTAGCAACTTTTGAAGATCGAAACCGATGGATTTATTGTGGAGGACTTAAGGAAGAAAAATGATTGACGGCTAGGGTTTTCTTTTTCTTTTTGCTTAATTTTCCGTTAATTGTAATATGTCATATGACATATATTTATAATAAGAAAACCCTAACATAATCCTAATCCTAATCGAAATCCTATTCCGATTTGATTATCCATTAACCCGTAAGTTGGTTATGATATTAACCGAATTCCGAATCCTAATTCTAATTTGATTCGTGTGTAACGTTTACACATAATTCCTCATATTATTTACTAACGATTAGTAAATACACCATGCAACTTTTACACATAAATACCTCTAATTTACAACAATTGCAAATTAGTCCTTTTACTAATAAATTAGTAAACTTTAGTATTTAACTATATTATAATTGTAATTAATCTATCCGATAAACTTTTTTTATTGTCTCCTAAATATCGATCATGCGCAATTTCTTATGTGTGTGACCTAATAGGTTCAATTCTGTCTGATAGTGAGATATGATGAGATCTCCATCTACATCATCATCGAAACTCTTTTCGATGGCTCAAACTCTTTTGATTCCACCCTTATAAAATAATTAATTATCTATAATTATTTCTATTGGTTCCCACAATCCACCAGTGACGCCTAGCAGCATGTAGTGGCAATCCAGTCAGAAGTGAATATCGGATTGAACCTCTAGGTGCAGTTACCGTACAATACAATCCTTCTATCGCATAGTTCCAACTGAGTGGAGGTCATGGAATATTCGTCAAACCCCATCACCCGTCATATGACAAATTTGATCAGACAGAAGCTCTTATGGTTACTCTTGGAAACATCTTTCCATATATTATATTACCCCGGCCGAGGATTTCTGAGCTTTGCCGTACAAATAGCATAGAACTAATTATCTCTCTACCGAGAGCGATAGATCCCCTATAAACACACACCCATTCCTGATATGAACCGACTGCTGCCAACATATACTACTAAGACCCATGGCTAGGATCAGAGTTTGTTGCATAGTCAAACTACAGTAGCCTCATATTGAATAGCCGTGGTGTCACAGGTCTAAGAATCAGTTGTACCACTGCAACATCGAACCAGTTATTGACGAATGAGTAGACATCCATGTAACTGTTCGTAGTTGGTCACGCTCAGTACCCTTGTTCTCCAATAACCACCTGCATGTTCGCTCCAGTGTCCCCACACTGATGACTCGAGATTCGTCATCCTAAAAGGGAAGCGGCACACACATCAATCTTACAGGGTCAATCATCGCCCCCATGATGATCCTCCGATTGAGAGCATTTATGAATTAATCACCAATAATATGTATCTCAAATTCTCAACTCTTGAGAATACATATTATCATCTTATTAATTCAAAGGACGATTCCATGAACCATTTAACATAATGGAATAAAAGGCCCAATTATATAAATAATAAAGATTAAGTAAAATATATGTCCTATAGAAAATAATAATGCGTCACCTGATAGGCTTCTAGGGCACGCAATAACTAACCGAGGCGGTAGCTCCTCACCCATTGGACTGGAAGTGAGTTGGGGCGAAGGCGGGTAGCCCTTTCCCTATGAGGATTGAGCGCGGGTAGCTCATTACTTATGAGAATGAGCGGGGTAGCTCATTACCTAGGAGATTAGAGCGGGGTAGCTCTTCACATATGGCTTTGAGATGTGAGAGCGGGTGAGATAAGAGCGGGGTAGCTCCTCACCTGTGAGATTTGAGATATCAGTCGGAGCGAAGAGCGGGGTAGTTCTTCACCTCTTCACCTACTAGATTTGTGGTGTGAGTACCTATGAGATTTGAGATCTTAGGCGGGGTAGCCTAGTGGATTGGGTAATGACATGAATAGCATAAGTGGATTTGCATTCATACCCTGATTAGACATAGTATATGTTAGTGGATTGCATAACTATGTTGTATTTGTATTCATTACATTGTTGAAGCATACTAGCATGATAGTAGGCTTGTTGTTAGATGATATTCCATGCATTGCTTGCATTTGAAGGCATAGATGAGAATAGTTGCAATTTCATATTTATCTATCTATCTGTGCCTGCTTAGACCTAGTGGGAAGATCGGCGGAGTCGGCGGCCGAACCCACTGGAAACTATATTTATATAGTTCTCACCCCACTTTGTTGCAGGGCCGTGTGTGAGCGTTCCGGGGGAGGATCGCGGTAAGGGCGTAGCGCCCTAGCTAGCTAGTAGAGTTTCCTATTTGAACTAGAGCACCCTCGTGTGCATGTTTATAGACATGATGTATTTTGGATAGCTAGCATTATGTTTGTGAGAGGATCATGTATTCATTTTTGGGAGATGGAAATGTAAATCAAATCAATGTTGAATGTGATGTAATAGCTAGATGCATCTCTCTTTATTTCACTTGTATGTTACTTGTGATTCTTGCTCTTGTTGGTATAGCACTTGTGGTGCTTGTTGAATTATGTATGTTAATTAAGTTTATTTTGGGCAACTCTTGTACATGATCTTATTGTTGAGCCTTGGGCGGACAGGGGAGGTGCTGTCCGTCCGGCGTCTGTTCGACGCGCCCGAACCGAACCAAATGGGTAGCGGTCTCGGGGCGTGACATTCAGCTTTAGCGGACTTAAAGCTAGATATGAATAGAATATCTATCCTTATATTATGAATTATAAATAATTAATACATAAATACCGTTAAACCAGTATCACCAGATTGGCTTTTGGGCATATAACTAATAATAATAACAGCCAACTGAAAATAGATATAATAGTTCCAAAAAATAAATTCGGCTTTATCGGACTTAAAGCTTTTAGATTTTGTTGTTTGACAAATATGGTTGGTAATGATGGAAGGCTAAATTGAAAGATGATAATAAGATATCAAGAGATGAGAGATACAAAAAGTGCACCGTTCACACAATTGCGGGGCATCCACGATCGACGATGAGGTCGGTACACCACGGGTAGAATTTCAGCAGCGGGAAAGAAGAAGATGAAGTAGTGACTCGGAAGAAGAGGAGGGGTAGAATTAGAGGCCGATTTTGCCACGAGGAAGAAGTGACAATGATCAAGTTGAGGAAGAAGACAATCTCGGCACGAGGAAGAAGCTTCAATAATCTCACCGAGAAGTAGAACACTAAGGATAAAGAGTAAGAGTAGAATTTTCTATTCATCAAAATATATCCCTTAAGGGTTCAAGAATCATATATTTATAGTGTTGAGAGCCCTCCTATAATAAATTATTGTCCTTTCATTTTCAACAGAATACGGTCACCCAAGGGTCATGCATGCATAGAAGATGAAGCAATTTTGAAAATTACAAAGGTTTTTTTTGGAATAGTTTCTTTGTTTATTGCAGAAAAGGGTTTGGATTAACCAAATCAACTATTAAGCCCGAATAAAAAACGAACCTATAAAATAAAAGAAAATATCATTTGAAAATAAAATGAGGTTTATTTGCTGCATTAGAAACCTGATTAAAAAACCAACAGCTAGCATTGACTTGGAGTCGTAGTTTTCGTTAAAAAACCAACAGCTATCTATTATTTTAGTGTACTTGTTATCTCTGATTGTTTCTCTATGTTGATAAGATAATATGGTTTAAGTTATAGTTGTATATTTACATTATTATTTTAAATAACTGGTGTAGGATGTGTATGTCAACTCTGTTTAGCTTATATTGTGTTTGCTTTGTATTCAAACGCGGTGCATGTATGTATAAGGAGGATTTTGTCTGTGGACAGAGCGAATCCTGTGCTTATGGTGGATCGGTTGTTCCCTAGGTCAGATTTAAAATCTGTTTGAAATGAATTTCCATTGTATCTGATTGAAAAAAAAAAAGAAAATCAAGTGCTTTTCTCGAAATTAAATACTCTTTCCAAATGGGCCCGGGCATGACATTGTAATAAATTGGAGATTCATTCCTGCCATTACTTGCAGAGATGATGCAGTTGTAATGCATAGAAAGCTTACACGGTAAACTATTTTGCTGCAATAATATAAAATTGTTTATCATCTCTACTTATTTACATATAAATTAGTTTCCTACTATGTCGTACGAAAGAGTTGTTCTTCATCCCAAAGAGATTAGCCAAATTGTTATGTTGTATATATGTGAGAAACTAACATCCCAAAGAGTGAAGCTATTTTCACTCTCATAGACCCCCTCCCCTATATATAGTAGGCATTAAGAAAATCAAACTCAAACCTGAACATTCAAATGCCTTGTTTCATCTCCTTGCGGTAATGACAATGTAGCCTCAGTTGATCTATTCCCGTAAGTCACATGAACACTATACTCCCCCAAGAATCCAGCAAAGCTAAAGGAGCCATGCTCATCCGTCATTCCTCCCACCTGCTTCGTCTCCCATTCACTCAAGAGCTTGTCAACGGCATCTCCGGCGGGGAGATTCTGCAGATTCCAATCCGTAAGGCACATTTGGTAGCAGCCGTTTCGGTGCAATGCAGTCCACAACATAATCCCGTTCACAGAAGGATGGGAGAATGCTTCTCTCAAAACCTCGTCCAAATATAGAGCCTACGTACGAAAAAAAGATTTATATAGTTACGCGAAAAGCATTACCGAATTTTGTATGCGACATTGAATAAAACCTCGTACCTGAGTTTGTTGATCGTAGTGATTATTTATGTCGACCTCGGTGAACCAAATTGGAAGTCCAAGGGTTGCCAACTTGTCTAGAGTAGCTCTCATCAATGGAATGTTCGGTTTGCTGAAGTGTCCCTCTAGTCCGATCCCTTCGAGTAGGGCTCCTCCCGCTTTAAGGTCCTTTAGTCGTGACACATACGAATCAACTGAAGAGAAGATATCCTCACAAGTCTCTATAACGTTGAATTCGTTCATGAACAAAGTGGCAAGGGGATCGGCTAGTTGAGCTGTGTTGAAGAAATCTAAGGATGCATTGGGCCCGAGGCGCTGCTCATAGAAGTTGAAGTGAAGCATCTCATTGTTCACATCCCAGTGTGCAAATTCGCCCTTGTACCTATCACAGCCCCAACAGTCTCACATTTGATATGTCGAAAATTAGAAATACAGGTTTTTATGTAAGTAATACCGATATACTAAAAAGAGTTGGACGCGTGCAATTTAGGTGATGCGCTGAAGACCGATCTAGTTGTTAACACTAGTAGATACCTAGTCATCAAGCTCTCGATGCGAGACTTCACTGCCGATCGAAGGTCATCGCCGGTGAGGTTCCTCACCCAAGAAGGGGTCGCCTCTTGGTTCTCCCAGAAGATGTTGTGGCCACGTACCGTGATGTGATTGGCTCTGACAAAATCAAGCATCTTGTCCGCCAAGTCGTAGTTGAGCATCCCGGCCACAGGCTCGGTTGCATACCACTTGAGCTCATTTTCAAAGACTGCAGCATTAAACCTCTCGACAAACCACGCCTACCATGAACTCGTATATAGTTAAAAATGTTTTCATTTTGAATTATGTTACTCTCGAACTGAATGCGTCAAACAAGTCGAATTCTTCACTTGATTACAAGAAAAGAAGAAATATACACATGCAATCTGCTGCGAATACCTGATAGACTGAGTTTCCTAAGATGGTATTAGCTATTGCAGAGCCAAACGGGAAGTCCTTTGAAATTTGCTGCACCAAAACTGACGCTCCAGTAAGTCGGTTACCTTGTGAATCCGCAACGTGTATAGTCACAGCTCGCTTCCTCTTCTGCTCTTATGGGCAAACTCTCAATTATCTATCATATATATATATATTTTATGTTGTTCAGCATAATTCAAGGAGCAAATGGGAGGTAATAGCCTTACCGTTCTGACAATTTGCTGCTGGTGCATTCCCCATTGCTCGACTGAGAATGGCTGCAATGAAGCGCTTGTAATAGAGATCCTCATAGCATTCCTGTCAGCATTCTAGTCAGAAGAGTAAAGAAAAAAAAAAAAGAAGAAGTAAGTTTCTCTAAAAGCTATATATATATATATATCGGATGAATATATATAGAAAAAGTTCAGATGCATGTTTTACCTAAATTCTCAATGGTTGGAACTTCAAATTAATTAGCTCTAGAAATATCTAGAAATAGAATTTCATGAGTTTTAAAAAATTATCGTCAAGCCCGGAGTCGCAAATTGAATGGTCGAAAACGAATAATAACCTTGTAAAAAAAAAATATAGGATTGAGACAATTAAGACGAGTGAAATAACCTGAAAAAAGAGCACAGAGGATTGAGAGGATGAATCCAGCACGAATCCACCCTTAAGGAAGGACCAGCACCCACTTTTGGCTGATACCGTCCCTAGGCATCTGGTTCCTGAATTGTCCGGGGTTAGTCTTGCATTGATTATAGCAGAATCAGCTCCATCAATTCTCACCCAACCTATATAGAAAGAGACAAAGAGAATGTGCGAATATCGACGTGATCTGGTAACATATAATTGTGGAAAGTAAGGCACGCACCTCCTGCAGTGGTGGCACCAAATAAAATCTTCTTGCTGAAGAATTACAGTACACAAGAGATGGTACGATGGGATGGGATTAACTATATTAATTCGTTTTATAGTTTGATTATGCTAATCAATAATATAATATTAAAGGATCCATGAAGCTAGGTTGACAAATACGCAATTCATCATGCAATAATATGTAGTAGTAATAATTCCAATCAGAATATCAAAAAAATCGACGGGTAAAAAGAGTGGAGTTGAGGGCCGGTCGGTAATCTATTTAAATTAAAAAAAAAAGGGCCTACAAATGAGGGGGCTCACATCACATGAGAAGAGAGAGAGGAGGAACACTGAACTCACATGAGAAGCTGTATCTTGTTGTCTGGTTGAGATTGTACAGCACAAACGCTGGTGAGTAGACTCCTGTCTCCGTTTTATGGTATGCGGTTGGACCGTCCCCCTTTCCATTCTTCAGAATCCCTCCCTTGTACAGAGGGGGCTCAGGTTGGGATCTGCACTGCCGAGAGAAAGAAAAGAAAATAAATATTTAGGCGGTGCGTTTGCATATTTTAATTTGTTGCATCAACAACTGACGTGGTGGTGTGGTACTGTGGTATACTGGTATATCAACTATCAACTATCAAACTAACTAAATTCACCGGCTTCTTTCGCCGAATTAAGATTAATGCTTGCTATTTTTACTTCACGAGGCAGCTGCTTGGACGGTGTGGAGCCTCGATCCACACTGCCACAGTGTGATGAGGAACCCCAATCGGAATCGGTCTACTACCAACAAAAAGCAAGCCTAGCTAGTAGCTATTCGACTCCTGCTGCACTTCGTCGTTTTCGATTGCTCGCAAGAACATTCGTTCCGAGGGCAATTAATGTAGTCATCATGTTATAAATAAAAGATTGACGGATTTATTTATTAGCAATGTTGCTGCTGGTTGGATTGGATTTTCCTTCTACCAAACTCTACCAAACTAATTCAAGAAACCCCAAAAATTAAAAACTAATTATTTGGCATTATTATCGCTTTTTATTCTTTTAAATAAAGTCTTTATATGTAATAATAGTATAAAAGAAACCGACCGTCCCTAGCGCAAGTGGCAAAAGGGTTTGGTGGTTGGTACCGAAGACCCAAGTTCGAATCTTAGTTGATTCACATTTCTAGCTATGTTTATTTCTAAATGAAATAAACGAAGCGGATAGCATGCTATCTTTCTCTCAAAAAAAAAAGAAAAAAAAATGGTGAATTTTTTAAATTTAGAGTGTTTGTTTGGAAACTAAAAATTAAAAATTCGAAAATGACTTTTTTTTTTTTTTTACTTTCAAATATTTTAAAAGAACAATTGTCTATCACTTAATTAATTGCGGTACCATACAAGGTAACCCAACCATGATGACTATTTAAGAGAAGAGAAACGTCTCTCTCGTATGTCGAATTACTTAAAAATAATGATTAAAAAAAAAAAAATCTGGCAACAGTGCCTGGCCAAATAAATAAATAATAAAAAAACCTTTAGGCATCTATTATATTATAGTTGAAGGGGGCCTTCATATATTGTTTTTTTTTTTTTTTTTTTTTCGTTGAGGTTATGTTAAAATCTCGCTGGCTACTTAGGGAAGATTAGGCATGCAGCTATTATGCTTAGAGGTGTCAATAGGTCGGATTCAAACTGAATTTTAAAAATACAAATTTGAGTTTGATGATTAATATCGAAATTCAAATCTGAATTCAAAATCATCATATTTTTAAAATCCATAGCCAAAACAGAATGCAACCTAAAAACTAAAACACAAAACTGAGCCCAAAACGCAATCATTCTTTTTACCAAATTTAAAAACATGTCATACTATCTCAAATCTAAATTTTAAAAGTAAAATCTAAAATTTTGTATATATTATATAATATAAAACCAGCTCGTGATCGGCTTGGATTTGAGTTTAGATTTGGATTGGATACAAATAATAACCATATATATACGTACGACCCCTTTTGAATCCGTCGAATTTTTAACTTTTATATTCGTAACCAAAACCATCCATGTTTAACATCTATTAAACCCACTCCTTCGTGGATAAAATCTTGGATATTCATACCATGGGCACCCCTAATTAGGCTGACGTTACACGCAGTGCGCAGCGTTGCTTTTCTCGATCCAAGAGTGTTTGCTGAATAGCCTATTCCGCCTGCCTGTATGGCTCCACGATTTGAAAAATATAAAATCTTCCACAGAATTTGGAATCGAAATAGTGTACGTTGCTGGCTGTGGGATATATGGAAAGGGCGGAAGGTCTCGAATAACGACTTAAGCGGTATTATTGCTTGCTGGTGGGTGGTTTGGGAGACTAGGAATGGAATCATTTTTGCGAAGACCCAGGCGGATCCGATCCGTGGGACTCATAAGATCTAACATCTGATAGCTCAGTGGGGTATTCCTGATCCGTAGAGCTATAGTTAGACCTCGTAGGCAGTATAGAGGTATCAGCTATACTTTGCAAACAACATCCGTTCTCCTGTTTTTTCCTTTTTGTCTCCGTTAACCTTGAGGCCTTGATGCCTCACCCATGTTGCTTAATTCACCTACTATATGAATGAAGCGGGTAGCATGCTACCTTTTTCTCATAAAAAAAAAGAAAAAAAGAAAAAAAAGAAATAGTGTACGTTGATCCAACTATCAGATATATATATATATATATATGTAGGAACTTGGAATCTCTCTCTATGTATTGGTGCGGGCAAAGGATAAAGAAGTTGTTTGATTCCACAGTAACAACAGTATTATTGTAGTTATAGTTGCATGTATAAGTAAGGGGGTGTTGGACCTAACTTTTAAAAAACGCTTTTTGGCTGAAAAGTGATTTTCGACTCAATAGAACGTTTGACAACTCACTTTTAAAATTTGATTCTGTTTTTTAAAATTAGGAAACTAATTTTGAAGGCCCCAAAATCAGAAACAGAAAAAAATACTGCTTCTTAAAATCTAATTCTGATTTTCGATTTAAACTTCAAATTTTTACTTTTATTTTAATTTCAATATTTAAATTTAAATTTAATTTTAAATTTTAATTTTCAGATTCATTTTTGAATTTTTAAATTTTAACTTTTAAATTTTAAATTTTGAAAAATATATTTCAAACTTTAAATTTTAAATTTTAATTTTAAATTTCAAATCTCAAATTTTAGATTTTAAAATTTAAAATTTAAAATTTAAAATTTAAAATTTAAATTTAAAATTTAAATATTAAAAATTAAAATTTAAAATTTAAAATATGACATTTTAGATTTAAAATTTAAATGTAAAATTAAATATTTTTAAATTTTAAATTAAATTTTAATCCTCAAATTATAAATTTAAATTTATTTAAAAATTTAAATTTTAAATATTCAAAATTTTAATTTTAAATTTTAAATATTCAAATTTTATATTTTATATTTAAAATATTCAAATTTTAAATTTTAAATTTTATATTTCATAATTATTTTAAATTTTAAATTTTTTAAATTTTAAATTATTTTTTAAATTAAAATATCAAATTTTAAATTTTGTACAATTTTTAAATTTATATATTTTAATTTTAATTCAAATTTAAATTTAGATTTTAAATTATTTTAAAATAAAAATTAATAAAAATAATAATTTATGCAAACATCTAAAAAATTTTGCCAAACAGTTTTTCAAAATCACTTCAGAAAAATCACTCTTATCTAAACTCCGCAAAACGCTCAACAGCTTTTAATCAAAAATCATTTCTCCGAACCAAAATCACTTTTTCAGAAATCACTTTTTCAAAAGCTAGGCCAAACAGGCCCTAAATCTACTGTTAGGTCTAGTGCATGTGAATTTAATTATTATGGTTAGAACTGCATAATAGCTTATCTGGGCTAACTCAAATTGACCATAGTTTCAATTATAGTACGTAATTAGAGAGTGCAACATAAAAAAAGGGAGCTTACATAATTACGTTTTAAACAGAAAATTTATTTTCTTTGACTTGCGGGCACTCACTGTCCCATATTAAAATGATAACGTTTGTAATTACAATTCACAATTATATGCAATCAAACAAAATATATACAGCTGTAATATTCTTAATTTTATCAAATTAAATAAGCATCCAACTAAACGGCCGCTAAATGTCGATGTGCCAAATTTGATTGAAAAGAGCTATTCTAAAAGAGATCGGGAAGGTAAAATTGCACCACTAGCTCCTGAACTTTAGGTCAGATTTTATTTTGGTTGTCGAACTTCCAAATTTGCATCAGAGATCCTAAACTCCTTGTGTGTATATATGTACTGTTGAGAAGCAAATAATTACCTACTCCATATGCATTTGGGAATGTGCAATGCATATATCAACCATTTATCGATCCTATTTGAAATTTCAACCCTCCTATCCATTGGATTATATTCTTTTCGATCTCTGTTGAGAACTCAGATTATCAAAATGAACGAAAAACTGATAACTTCATGGTATACAAGTAAGAATTTCTACTTCTAGATACTGACTATAATAAATTCGGAGGATAAAATCTTAAATGTTGACCTTAAACATTTGAGGACCGAAATGAAAATTGAAATAAGGTTCAGGGGCTAGTAGTGCAACTTATCCGAATCAATCACAACAGGAAATGGAAAAGAATAAAAAATACGGGACTGATTGGTTAGATATATGTAAAAATAATGCTACTCGTATACTCCAAAATAAAATATACATTTTATATCCTTGTTATCTAAAGACCATCATTTCTTACCTATCACATAACTTTTCTTTTCTTCTTTTTCGTTTATTACTAATATCCACTGGGGCTTTTGTGAACCCTATATGCCTAGCTGTAAGATGTACAAGAAGCAATTAACCGTTTAAAAAAATATGGTAAAGGAGAGACTGTGTTTGTCTCAAAAAAAATGTACATCTTATACCTCCTATTGTAGGATTCACAAAAATCCAAAGAAATTTTAGTAAAAATTAAAAAAGACGTTGATATGGCAAGTAGAAAATTAATGGCTCCAAGTGTAAGATGTACACTCCACTTAGGGGTGTATACCGGTAGCATTGCTCATAGTAAAAAAATATTGTTATTATATATAATTTGCTAACCCATGCAGTTCAGAATTTTATTCATAAAATTTTTGTCACTTTATACGTCGGATGGTAAATTATACTTTATATAGGCAAAAAAATTACATGTAAAATGTCATTAAGAAGGTATGCTTGTTTTTTATTTAAAATTATTCTGCCCACTTCTGCAATTGGAACTGTCAAAATGCGGCTATTTAATTTGAATATAGTTTCAACTGCCGTAGTTGAGCCTCATCATATGATTCCAACTGCAGCAGCAGTGAAATTCAAATGCACAAAACCAAATACCAATTTAAATCTACATGTAGTTAAAACTATAATATAATTGCAATTACGTACAACTAAATAGATCCTAAATTGGGCACGAAAGTGAGCAAGCACATGGAGTTTTGCTAGAATACTACTAGAAGTACGAAGGCTTTCGTAATTCTAAGTTCTAAGTTGCTTTCTATGATGAAACATTCAAATAGATGATCGGCTTCATCATGCATGATATACACTATTGGAAACATCAAATAATTAAATTTTATAATTTTTAGCATCATTTGCATGGTGAACAAATAATTTCAAAATAAAGACTAAAAATTAAAATCCCTTAAAAATAATAATAAATACTTAAATTTCATAATAAAAGTTTTTATCATACTCTAAATGGTGTAAAATTTTTTTTTATCAAATTTTTATCTGATTTGAATCGTTTTACACTATTAAACTTACAAATGTGTTATACTGGTCAATGAAATTTATAATTTCTTTTGATCACTAGGCAAGTGATGCCAAAATCATTAAAATTTACTTGATATATATATATATATATATATATATATATATTATATATATATATATATATATATATATATATATATATATAACTAGGCTACTATACTATCGATAGCACGGAGCGCTCCGTGCTACCAAGTTGTTTTCGATGATGCGGCTTCCAAATCGATGATCGGCTCCGTTAGACTTGATCTACACTATTGAAAGTATTTAGAAACATAAATTTCATAATTTTTCGATATCATTTACTTATCAAACAAGGAGTTTAAAATTAAACGGCTGAAAATAAAAATCTCATGAAAAATGATGATAAAAGATTTAAATTTCAAGATCAGATATACTGATTTTACTCTAAATAGTGAAAAGAATTTTCTATAAATTTCATCGCATTTCGATTGTTTTACACGCGTTAAATTCACAAACACACCATGTCGGTCATTAAAATTGTCAATTTGAGATCTTTTGATCACTAGTCAAATGATGTTGAAAAATCTGAAATTAGTTTTCAAATACTTTCAATAGTGTAGATCAAATCTAACGAAGCCGATCGTCGATTTAGAAGCCCATCATCGAAAACAACTTGTACACCGGAGCGCCCGTGCTACCGATAGCATAGTAGCCGGACTATAATATATATATATATATATATATATATATATATATATAGATATATAATATACTATATATATATATAATATATATTATATATATATATATATATATATATATTATATATATATATAGTGAGCTAGAATACTCTCGATAGTAAACGAGGCGTTTTACTATCGAGTTGTTTTCAATGATAGAGCTTCCAAATTGACGATCGGTTCGTTAAATATGATCTAAACCATTTAAACTACCTAGAAATCAAATTCACGCACTTTCGATATTGTTCTTTATCCTCTAGTGAACAAAAATGAATGGCTGAAAATAAATATTCTTTAAAAAAATGATGATAGGAGTCTTGTAATCAAGATCAAGAGTATAGATCTTGTTTTTAAATATTTAAAGAATTTTTAACAAAATTCAATTGATTTGAATATCTTTACACGTTAACGAGAAAACGTCTCTTATCTACCATTAAAATTACAAATTTAAACCCTTGATCATTAGGCAAATGATGTCGAAAAGATTTGAAATTTAATTTCTAAACACTTCAAGTGGTAATAGATGCATGTCCAACGGAGCCGATCGTCAATTTGGAAGCTCTATCATCGAAAACACTCGATAGTAAAACGCCCCATTTACTATCGAGAGTATTCTAGCTCAACTCTATATATATATATATATATATATATTATATATATATATATATATATATATATATAGAGTTGAGCTAGAATACTCTCGATAGTAAACGGGGCGTTTACTATCGAGTTGTTTTCGATGATAGAGCTTCCAAATTGACGGATCGCTCGTTAAATATGATCTAAACCATTTAAACTACTTATGAATCAAATTCACGCACTTTCGATATTGTTCTTTTATCCATCTAGTGAACAAAAAATGAATGGTGAAATGAATATTCTTTAAAAAAATGATGATAGGAGTCTTGTAATCAAGATCAAGAGTATAAGATCTTGTTTTTAAATAGTTTAAAAAATTTTCTAACAAAAATTCAATTGATTTGGATATCTTTATACCGTTAAACGAGAAAACGTCTCTTATCCACCATTAAAATTACAAATTTTGAAACCCTTTGATCATTAGGAAATGATGTCGAGAAAAGATTTGAAATTTGATTTCTAAACACTTCAAGTGGTATAGATCATGTTCAACGGAGCGATCGTCAAATTTGGAAGCTCTATCATCGAAAACAACTCGATAGTAAAACGCCTTGTTTACTATCGAGAGTTCTAGCTCAAAGCGTATATATATATATATATATATATATATAATGAAACGATGGTATACACCAGCTGCATGCAATAATTTCCCGGGGGAGGCAGTCCATTTCACGTGGAAATAGTAATTAAGTAGTTCACAGGTTCGTAACTATATAATCCAAAACCTTTGTTGGACGCGACTAGTATTTCCCTGCAGGTCGGTTATTAATTGCTCCATTTATTACGCGGTGCTTTTTTTTTTTTTTTTTTTTTTTTTTTTTTGGTGGTCGAATATAAGACCGATCGAGCTCCGTCAAAGCTTGATGGGGCCTTAATTTTGTCCTCTTAGTTTTTTTTTTTTTGGTAAGAAATTTAATAGTGATTGCTGGTTAATTGGTAGCAATTGGTCCACTAAGTTTTGACACCTATATGTTACGGATAAATTGTTGAAACTCGACCGTGATGCTTTACGAAGAAAAAAGTTATGTTCGTGATATATAGCCCCAGATGCTCCAAAAAAAAGTCAATATTTTGCTTATGAATTTACAATATTTTAGGCATGCTAAATGTACAAGATTTTACTAACTCGTTTATTTATTATAATTATCATTCTACTAATATATATATTAAATTTGTACCTTTCTTTTTATCAATAATATTAAAAAAATACACTAATGAAAAAGAAAATTACCACTCTATCCTCATAAGAGTGGGTCGTTGATTAAATAGTATAATCTAACGAGTGAAAATAATTAAAAGGTAGATCTAACGATTAAAAACTTATGAGTACAAGAGTCTCTATACTCATAAGAGTATAGTAACTAGCCGGACTCTTATATATAGGCCGGGGCTACTATACTTATATCAGTATAGAGTCCTTTGTACTCATAAGTTTTTAGCCGTTCAGATGAAAAAATATATGCTTAGGATGAGAGTGGTTACGGTTAGATTGATAGTGGGCCCCCTAGGGTTGAGTGGATGATTGGTTGAATAGTATAATCTAACGGGTGAAAATAATTAAAAGATAAATCTAACGGCCAAAAACTTATGAGTATAAAAATTTCTATATATACTCATAAGAATATAGTAGCTAGCCGGACTCCTATATATAGGTATATATATATATGAGCAAGGCTGGTATACTATTGGTAGCACGGAGGCCTCCGTGCTACCGAGTTATTTCCAATGATGCGGCTTCCAAATCGATGATCGGCTCCGTTAGAGTTGATCTACACTATTGAAAGTATTTGAAAATTAAATTTTATAATTTTTCGGCATTATTTACCTATCAAACGAGTAGTCTAAAAATGAATGGCTGAAAATAAAAATCTCGTAAAAAATGATGATAAAAGACTTGAATTTAAGATCAGAGATACTGATCTTAGTTTAAATAGTGAAAATTTTTTTTTATAAAAATTTAATCAAATTTGAATTGTTTTACACCGTTAAATTCTCAAATGCATCACATCTATTATTAAAATTGTCAATTTTGAGACCTTTTGATCACTAGTCAAAGAAATTGTAAGTTTCTCAAGTATTTAAATAGTGTAGATCAAAGTATGTAAAACGGAGCCGATTCGTCGATCTGGAACAGCCACATTCATACGAAAAACAACTGTCAGGCATGAAGACTCACGTGGCCTACGAAGGTATACAGCCTAGCTCTCTTAATATATATAATTTATTGAATGATATATATAGAGAGCATATTTCTCTCTCCTTCTCCTTTCAACCAACTCTGACGAGCGTGGTCTCTCTACTTCTCTCTCCCAATACTGTCGAGCTCTAAGTCTTTTTCGCCCCTTCCCTTCCCGCGCATAATATATTACTAAATTTATCTATCATCTAGTGAGCTTTTACTTTAATGTCTTATTATTCGAAAAGCTAAATAACTATCTGTGATTTCTAAATATATATGGTTATCATTTGTGGTCTGATTTTTTCTGCTACCTCATTCAAGACAGTTTTTCGATAAAGTAAATAATACAAATTATAAGATAGCTTAAGTATAATTTTTGAATAATAAGTTATAAAGTTAAAAAATATACATACAGTTAGAGTGGATTTTCTTTTTATAAAGTAAAAGTTAAGATTAAATTTTATTCAATTTCTTTTTACTAATTTAGAGTGGATGTCAGTCTCTGCCACAATACAGTACATTTCGAATGGTCATACTTAGAATATGCTCTACTAAATTTTATTTGCAGTTTGAAAGCGCATATACTATATAATATATATATATATATATATATATATATATCTATATATATATATATATTATATATAGCATGATCGGCTCCGTTAGAACGAATCGATCTAACATATTTGAAAGTTTTCTAGAAATATATTTTTGCGATTTTTCGATAATCATTACCTAGCAATGCGAAATGAATTCAAAATCAATATTTTTTAACAGGTTGAAAATTAAAATTTCTATAAAAAGTGGTGATATAGGCATTAAAATTTTCGATCAGATGATTTAATATTGTTATCTAGTAAAGATTTGTATAAAATTTTATCTGATTTGAATACTTCTTACACCGCTTAAACTTGAAAACGGCCAATATTAAAAATATGGATTTTGAATCCTTTCGGTCAACTATGTGAATGATATCAAAAAATCGCAAAATTATATTCTAGAAACTTCAACTGCGCGGCTAGATCAAGTCTAAAGCGGAGCGATCGGTCGTATTCGAAAATTCGCATTCATCGAAAACGGCTTAGACAGCGGAGGCCTCCATGCTCCTGAGTAGCAACAAGAAAACACAGGTCTCTTCTCTCTCTCTCTCTCTCTCTCTCTATATAATAGTACTATTAATAATATATATATATATATATATATATATATGGAGAAATAATTAAGTTGAAAATTAAATTCGCCCAAAGAAGAAACAATATTAATGATCGATTACCTCCGTATAAGCTGAATAATCATACCACGTCCCATCTGCATACCAATCAAAATCACAAAATTAATGCTGTTAACTATGTATGGCTGCTGCTCAAACAAGGAAGGACGGGAAGAGAGAGGGAGAGAGAGAGAGAGAGAGAGAGAGAGGGATTTTATAATAAGTAATTAGAACAATTATTTTAATTTAAACAAAACTATTCAATCAAAATTTTCCTCAGATTGTACATAAATATTGAAACTTTTTCTCTCTCTTTCTATGTATATATTTATATTTACATAAAGCTGAGCTGAAATATTTTTAAAAATATTAAGATATATCTCGATGCATGTAATTAATATTGCGGGGTTTATTTATCATTGTGCATAATTCAAAATTTGCTAGCATTAATCTAATAGTCAAAAAATTATAGCACCCACGTCCCGGTGCTTAATTATAAAAGCACTACTCCAGCTACCGTTTATAAAATAGAATTAATGGATTACGTACATATCATATATATCTTATGTAATATATCTATTAAAAAAAAAAGAAAAGACTTAATTAGAGGGAAAGAAATTAAGGAACAAAAAGAGTAGGTAATTGATCGTGACGTACGCACCGTTGGGGCCTGCGGCGATAATGAACATCCCGGGGTTCATCCATGCAAGTAGAAGTAATTTCTGGAGCAGGAGAGCTGCAACAGCGGGCGCTCTCATGTTCGTCAACAGGCCAGGGCAAACAGCGATCGAGCTAGCTTATTAGAAGAAATCTTCAAGTTAATTCGACGTACTCGAGAAGAGATGGATCTAGTTTTTTACACGATCGATACTCGAGGAGGGCGGAGTAGCTAGCCGTGTACTTATTTATTTAGATAGATAGATACATAGATAGATAGATAGATACATACATACATGGTCAGTGTGCTGTTTTAATTTATATAATAATAATAACCCGTTAGGCGCGGCCCGTGGGTTGGGTCACATGCGGAGCAGTACCCACTCCCTGATTCTTTTTTCAGTCTTCCTCTTGTCCGATGCGTCGTCGGAACCATTCATGCATGCAGCTCTCTGGAATGTGCTGGGGTCCTGCGACATCATTTTCTTCAAAATATACGCATGCATAGTGGCATTCGCACGTGGCAAGCACTATTGGCGTGCAACAAGGTGTGCTTTTTCGTTGCTTCGCGAGATAGTGGCAGGGCCGGCCCCATCGATCTAGAGTAGGTAGCCGTTCGCCGGTGATACATGCGCGCGAATTTAAGATTAATAATAATATATATCTATATTTGGATGCACGTTCTTTCTTTTTTTTTTCTTTTTTTTCTTTTTTTTTTTTTCCTTGGCCTCATTTTCGCACGAGTCAAGGATTGGGTGAATCCAAAGAGTGGCAATTCATAATGAAACTAAAAATTTGTTAAAAAAAAAAAAAAGAAAAAAAGATAGTACGCCTTTTGTTTCGCTTACTTTTTACAAATAATTAAGCTGAATTTATTTTTTTTAAAAAAAAATTAAACAAAACTGTTCCACTTTAAGCGGTGTCTTCATTTATTTAGATTTTTGTTACTTTCTGGCAATTCAATTGTCAATTTGATGGGACTGGTTTATATTGTAAATAATAATGACGAATGTAAAGAGTATTTAATAACTAAATTAGAACATAGTTTATGATTAAAAAAATTTATTTGTGTCTCTTTTGACTTATGAGCCTAACTCTCGTTACCTTTGCTTCTTTTTTTTTCTTTTTTTTTTTGTTAAATTATGCAGAATAATTATTATTCTCTAAAAAAACTTAAATTGCTAAAAATAAACCTTTAATATTTTATATTCGGTAATTTTGATTTGCTGTTATTTTATTTTTAAGACTCGCGCGTTTTCTCTTTTTCGAAACAATTTATTTTCAATATAGAATGCACACAAAATGTGCCCCCTCTTAATATTTTTTTCCTCTCTTTTTCTCTTACTTGTTGTGGACGAGTCTAGGACGTCTAACTGGGGCGAATAAAACTGTATTATATATGGCTAAGCGGGACCTACGTACCTCTTGAATACATGCTGTAGCTAATCAAGCATATTTCTTCTTAGCAAGTGAGTGGGGTCCTTAATTTCTTTAATTAATTTGATGTTAATGATT
>NC_033628.1:6018602-6107918 GCF_001540865.1 Ananas comosus
TTGTATTATTTTAAAATAAAATTTAGTAAAAAGTTTATTTTTTGCAAATAGTAAAATTTTTTTACAAATAGCTTTACAAAATCACTTTTGAAAAATTGCTTTCCATTTAAATTAACGCTTTACATCTATCAACCAGAATCAATTATCCAAAATAAAATTAATTCTACAGGTATAATTTTCGCAGCAACTAGTGTAAAACTGGCCCTAATATCTAAATGACTTTCTTATGTATTTTTTTGTGTCAATTTATTTTCTCTACATTGATATATTCTTCAATATCTCTTTATTATTAGATTTTTTTTACTTTAATAAAAGGCCAATTTGCATTACAAAATCTATTAGTTTTGAGATTTTGCAAAAGAAGTCACTATTTTAGATTTTGAAAATTCTATCCAAATTTTAGTAAGCTAATCAAAATACCATTATTCTTTCTTTGTCTCTCCATTTTTTACGCTTGTTCATTTTCTCCTTCCGCTCTGATTTCATCTCCGTTCTCGTCGTTTCTTCTTCTCCTTCTCCTTCTGTTTTCTCTCCCTTCTCCTCCTTCTCCACTGCTCCTTCTTCAATGTTGTACTCTCTTCATTTTTTTTTTTTGCTCATTTGTTTCTCTTTCTCTTTAGTTCACCTCCTTCTTTGTCTTTTCCTCCTCTCATTCTCCTCTAGCTTCCTCTCCATTCTCTTCTTTTCCTCCTCCTCCTCCTCATCCACCGCCTTTACATTGACGCCATGTTCTGCTTTCTTATCTCGCCCACATTTGTGCTGACGCCGCTTGGATATGGTAGCATCATTTAAAACATTTAAAACTAAATCTCAAACGGTGTAATTTAGTTTCAAATATTTTTAAATAGTATAGTTTAGTCTAAAATGTATAATTTCTATTTTATATGGTGCAATTGGTTTTAAATAGTTTTAAATGATACAATTTTCATTCAAAAACTATAATTTTCATCTTAAATAGTGTAGCATTCGTTTAAAGAGTACAATTTTCGTCTCAAACAGTGCAACTTTCGCTTAAATAGTGCAGGATTTTTTTTCACACGGTGTTATTTTCTGTTCAAACAGTACAATTTTCGTTTAAGAAAGCAATTTTTGCTCAAAGAGCATAATTTTTGCTCATACAGTGTAACTTTTTGCTCAAAGAGTGCAACTTTCACTTAACTTTCATCTCAAAAATATAATTTTTGTCTGAATGAGTGTAATTTTTGTCTTAAACAGTGTAACTTTTGTCTTAAACAGTACAGCTTTTATCCTAAATAGTACAATTTCATTTTTTTTTCTTTCTTTCTCTAATTCTTGACCTTTTCTATTGTAGCAATAATATATAATGGCATTCGTAAGAGAAAAAAAGTAATTTTCTTTATTTTTTTCTTCTTTTTTCTACTTTTTCTTTTCCACCCTCTACATATTTTTCCACTATCACGCCCTCTCTCGCACTTCGTCGTAGCCATCGCCCCCACCCACTCCCTGTCGTTCTTAAATCTTTTGCACGGCCAAGTGCTCCGCCACAAGCCCATCTTCGCAATCTATACCATATCTAAGCTGGCATTGACAATAGTGCGGGCAAGATAAGAGAGTAGAACATGGCGTTGATGTAAAGACGGTGGAGGAGGAGGAGGAGGAGGAAGGGGAGAAAGAGATAGGAGAGAAAGCAAGAGGAGGAGGAGAGGAAGAAAAGATAAGGAAGGAGGTGAACTAGAGTGGAAGGTGTTAAGTCTTGTGTATTGGCAAGTTTCGTGAAGTGTGTCGGAGTCTTGAAGAATCGGTGCATATCGTTGAAGATCGAAGAATTCAAGATTTCGAAGAAGTTGGAAAATAACTCACGATATGAATCACGATGTCCAGGTAAAGTATAAATTCATATTATGGTGATTCATACTTAGTTGTAGACATTAGAATCATAATATCTTTGTCTAACGGATTAGAAAGTGCATCGGAACTTTGCAAAACCCGAAACGGCGAAAATTTGCAAAGTGTACCGGTACAGCATCAGAAGTGTACCGGTACAAAATGTGTACCGGTACGACCATCAAGGGTGTAACCGGTTCCACTGTTTCGTCAGGTTTTTCGTTCCGTCATTGTGTAACCGGTGACAGCCTAAAGTGTACCGGTACACAATGTAAAATCGTGAAATCTTTCTAATCCGACTCCAATTAATTCTAAAGTCTATAAATAAGCTATTGGGCTTCTCTAACAGATCAAGCATCATAAGAATACATGTTTGAGAAACCCTAGAGGCTCGGATTTTGTGTTATAACCTATTTCTACAAATTAGCCTCTTTAGATCAAAATCGAGATATCGGTTTGCATTTCCTATTTGTCGATTTGATCTCCGCTTCGCCTTGAGTTTACTTCTTGGTTTTCTACGATTATCCTAGGAAGGATCACCATATATGTATGCTCTTCGATAATGAACGGCGTGTGGATTCGGTCTAATCAAAGGCGGGTTCGTGGATTCGATCGTTGGCTCGTGATTCGAGTGGACGTCGAGGATTCGGCTTAGTGATTGGAGCTTCGTTGGATTCGAAAGTCGAGGCGTTCGGTGGATTGGACGGGAAGGGTGTGGACAACTCAGGGGATTGCGCGAGATCATAGGAGGTCAAGAGAGGTTGAGTCGTGGACGTCGTAAATCCTTGTAATACTTTTTCTCTAGGGATTGTTTTTTCCGCGTATTGATCGTGGTTTCTTTCTCCAAATTGGCGTTTGTCCACTTAAAATCTCGTAGAGTGTTTTTATTTGCATTTATTTTTTACGCATCGAGATTTGTGGTTCTCTGGCATCTACACTATTCACCCGCCCCTCTAGGTGATAGTAAATTAGATAATCCTTGGGTCCTCAAACTTTAAATTCGGTATCAGGAGGATCTAGTATATGTTATTAGATGGCGAGGTGTAACATAATCGACTCCGGCTTTCGCGGCACGAATTATGTTATTGAATTCGTATGAGAGCTTTTGGTAATTGCTATCGTGATGCGGGTTGGCAAATGATTTGTGGTGAAACATCGATAGAAAAGGTCGAGTCAATGTTTGAAAAGCCAAAACACGGAACAAAATGGAGAATAAGATAGAAACGAGTATCTTGTTTAACGGCAAGGGCATAACTCTTTATTAATGCATTGTCCTCAAACGGAAGTTTACTCGTGTTTCGAGATGCGAAAACGGCGAAAAGAATTTGGGGATACTCTACAAGTACGCATGAAGACAGTCTTAGTGAAAGTCCAAAATTGCAAATGCGTACTAGCAAGTTCGATTCAATTTCGAGGATGAAAATGAGACCTTTACGAGTTACTATAGGTCTACAAGAGTGGTCAATACATGCGTACTTTGGGAGAGAAAGATTGCCGGATGTAAAAATTAGTTAGAAAATTCTTCGAACTCTTCCGGAACGTTTTCGGGCCCAAGGTCGCGCCAATAGGGAACGGTCAGTACATCGGACGAGTGAAAGTAAGAAGAATAGTAGTGAGCTTTGCAAACGTATGAAATGACGTTCATACTAATCAATCTTCTTCCAAGTCTCTCTCTAAAAGCACAGGGGTTGCGTTAAAATCTACAAAGGAGAAGGACGAAGACTCGAATTCCGACGACGATTTATCTCTTGCCAATTTCGAACATCAATTAGCACTCCTCACGAAGAAATTTCGCCGGAATTTTCGAAAGAAGAATAGATCGGACAAGGCCTCATCGTCTAAATCTTCATCGTATGCATCTAAGGAGAAGAAGCGTGCAAAGGCTTCGAAAGAAAAGGATGTCTTTGAAGGCGAGATCCAATGCTTCAAGTGCAAAGGCTACGACCACATTGCGACGGATTGTCCTTCAAAGAAGACGTATAAACAAAAACTATGCAAGCAAAGACGTGGGATGATTCAACATCAAGTGATTCATCGTCAAGTGACGAAGAGAAGAATGATCAAATTGCCTTATTTGCTAATACACCTTCGTCGAATGTTGTGTGTTTATCCTCTATCGCTACTAATTCTAATGTTTCTTTTTCCTCGCATGATTCATCGAGCGACAACGGGGAAAGCGGGGAGGATTCGAACGACGAGGATATAGCGGAAGCTTACAACCTACTTCTTATTGAATCAAAGAAGATGGCTAAATTAAATAAGAAGTTGAGGCGTCGTATGTTGAATCTTGAAGAGGATAACAACAACTTGAAAACCACGAACAAAGCTCTCGAGGAGGAAAGGGAATCAATTTTGAAAACGAATTCGGACCTCCTCGGGAAGCTTAATGAAGCGGAATCAACGATCAAATCATATAATGACAAGATTGGATTTTTGGAGCATCAATTTCATGAATCGCACAAGTCCAATCAAGTCTTGACCAATCAAGTTCGTCAACTCCAATCCGATCTTCAACGATTTTCTTCCGGATCAAAGAAATTGGACCATATGCTCGGATTGGGACAAACGAACAAGCTTGGACTCGGATATGAACGGACATACATTGAGAAGGATTCTAAATTAATTTCGAAAGTGTCAACAAATGTGAAAGACAAGTCGTGTCATCAATGCGGTGTCAAAGGACACATCAAAAGGAATTGCCCAAATAAGGAAAAGAAGAAACAATTGGGAATGTCTACACATCGATCGACACTTTCAAAACCTCAATCGACATCGTCTACAATTCGACATCCCCCACGGAATCAAAAGCAAAATCAAGTGCATAAACTTCAACGCCAAGCTTAACCAAAGCCTCAACCGAAGAAACCACCAACGGTTGATCGAAAGTCTAAACAAACGGCATCTAACGTCAACAAGCCGAGAAAACCAAAGATCCGACAAGTTTGGATCCGGAAAGGTGATATCTTTCCTTGCTTCTCGTCTTAGCTGTTTTTGATTTCTTGTGTAGTGCTTGGATGGGTGCTTATTGCATATTTTTATTCATTGCATTACATGTTTACATGAATTTTGGTGCTTTGAATTTTGTTTGATTAAAAATCTTTTTGAGGAAAGGTGTTTAGGAATTCAAATTTTTGAGAAAGGAGATGATTGAGAATCTTTATTGTGAGAAGAGAAATTTCTTTAATGTCGCGTAAACGGTATTAACCTTCACAATCATATTAAGTTAAATTCATATTAATTATCGTCTTTACTCCACTATTTATTATTCTGACGATAATTTATTATATGATTTCTTATTGCATAAATTCATCAAAATTTTGAAATCAAATTTGATTTTTTGGTGATTAATTCATCTTAGTTGTGAGTGTTGGATATGATGAATGGATATTCTCTAATAGACTAAAATTTGTCAAATTATTTTCAATTGTGAGATTGCCTAATTTAGGGGGAGTTTGAAATTATAAATAAAATAAAAAGGAGAAACTCCTATGTTTAAAAGATGTGGAAAGAGTTACATCCAAATGGAGTGTGAAAACTACCACCACATGTAGGAAAGAGCTACCACCCCGGTCGTCCGGCAAGTGTGTGAAGCTACCACATGAAGATTAAATTGAAAAAGCCGAAAAAGGTTGAAAAAAAATATAAAAATATTCTAGAGTTTTTCGGAGTAATAAGGTGTTAGTTTGAAAAAGATGCTCAAAGAGCCACCCCCGGTATCATTTTGGTTAAATCTCTATATTGAACATGTTANTGAATTTCTATAAATCATTTTTCATCAACTTACATCTTGATGTTTTTAAATTATTAAATCATTTTTGATAATGAAATTTTGATGTTTTGATGAATTTTGAAATTTTATAATATATTATTTTCATTATAATAATTTTTGGAGTAAAATCTTTAATTTATATGAAATTAATTTAATTTGATGGATTTTTAAATTCATATTTTCGAAATCTGGCAAAGTGTACCGGTACAAAATCCTGTGTACCGGTACAAATCACTGTAGCCGCGAGTACTACACGCATCTACAAGACGTAGTCAATACATGCGCTAACTTGGGAGAGAAAGTCCCGGATGCTAAAGTTGTTAGAAAGATTCTTCGAACTCTTCCGGAACGCTTTCAGGTAAAGGTTGCCGCGATCGAAACCGTAAAGCATCCGGACGAGATGAAAGTCGAAAAGTTAGTAGGTGCGTTGCAAACTTATGAGATGACTTTTCCTACTAACCAATCTTCTTCCAAGTCTTCTTCTAAAAGTACAGGGGTTGCACTTAAATCGACAAAGAAAGAAGACGACGATTCGAATTCCGATGGAGATGTTTCGCTTGCTAATTTCGAATATCAATTGGCGCTCTTAACGAAGAAATTTTGCCAGAATTTTCGAAAGAAGATTAAATCGGACAAAGCTTCATCGCAACAACCTTTTTCTAAATCATCTTCATTTTCTAAAAGAAGTGTGAAAACTACCACCACATATAGGTGGAAATCTTCTTACATCCTAAAAGATGTGGAAATCTTCTTACTCCTATGCTTAAAAGATGTGGAAATAGTTACATCCTAAAAGAAGTGTGAAAACTACCACCACATATAGGAAAGAGCTACCAGCCCGGTCGTCCAGTAAGTATGTGAAGTTACCATATGGAATTTAATTGAAAAGCCGAAAAGGTTGAAAAAAAGTGAATATTTTAGAATTTTCGGAGTTATAAGGTGATAGGTTGAAAAGATGCTCAAAGAGCCACCCCTAGTGCCCTATTAGTTAAATCTCTATTTTGAACGAGTTGCAACAAATTGGTGTCAATTTTGTTGAATTTCTAAAAATCATTTTACATCAAATTACATCTTGATAGGTTTGAAACATTAGGTTATTTTTTATTTCAAATTTTGATGTTTCGATATATTTTGAAATCCTATAATAGTTTCTTTTCATCATAATGATTTTTGGAGTATAATCTTTAATTTTTATGAAATTAATTTGATTTTGAAGGATTTTTGATGAAAAATTTTAAAATTTTCGAAATCTGTGAAAGTGTACCGGTACAAAATAACGTGTACCAGTACAAATCACTGTATACCGTGTTTTATAACCGGTTACAGGATCTCGTTTCTCACCCAAATCGAAACGAAATTTCCTCCTTTCTCTCTCTAGAAATCCCAGGTGGTCTTCTCCTTCAGATCCACGTATTTTCCCCTCAAGATTTGTAAGTTTATAGCTCGGATTTAATCATTTGCTCGCGTTTTTGCTATTTTTTTCGAAATATTCCGAGTTGAAGCATGATCTCTGTTCTTAATTATTTTTTATACGATTTTTTGCTGTGAATCAGTGTTTAGACATATAATCTTGCTTCTAGAACACTTAGATCAGGTTATAATGCTATATTTTTTGCTGATCTATGATTTGTACCTTAATGTATATGAAATTTCGAAATTTCTTACTGAATGCCACTTTTATTGATTATTCTTGCATAAATCTGATAGAAATAGTGTTCTTATGCATTCTAATGATATTAGAAATTTTTTCACTATTTTTACAGATTTTTTCAAGATTTTTTCATGCAAGGTTCATTTTCTATGTAGGAAAAATGGCATTCTCATTGGTTTTGCTACTTTTGGTGCTGATGGCCACTGGACGTGGTCGGGGAGGTGGTAGAGGCCGTCGAGGGGCTTCCAAGAGGACTCGTACTGCAGGCGAGTCACCGGGTTCTGATCCGGATTATCAGGCGAGCTCCCAGGAGGAGGCTGAAGAACCTATTGCTCGTCCTGACAAGGGAAAAGGCCTAGCTGGTGAATCATCTCGCAGATGTGGGTCTCGTGCAAGAGAGACTCGCTCAAAGCAAGCCGTGGATGTTTCATCTGAGCGGCGGAGGACTTTTTCAAGCAGATCATGCATAGCAGAGCGATATGTTAACTTCTATGAACTCATCCAGGAGGTTCCAGATTTTGGTCGCTTACTTTAGAGGGTCCCCATTGAGCCCGTTGGACGGATTCCTGCTCGTGCACCTTTTTGTGTGGAACTCATTCGGGAGTTCTACATGAATGGGAAGATGTGTGCTGAGGATGCAGAGACCGGGACTTATCTTCTTGAGACCTATGTACGTGGGGAGAGGGTTCTAGTCACTCCTCACACGATTGGAGAGTTGTTGGGCATGCATGTTGACACGACAGGACTTCATCATACTACTGGGATTTATAAGTCCTCGTCTCACTAGGAGACAGTTGTTCGTGCGATCTGCAAGGACGGAGCGAGGACAAATCATGCTTATGTAGAGTCGAAGGATTTGAGACCTGAATATCATCTTTTATCCTTGGTGATGTGCTACAATGTTCAACCTACAATTGGAACAAAAAGGATTCGTTGGGATCGTCTGGTGCTTCTATATCTTCTTGGACATCCTGAGCAAGCGGACGGGTTAAACATCAATATTCTCTTTCTGATGTGGCAAAGAATGGCACATGTTATACAGTCTCCAGTTCGACGTGATCTATTTCCGTTTCCGTTGTTGATCACGAGGATTTTGCAAGAACACAGAGTTGACGTGTCGTGTGAGAAGTACGACACTGGCCTTGGACCGATCGATACAGTAACTTGGGCCAAGTCGTTGAGCACCTTGAAGACATTTCAGCAAATAAAAGGATCATCCAAAGCGGCTTCCAGTTTCGCACCTCCACGTCATGCAGAGCACGAGGGATCTTCGAGCTTAGGGGGAGTGATTACTGTAGAATCACTTCATCATGAGGTGCGTTCATTAAAGAAGAAGGTGGCAGATCTTGCTAAAAAAGTGGAGATGGGAATAAAAAGGATTATGGAAAAACTGGGATGTTGGCATGACGATATATTTCCTACTCAGCCTACCTACACCACTTATACGAGATCTACGTCGAGACATCCACTCATTCCACCATCTAGTGGTGCTCCTGAGGCTGGGGGATCTGGAGCTGGAGCAGGAGACAATGACGATGATGATGATGAGGACACATAGTGACTTCGTCCTCGAGATCTGTTTTTCTACTTTGCTTTTTAGGACGATCTTTAGTTTAGTTTTGCTTGTTGCTTTCTTTTGCTCTGTTTGCTTTTGCATTAGGCCTGTAACTATGACATGACTATTCTTATGCTTTCTAGTATGTTTTCTCTCTTTATATGCTTTGTCTTTTGCAATTTTTGACAAAAAGGGGGAGAGCAATGATGAACAGGTATGGGTCGTAGCAAAGGAGAATAAAGAATAAAGAACAAAGGGGGAGAAGGAATGAATGAAATTATGAGGAGAAGAAGGAATGAAATTTCGAGAACAATGATGAGGAAAATGACTTCAATGTGAGAATGTCTAATGTTTGTCGTTTTCTACATTATTTTGCGCAGAAAATCAAGACTTCAAGACTCCTTGTTGCTTCTAAGTCATAGAGTCTGTTTTAGGAGTTTTTGATGTACTTTTGAGTTTCAAATTGTATTTGGACTACATGTGAGGGGTTCGATGTTTTGGTGATGACATTGAACTTCGTTTTTCTTTACGATGTAATTTTTGAGTTGTTGTGAGTTTTGTCATGAAATTGCCAAAGGGGGATATTGTTAAGTCTTGTGTGTTGGCAAGTTTCGTGAAGTGAGTCGGAGTCTTGAAGGATCGGTGCGTATCGTCGAAGATCGAAGAATCCAAGACTTCGAAGAAATCGGAAATTAACTCACTATGTGAATCACGATGCCCAGGTAAGCTTTTAATTCATGTTATGGTGATTCATACTTAGTTGTAGGCATTAGAATCATAATACCTAAGTTTACTGGATTAGAAAGTGCGTTGGTACTTTGCAAAACCCGAAACCATGCAAAAAATAGGTTTTTGCAAAGTGTATCGGTACAACATCGGAAGTGTACCGATACACATTCTGTTTCGGTACAACCAGCGACTTGTCACCGGTTACAGCATTATGCATGTTTTCTCTTCCGTCATCGTGTAACCGGTAACAACTTAAAGTGTACCGGTACACAATGTAATTTTCGGAAAAACTTTCTAATCCGAGTCCGATTGATTCTAAAGTCTATAAATAAGCTATTGGGGTTCTCTAACAGATTAAGCATCACGAAAATTCATGTTTGAGAAACCCTAGAGGCTTGGATTTCATCTAAAACCTATTTTCTACATACTAGCCTCTTTTAGGTCAAATCGAGATATTGGAATTTCATATCTATATGTCGATTTGATCTTCGCTTCGCTTAGAGTTCTCTTCCTTGGTTTTCATCGATACTCTAAGCAAAGGATCACCATAGCATGGTGTTTCTCATGGATGGCGTCGTGGATTCGGCGTGATTGACTGCGGTTTGTGGATTCGGATCGTGAGCTTCGTGGATTCGGAGTGGAGGCGTTTCGTGGATTCGGAACGTGGCGTTCGTGGATTCGAACGTGAGGGCGTGGACAACCCGGAGGATTGCACGAGATTCGTAAGAGGTTAAGAGAGGTCGAGTCCGTGGAGTCGGTAATCACCTTGTAATCTTTTTTCTTAGTGAATTAGTTTTTCGCGCGTTGGTCCCGTAGGTTTTTCTCCAAGTTGGAGTTTTTCCACGTAAATCTCGGTGTGATTTTACTTTCCACATTTACTTTTATTGCATCGAGATTTGTGATTTTTTGGCCGTTACACCTATTCAGCCCCCTCTAGGTGTTGGATACAATCTAAATAGATCATTGGGCTCCTTTAAAACTTACACTTCGAAGACCACTGCTTGGGTGGAGCTACCACCGATTAAGCAAACAGACGAATGTGAGCATGATCCAATCCTCTAGCCCGAGGATACCCTACCAACTAGTGGTAATCAAGCCAGGAACAACACCGATCCCAATCCTCACGTCCGAGTAATCACATTGTCTCTAGCTAATGCCGCAATGTCTCAAATCTCTATCTAATGCCACAATGTCGAGTTTTCCCACATTTACATGTCAATTGCCACTTTCCTATGCCACATTGTTCAAGTTTGTTATCATGCCAATATAGAGCCCCTTGTCCACATCCAATCCTCATCTCACATAACCCTATGTTCCATCACACACACACACACACACACACACACATATATATATATATATATCAATCTCATGAGAGCAAGTAAGGAAAGGAATGAATAACAACCTACTCTATAATGCATGAATGCTACATGAACNTATATATATATATATATATATATATATATATATATATATATATATATATATATATATATCAATCTCATGAGAGCAAGTAAGGAAAGGAATGAATAACAACCTACTCTATAATGCATGAATGCTGTATGAACAAGAATGGCCAAAGTAGCAACAAAGACATAGAAAGAAACCTGGATGTTCCGGATAGCACCCCCCACCTCTAGCTGATGCTGCGACGCTAGAAATCCGATTTCGCAATTTTTGGATGCAGCCTCGGCTTTCCAGGCGAAAACGAAGCCAAAACGGTCCTTTTCTCCAATATCTTCGCGTAGCCTTGTCGGATTGCCGAACCGAGGCCACCAACACGTCAGAATACCTAGCAATATAGGTTTACAAGAGATCAATTCCTACTTTAGATCTCATTCGTACAAAACCTCCTTTTTGAGCCCTAGATCACCACTATTGCAAGAATCATCGTATAACCTCATGATTCAAGCAACAATCATGTATTTAACATCTAAGGTTTCATTTAAAACCAATTCTAGAGTTTACAAACCAAACCCTAGCTACTTGCCATTAGAGTTCAAAGATCTTACCTCAACAAGCTCTCCTCAAGCAAAAGAAGAAGAAGAAGAAGATGAAGATCCACTTCTGGGCCTCATTCTCTACCAACTCCTCCTCCTGAATCCACCCTATGAGAGAGAGAGAGAGCTATTTTAGAGAGAGAGAGAGAGAGGTCACTTGGGTTGCAAGTATGAGAGAGATGAGAGGAAATGAGCCCTAACCTCTCATATACACTCAACTTATGGCCAAATTGCATAAAACCCCTCAAACAACACAAGTTGTGCACTGCCCAACCTAGGCAGTTTCGGGCTACGGGGTCCGGACCCTGCATAGGGTCCGAACCCCGTAAGCATGTTTGCTGCAAAATTTTCTCACCAGGCCCCCCTCAATGCTTACCAAGGTCCTACAATGTCACGCATCGCAACCGCCAATTTGGTCGGTACGGGCACGTCGAACAGACGCCGAACAGACAGCACCTTCCTTGTCCGCCCAAGGCTAAGCATCAATGATCATGTACAAGAGTTGCCCAGGAAAAACTCAAACAATATACATGATCTAGCAAGCAATGATACAAGCACCACAAGTGCTAAACAAGCGAGAGCAAGCCACAAGTATACACACAAGTGAACAAAAGAGAGAATTCTATCTATTACATCATATTCAACCCTTTAGGTAATTGAGTTACATTTACTTCTTCCAAAATACAATATAAGTTCATCTCATCATAGTATAAGTAGGAATACAACTCTCCAATAGCATCTCACAACCTATACATCATCTAACACTCATATACATAGGGTGTATCTAATGCAAAAAGGGAAGTCGCTACTACTAGGGTGCTATGCCCTTACTGCGATCCTCGCCCGGAGCACTCGTACTCGGCCCTGCAACAAAGTGGGGTGAGAACTATTGTCCATAGTTCCCAGTGGGTTCAGCCGCCGACTCTGCCGATCTCCCGACTAAGTCTAAGCAGGTATAAGCAGATAGATAGATAGATAGATATGAAAGTAACTCTGACATAGTAAGAAAATAGTCAAATATACTACTATGTCTCAATCAAGTATAATGAATGCATGCACTACAAGTCAGAAGTCAGCTATCATGCTATTATGTTCAATAACTATGCCCTTCATTTGTTCACCCAATCACTTGGCTAACTCGAAGGTTCGCTTTCGACTCACTATGCAATCTCGTAAGGTAAGGAGACGCACCTCACTCGCAAATCCGAGACCGTCTGCGGGACATCAACTCTGCCCCTCGTGTGACAACTCTGGAGTGCACGGCTTGTGTGGAGCGACCACCCCAAGCTCAAAATAGACTGTGAGTATGATCCAATCCTCGCCACTTGAGGATACCCTATCCACTAGGGCTAACAATAGGTCGGAAACTCAACTATCCCTCTATTCATAATCAAGTGTCTCAACTACACTATGGTTTTCATGCGATATGTCATAGCTTGGGGAAATCCACCTATTCCCTAAGTTCACTATGTCACAAGTGTCTTCTCTACACTAAGTTGTATGCCACTCGTCATGTTGTCATTTATTGTTTACATGCCACTCGTTATGTCACTACATAACCCTTGAGTTCTTCTCTTATCTCGGCATCATAGGATTCAATGTCAAGACCCAATCCTTACCTATCCACTATGTTAAGTATTCAACTCACACTATGATATCGACTAGGAAAGCATAAGGAAAGGAAATGCACAATTAACATCCTACAATGTATGCTATATAAGAGATGCAAGGTTTACAATGCACTAAGACATAGGGAAGAGCTCGGTTGCTTCGGGATGACACCCCCCACCTTTTGGTGATGTTACGAGATTTTAGGACATTGCCTCGGCCTTCTAGGCAGAAACAAAGCTCGAACAATTCTCTTTGCCAATATCTTTGCACAGGCTCGACGGATTGCCGAACCGTTTCGCCAATGCGTCGGAAAATCTAGCAATTAGGTTTACGCATGCTCAATTTAGATAAAACCCTATTGTTTACAAAAACCCTATTTGGAACCCTACAATTGCAACTATTGTAAAATACTCTTGATCTCATGATCCAAGTATTAATTGTCTATTAAGCATGCTAGAGTTCCATTTAATCCATTTCTAGAGCATATGAAGCTAACCCTAGAGATCTACCATGAATGGACCTCAAGCTTGCCTCCAAAAGCTTGCTCCTAGCCAAGGAAGAAGGTGAAGAAGAAGAAGAAGATCCTTCTCTTTGCTTCAATCTCCACCAATCCCTCTCCTCCTTCCACCTTTAAGAGAGAGAGAATAAGAGTTTAGAGAGAGAGAGAGAGAGAGAGAGAGAGAGATCTATTCCTAGGTTGCAAATAGTGAGGAGAGGGAAAAGATATGCCCTAACACATACTATACACCCTTACTTACTCACAATTGCAAGAAACCCCCTCAACTATGCAAGTTATGCACAGCCCAAACGGGGCATTCTTCGGGTACGGGGACCGGTCCCTCTAGGGGGGGGGGACCCGACCCCGAGAGCAAAATTTCGCGCAGAGCAGCAGTCTGCCTTTTTCCACGCGTACGGGGTCTGGTCTCTCTCTAGAGGGACCGGTCCCCGAGAGCACAAAATTCTGCAAATGTGCATATTTGCACTATCTTGCTCTCCAAGGCCTTCTACAATGCACTAAAGTCGTTTTCGACACCTTCGGCCTTTCCGAAGCATCCCAAACTCAACTTCGATCAATTTCGATCGAGGTTCGAATTTACGTTTCGGGGTTTTCATATCCTTACATAAAACCCCTTAGAAACCATTTTAACGCGTTCGGATTTTTCCGAATCGCCCCGAAGCGAACCACTTCGCACTTTGGTCAATCCCAACCGAAGTTCGGATTCGCACGTACTGAGGATCCAACAACTTACAGGAAGTTTCGAAATCGTGAAATTCCGTATGTAAAGGTGCTCTGGAGCAACCACGACGAGTGCGAAGCTACTTGGGAGTCGGAAAGTGCACTTCAGGAGTGTTATGCCTATCTTTTTCAGATGGATTCGTAAGGTACTTGATTCTTAATTTCGCAGACAAAAATTCTTTTTAGGATGGGAGAATGTAGTACATTGAATTTTAGCAAATTGCAAGTTTATAGTGTGGGAATAGTATTTTGTACTAATCTGAATGTTTTGGGGGTGGTAGGTGGAGTGTCGACCTATTTTTGGGTTGTATTAGGCATGAGAAAGGGTTCCCGACTTAAAAATCTGCAAACTGCAGATTTTTAGTGCTAAGTACCGGTACCAAAGTGGGGTACCAGAACCCTATAAAGTGCCAAAAAGAGTAGCTCTCGGGTTTTGAGGAATCGGGTTGCGAGCACCAATATTGGGCCGAGTACCGGTACTGCATCAGGCTGGTACCGGTACGCAGTGTTAAACCCGAATTTCCAACGTACGGGTTCTACAGGACTGGGCTTTTGGTACCAGAACTGTAAGGTACCGATACTCCAATTCGAGTACTGGTACTGAATACTGCAGAGTGTATTTAGTGCAGTTTGTAATTTGTGAGTTTTTGAGGGGTTTTGTTGGGATTGTTACATTAGTGTATAACCCCAACACTCCTTATTTGTGGTCTCTTTTGTTCTGGGACCTGAGAGAAGGTTGGTAAGCTTCTCTCTTTCTTTCTCTTGATTTCTTCTCCAAATTCTTGTGGATTTGAAGAATTGATCTTATTTTCTTCTTCTTTTCCTTGGAGGCTTGCTATTTGGACCTTAAGGAAGGCTTGGTTGTGAGGAATGGAGCTTGTTTGAGGATTAAGCTCCAACCCTAGCTTTGCCTAGCTTGGTTTGGAGCTTCTATTAACGTTAGTACCTTTCTTGTTACCTCTATTGGTGGATTTTATGAGAATTTGTGGACTTAAGCTTAGTTTTG
This sequence comes from Ananas comosus, assembly GCF_001540865.1. NCBI lineage: Eukaryota > Viridiplantae > Streptophyta > Magnoliopsida > Poales > Bromeliaceae > Ananas > Ananas comosus. Next base: position 6,034,006 of record NC_033628.1, read on the forward strand.
GAAAAGTAGGGTTTAAATTGGGGATTTCTTGTCGTGAGGCTTTTGGAACCTAATTGATGGTTGTAAAATTCTCTTTTAGATAGGAATTGAAGCTTCCTAGCCTTGATTGGAGTGTTGGACAAGTTTCTCTTGATCCAAGATATTTTCTACCTTTTTTTGATGTGATTTTTGATGAATTTCGTCGGGAGTTTGAAGCTTCTAACTCTCTTAGAATTTTTGTTAAGGTGCTAGGAGACTAGAGGACAACTTCGTTCGAGGAAACAAAGAGGTTCGAAGCATATCCGGTAGGTTTGACCTCACCGAAATAGATGAACCCCCCTATGTCTTCCACAATGTTTTAAAATTGGAATTCATGCATATTTGTGTTAATACATCATAATGGGATTTTTGAATGCATAAGACATACATGTTATATGTAGAAATTTATTATACTCTACATTGTAGAGATATGTGATATGGATTTGCATTCTAAATTGTGTATAATAGTATTTGCCCTTTATGCAATAATAGAAAGTATGTTATAGATGAACAAAGGATATGTTTCTTGGACTTTATATGCTTAGGGAATCAACTTACATGTTCTTAATATACTTGTTGTAGACAATGTAAAGATGACATATTGTATGGTAATAGCAAAGTATGAACTCAACTTTGTGTACTTGACTTAGTTGAATAACTATAGTTTCACATTGTGTACTTGACTTAGTTGAATAACTATAGTTTCACATTGTGTACTTGACTTAGTTGAATAACTATAGTTTCACATTGTGACAAGTACTCGACCTCTAGGTCGATAGTCAACATTCCATGTTTTAGACATGATGTCCGAGAACTCTATGTTGTTGATCACGCTTGCTTGCCATTGTGCTCATTCGTATAAGCTTATGAGGGTCGCTCCCAACAAGCCGGCACTCTGGAGTTGGCCTACGCGACATCATACTCGTCCGTGCGGGATTGGGCGCCGAAGTGGATTGCCGTGGGCAAGGTTCATTCCTAGAGGAGGAATGCTTACTATTATGGGGCCATTAGGCACGGCACGAGTCAGGACTACACCTTGTGTAGGTCCTCATTAATTGGGTAATGATAATTAATCATAATAATTGGATATCACTACTAGATAGTGCATGACATTTGGATCTGACATTAGCTATTTACATGCTCATTCATATGATATAGAGTAGTGTTCTTACATGTTATATAACATAGTAAATTGAAGGCATAGTAGTATTAACAATTTAATTCTTGCTTAATATTCATGCAACATCATTAGTCATTATGTTTTCTATTTATGTCTCAGCTTACCTAGTGGTGCAATTCATTTTTCTCGACGGCTTACCCACTGGAAACTATTGATTAATAGTTCTCATTCTCATGCTTTTGCTTTTTTTGTTTTCAGAGCCATCTACTGCGGAAGAGGCTATGGATTGCCGCAAGAGAGTTGCGTCTAGCTAGATCTAGCCGGGAGATATCTGTAATATACTGAACTTCTACGATTATGAAGTTTTGGAGGTGTCACGCCCCGGGACCGGCAGAGGCCCTCCCGGTAGCGTGCCCAGATCCGCCATATATCAACACATATAAGGCGTCTAAACAACAGCGAAAAATAAAACTAAAGATAAACTACATCTAGAGATATCAGAGCACAGATAGATATATCATCTACAACAAGGTAAAAGAAAAAATACTAAAACAATAAGAGTGAAACATATAGTTATACAATATCTGCCCAAAATAGTACATAAAAGGGTGGTCTCTAATACACTGGTACAGCTCTCAACCTCTCCAAAATAAATATATCGAGAGGTAGACCACCTATCAACTCGTCCCTCGCTGAAGAGCTAGCTCGAAGGAACGCCCTTCCCACGGTCCCTAGCCTCTCCCGGCGTGGAAGACTCTAAAAGAAAACATAAAACAGAGGGCGTGAGAACTATAATTTATAGTTTCTAGTGGGCAATTACTGACCTTAGCTCAATGCACCACTAGGCCCCAAAGAAAGGGTAAATCTAAAAAGAGAGCAATAATAATGATTAAATTGCATTATGAAAGTATAATTAAAATGCTAGGATACTACATTGTGTCAAATTAAGATGCACATTTATATCATTATGAACAAGCATGTCCCTACATGACCACAAGTAACAATCATGATTTGCTTTATGAAATTATGAAGATTATGCTTTACTAAGGTAAACAATGTTTACGTGAATGCAATAAGCAACCTCTCCTAGCATGCTACAGGTACGTATGTATACTCAAGTGTCCAACACTATACTAGAAGCAAATCCAAGTAATCCAACTACTACTCTCTATCTAGTAGTGATTAAGACCCATTCAACACCGTGTTGATTTCCATTTCCAATTAAGAACCTATCCAAGGTAGTCCAGCTTGTGCCGCCTAAGTGCCTGTGGTAGCCCAATATCCCAGCTTTGGAATGTGTCTATCCCACTCGACCCTGTAGGCTTCTCAATACCGCACGAGCGAACATAGGTCGCTAGGCTAACTCCGGAGTGCCGGCTTGTAGGGAGCGACCCTCACAAGCATGTGCGAATGAGCACAAATGGCAAGCAAGCGTAGTCAACGTCTCAAATACCCAATCATCATGTCTCTAACATGGCAAAAGTCACTAGCATCTCAAAGATCTAATTCAATGTCTCTAAGTGATGTTCCAGCACTCACTATGCTTAGTGCTTATTTATGACACTTAAGCTTGTTATAAGTTAACACATTTCATTCTATGTTCCATTCATGACATTAGTGCTAGGTTCTCATTTAAGACATTAATACCGATGTTCACTATGGCCCGAGCCCAATGCCTCTTTATGACATTAACTCAAATTCTCAAATAGTCTAAGTCCCTATGCCTCGCTAGGCTTCCAAAGCCCCTAATGTCACAACTAGGTATAAAGGTTAAATGCATGAAAGCAATGTTCATTTTCATGATAGGAATTATGGTTCCAAATCTCAACCAGAATGCTATGTCTCACATGCATGCACCCTACCACATAGAGGTCCAAAAATTTACTATACATTACACATGCATGTTAAGCATTCTAAAATTCATAATAAATACATTTATCATGGATATGCATGAATTTCTACTTTACGAAGCACAAAACACCGGATATGAGCATTTCTCATATCATAGGCTAGGCCAAACCCACCGAACGTCGCGCAACTCTTCGTTTGCTACAACGAGGGTGTCCACTAGCCTCCTAGTACCCTAGAGGTATGAAAACAAAGGTTAAACAAACCTTACGAACAACTACAAAATCAAACATTAACCATCTAAAGCTTAGGTGAGAAAAACTCACCTCTAATGCAAAATCTCTTCCTAAGCTCCAAAAGAGAGCTAGAACCTTTCCAATCCAACCTAGTGGAAGGTTCTAATCCAAAAAATCAAGCTCCAAAAGCCCTAAATCAAAAATGCCCAAAATAAATCCTAAGTCTCCATTCTAGGGTTTCATCTCAAATCCAACAATAAAACTCAAATCTAGGGGGAGAGAACAAGTAGATTACCTCTTAGAAGCTTCAATCCAAGCTCTAAACTCTCTAAGTCCAAAGATTTTCCCTCAATCAAGCCCCAAATTCAAGCTCCAAGCTTCAATCATGGTGGAGTTGCACCAAAAGGAAAAAAAGAGAGATTAAACCCTTAATTCCAAGCTAAAAATGAAATCAAAACCAAAGAGAAGCATGGAGGAGCTCCCCTTACCTTCTCCCTGCTATGGCAAGCTCAAAGAGCAGCCCAAGGGGCGTGGGTGCTGTTATAGAGAAGCCACATTGCAAAAACACCCCTGCAGTTTCGTCCATTCAGAATCTGTCACTGCGTACCGGTACACGGGCCCGTGTACCGATACACTTCCTACGAAAACGCCAGACCCGAGCCTCGGGTTGGCTGAGAAGCAGCCAATGTTGATGGCTGTACCGGTACAGCCATCACCCCGTACCAGTACACAGCCCTCTGAAGGCTACCCGAGAGCCAACCAAAAATTCAATTTTTCGGGTTTTGTTGCTAGGCTTTAAACCTCAATTCTCAAGGCTCGAACCACGGGTCGTAACACTGTCAACGACCCACCAGAAAGTCTGGAACACTCTCCAACTCCCAAGTGGCCTCGCATTCCTCGTGGTTGCTCCAAAGCACCTTAACGTAGGGAATGTCACGGTTCCGCAATCTCTTTACTTCGCGAGCCAAAATCTTTAAGGGTTGCTCCTCGAAGCTCAAATCATCCTTCAGCTCCAAAGGTGTGGCGTCCAACACGTGAGCCGGATCATGAACGTACTTTCGAAGGACCGATACATGAAAAATATTGTGTACACCCGATAGGTTCGGGGGTAACGCAAGTCGATACGCTATCGGGCCTACACGCTCCAAAATCTCATACGGTCCAATATATCGGGGGCTTAACTTACCCCAAATTCCAAATCTTCTAATCCCTCTGGTCGGCGAGACTTTCAAGAAGACATGATCTCGAATCTGAAACTCCAAGTCTCGTCGACGCTTATCAGCGTAACTCTTTTGCCTACTCTGGGCTGTGAACAAACGCTCCAGAGCAATGCGAACCCTGTCCTCTGCTTCCTGGAGCACATCTGGGCCTAACGCCAGTCTCTCGCCAACTTCACTCCAATGAAGTGGCGATCTACACTTTCGTCCATAGAGTGCCTCGAAAGGTGCCATCTTGATGCTTGCTTGATAACTGTTGTTATAAGCAAACTCCGCCATCGGTAGATGCTGCGACCATCCTCCCTGGAAGTCAATTACACAGGCTCGAAGCATGCCCTCGAGAGTCTGTATAGTACGCTCTGACTGCCCGTCACTCTGGGGGTGGAAAGCAGTGCTGAAATCCAAGCGCGTACCCAAAGCATCCTGTAGGCTCCGCCAAAATCCATCACAAAGTCCATGGTGATCTTCTTCTATTTCCATACCGGAATTGGTAAACTCTGCGAATTCCACGCGGGAACTCGGTACTCAGCTTTCACCTGTTGGCAAGTTAAACATCTAGCAACAAACTCACCAACGTCCTTTTTCATCCCGGGCCACCAGTAAAGCAACCTTAAGTCCTTATACATCTTGGTGCCCCCCGGATGTATAGCATACGGTGCTCGGTGTGCCTCTTGAAGAATTTCTTCTCTAAGTGCCGATTCTGCCGGTACACAGATCCGTCCGCAGAAACGTATCAATCCAACACCGTCCACAGAAAAGTCACCGGTGCAACCATCAATCATCTTAGCTCGAATCCTTTGCAACTCCATATCGGAGACTTGCTTTTCTTTAATTCTTTCCACAAGAGTAGATTGTACCACCAAGGTCATCAGCCTCAAAGGTGTATCAAGAGCCACCACATCCAACTCCAACCGCTTCATTTGCTCGATCAACGGCGGTTGAGTAACCACAAGCATCGCTAAGTTTTCAGTCGATTTCCTACTTAGCGCATCCGCCACCACGTTAGCCTTGCCCGGGTGGTAAAGTATCGTCAAATCATAATCCTTGAGTTAGCTCCAACCATCTGCGCTGCCTCAAGTTCAACTCCTTCTGAGTGAATAAATACTTTAAACTCTTGTGATCCTATATACTTTGCATCGCTCCCCGTACAAGTAGTAGCGCCATAGCTTCAATGCAAAGACCACGGCCGCCAATTCCAAGTTGTGAGTGGGATAGTTCCTTTCATAGTCCTTCAACTGGCGAGATGCATACGCGATCACCTTCCCGTCCTGCATCAAAACACATCCCAATCTACTAAAAGAAGCATCACTATAAACCACATACCCTGCTCCAGCAACTGGTAGGGTCAGGATCGGGGCGGTCGTCAATCTTTGCTTCAACTCTTTGAAGCTCTTTTCACACGCATCATTCCAAATGAACTTGGTGCCTTTATGCGTGAGCCTCGTGAGGGGAGTGGATAACCTCGCAAATCCCTCAACAAACCGTCGGTAGTAGCCGGCCAAGCCAAGAAAACTCCGAATCTCGGTCACACTCGTCGGCCTCGGCCAATCCTTGATAGCTTCAATCTTTCTCGGGTCCATGGCTATGCCTGATCCTGAAATCAAATGGCCCAAAAACGCTACCTCTCTAAGCCAAAATTCACACTTTTTCAGCTTGGCATAGAGCTTCCTTTCCCGAAGCACTTGAAGTACAAGCCTCAAATGTTCCTCGTGATCCACATCACTCCAGGAATAAACTAAGATGTCATCAATGAATACCACGACGAATCTGTCTAGATAAGGCTTAAACACACGGTTCATAAGATCCATAAAAGCTGCCGAGGCATTAGTAAGCCCAAACTGCATAACAGTAAACTCATAATGTCCATACCGTATTCTAAAAGCCGTCTTTGACACATCCTCAGGCTTGATCTTCAACTGGTGGTCCCCCGACTGCAAGTCGATCTTGGAGTACACACTCGATCCCTGGAGCTCATCAAATAAATCATCAATCCTCGGTAATGGATACTTATTCTTGATCGTGACTTTATTGAGTTCACGATAATCCACGCACAAGCGAAGCGATCCATCCTTCTTCTTGACAAATAGGACCGGTGCTCCCCAAGGTAACACACTCGGTTGCACAAAACCCTTATCCAGAAGGTCCTGCAGCTGTGCCTTCAGCTCCTTCAACTCCGCCGGTGCCATCCTATAGGGCGCCTTTGAGATTAGGGTAGTCCCGGGGATGAGATCTACCACAAACTCAATCTCCCTATCAGGTGGCATGCCTGGAAGCTCTGCTGGAAATACATCTCCAAACTCCCGCACGACGGGGATGTCCTCAATCCTAGGGGCGTCTGCATCGCCCCGCAACACGACAGTAGCCAAGTAGGCTACACAGCCTCTGCTGATCAACTGTTTAGCTCGAGAGGAGCTAATCGTCATCGCAAACAGCGAACTCTAGCATCCTCGGTACACAACCTCCGCCTGCCCCGGCTCTCTAAATGTTATAGTTCGATTCTTGCAATCGATAGTGGCGTAGTACTTGGTCAACCAGTCCATGTCCAAAACAACATCAAACTCCCCGAGTTTATTTAAAGCTAGCAAGTCCACAGGCATGATCCAATTTCCAACCTGAACAGGGCAACTGGGGCAAAACTCTCGAATATCCAAAGAGTGATCGGGTACAATAACTCATCTCGGATGCAACAAAGATGTCAGTGGGATGCCATGCAACTCGGCAAACAGCCGGTCTATGAATAAATGCGATGCACCGGTATCAAACAATGCTCGTACTCGAATACCATAAAGTAAAATAATACCTGCGACCACATTCTCGGCTGCTGTCGCCTCCTCAGTCTGGGCCGCGTATATGCGCCCGCTCGGGGTCTGTCGTGACCCCTCTGCCTGCCGCGGCACTAGCGGCCGTCCGGCCTGATGATGCTCAGAAAGTGTCCCCTGGCTGGGACCCGGTAATGCTGGTGCAGATGCCGAAGATGGCGCTGATGCTGGACCCCTCGAGCAGTCCGACTGGAAGTGGCCCTCCTGGCCACACAGGTAGCACCTGCCCCGACTGCGTGAACACTGCCGTGGAAAATGGGGACCACCGCAGATCACGGAGCGCGGAGCCTGGCGTCGATCAGGTCCTCATTGCTGAGTAGACTGGCCACATCCTTGCGACTGGCTCCGGTGTCTCGGGTGTTTCGGCGGCCTCCCTAAGTGCGCCTGACTCGCGCCCTCAGCTGTGGGCCTCTTGCCCTTGCCCTTATCCAGGGCCTCTCACCGCTCCTGCAGATCTGCTACTCCACTCTCCACTATGAGTGCGCGGTTCACAACCTCTCGGTAGGTTTGGAGGTTGGAGGACTGAACAAACCGAAAGATCGAAGGCCGCAGTCCCCGCTCGAAAATGCAGGCCTTGTCCTCGTCGTCTCGACCAACAAAGGGCACGCAATGAACAAGTCGGGAGAACTCTCTCTCATACTTGGCCACCGTTCTGTCCCCCTAGCGCAGGTTACGCAGATCCTGCTCCATCTTCCTCTTGACACTGTTAGGGAAGTAATGCTCTAGTAGGAGTTCCTTGAACCTCCTCCAAGAAATCGTCGTCAGATCCGTGCTGGGGTTGTCCTGGATGTCCAACCACCATCTGTAGGCCTCGCCGTCCAAATGATGTGTAGCGAGCCAAACTCTGTCCCTCTCCTCGACGAAGGTGTCACGAAACAGCTTCTCCATATGCATAAGCCATTTCTCCACTATCCAGTGATCCACGTTCTCCCCGTCAAAGGTCTGTGGACTGCATCTCCTGAACTCACTGAGACGCTCCATAAGCCGATCTCGCTCAGCTCCCTCGACCATCACGAGGAAAACCGCCCTCGCCACCGATGCTCGCGCTGGTGGTACCGCGATGTCCTCTCCCCGAGGTGCCGCCGCTGGTGCCGTCCTAGAAGCGTTGAGTGCAGGGGACGACACCCTGGGCGCAACCACCTCCACTGGTGCGGGTGGTGTAGGGATCTGAGTCTCCCTGGCGGCCTGCTGCAGCAGAAAGTCCTCCAAGCGCTTCATTCGCGCCTCCTGTCGAAGCGCCATGTCCGCCTGTCGCGTCACCAAATAAGTGAGGGCTGCCAGCTGGCCCCTCAGCTCACGGACCTCATCGGATCGGAGGTAGCGGAGGTCTCGGCCTCCTCAAATTGTGTCGCATTGTCCGCCCCCGCAGATTGAGAGCACGTAATCGGCATTGTCATTACAAAACATCAAAGCGCAAGTTAGTAACCCGCGCTATCGAATCCCCGCTCAAGTAAGAATACTCAAATCATGCGAAAGTAAGGAAGTGTTATCTACAACTAACTCCCGATGTTACGTTGTCGGCCGCCAACGTAACCCTTCGCGAAGTTAGAAGTCATACAATCCGATCCAACTCGAACTTTTTAGAGTTGTCATAAAACCCAATCACAATACTTTCGCTCACAAGTCAAATAGATCTCGTCTCTCATGAGCATATTTCCTATAGTCCAACCGGCCTAAGGTTTGCTAGGTCCACTAAGACTCAACCCTAGGCTCTGATACCAAACTAATCTGTCACGCCTCGGGACCGGCAGAGACCCTCCCGGTAGCGTGCCCAGACCAGCCATATGTCAACACATATAAGGCATCTAAAACAACAGCGGAAAATAAAACCAAAGATAAACTACATCTAGAGATATCAGAGCACAGATAGATATATCATCTACAACAAGGTAAAAGGAAAAATACTAAAACAATAAGAGTGAAACATATAGTTATACAATATCTGCCCAAAAATAGTACACAAAAGGGTGGTCTCTAATACACTGGTACAGCTCTCAACCTCTCCAAAATAAATACAGCGAGAGGTAGACCACCTATCAACTCTTCCCTCGCTGATGAGCTAGCTCGAAGTAACGCCCTTCCCACAGTCCCTAGCCTCTCCCGGCGTGGAAGGCTCTGAAAGAAAAAATAAAACAGAGGGCGTGAGAACTATAATTTATAGTCCCAGTGGGCAATTACTGACCTCAGCTCAATGCACCACTAGGCCCCAAAGAAAAGGTAAGTCTAAAAAGAGAGCAATAATAATGATTAAATTGCATTTATGAAAGCATAATTAAAATGCTAGGATACTACATTGTGTCAAATTAAGATATACATTTATATCATTATGAACAAGTATGTACCTACATGACCACAAGTAACAATCATGATTTGCTTTATGAAATTATGAAAATCATGCTTTACTAAGGTAAACAATGTTTACGTGAATGCAATAAGCAACCTCTCCTAGCATGCTACAGGTACGTATGTATACTCAAGTGTCCAACACTATACTAGAAGCAAATCCAAGTAATCCAACTACTATTCTCTATCTAGTAGTGATTAAGACCCATTCAACACCGTGTCGATTTCTATTGCCAATTAAGGACCTACCGAAGGTAGTCCAGCTTGTGCCGCGTAAGTGCCTGAGGTAGCCCAACATCCCAGCTTTGGAATGTGCCTGTCCCACTCGACCCCGTAGGCTTCTCAATACCGCACGAGCGAACATAAGTCGCATAGGCTAACTCCGGAGTGCCGGCTTGTAGGGAGCGACCCTCACAAGCATGTGCGAATGAGCACAAATGACAAGCAAGCGTAGTCAACGTCTCAAATACCCAATCATCATGTCTCTAACATGGCAAAAGTCACTAGCATCTCAAAGATCTAATTCAATGTTTCTAAGTGATGTTCCAACACTCACTATGCTTAGTGCCTCTTTATGACACTTAAGCATGTAATAAGTTAACACATTTCATTCTATGTTCCATCATGACATTAGTGTTAGGTTCTCATTTAAGACATTAATACCGATGTTCACTATGGCCCGAGCCCAATGCCTCTTTATGACATTGACCCAAATTCTCAAATAGTCTAAGTCCCCAAGTCTCTCTAGGTTTCCAAAGCCCCTAATGTCACAACTAGGCATAAAGGTTAAATGCATGAAAGCAATGTTCATTTTCATGATAGGAATTATGGTTCCAAATCTCAACCAGAATGCTATGTCTCACATGTATGCATCCTACCACATAGAGGTCCAAAAATTTACTATACATTACACATGCATGTTAAGCATTCTAAAATTTATAATAAATACATTTATCATGGATATGCATGAATTTCTACTTTACGAAGCACAAAACACCGGATATGAGCATTTCTCATATCATAGGCTAGGCCAAACCCACCGAACGTCGCGCAACTCTTCGTTTGCTACAACGAGGGTGTCCACTAGCCTCCTAGTACCCTAGAGGTATGAAAACAAAGGTTAAACAAACCTTACGAACAACTACAAAATCAAACATTAACCATCTAAAGCTTAGGTGAGAAAAACTCACCTCTAATGCAAAATCTCTTCCTAAGCTCCAAAAGAGAGCTAGAACCTTTCCAATCCAACCTAGTGGAAGGTTCTAATCCAAAAAATCAAGCTCCAAAAGCCCTAGATAAAAAATGCCCAAAATAAACCCTAAGTCTCCATTCTAGGGTTTCATCTCAAATCCAACAATAAAACTCAAATCTAGGGGAAAGAACATGATGCTTACCTCTTAGAAGCTTCAATCCAAGCTCTAAACTCTCTAAGTCCAAAGATCTTCCCTCAATCAAGCCCCAAATTCAAGCTCCAAGCTTCAATCATGGTGGAGTTGCACCAAAAGGAAAAAAAGAGAGATTAAACCCTTAATTCCAAGCTAAAAATGAAATCAAAACCAAAGAGAAGCATGGAGGAGCTCCCCTTACCTTCTCCCTGCTGTGGCAAGCTCAAAGAGCAGCCCAAGGGGCGTGGGTGCTGTTATGGAGAAGCCACATTGCAAAAACACCCCTGCAGTTTCGTCCATTCAGAATCTGTCACTGCGTACCGGTACACGGGCCCGCGTACCGGTACACTTCCTACGAAAATGCCAAACCTGAGTCTAAGGTTGGCTGAGAACCAGCCAATGCTGATGGCTGTACTGGTACAGCCATCACCCCGTACCAGTACACAACCCTCTGAAGGCTACCCGAGAGCCAACCAAAAATCCGATTTTTCGGGTTTTGGTGCTAGGCTTTAAACCTCAATTCTCGGGGCTCGAACCACGGGTCGGAACACTGTCAACGACCCACCAAAATGTCGGAAAAAACTCAGAACACAACCAATCACTCGAACCTCGCAATTTGCAAAAGTCTAGTGCGTTACAGGTGGAAACTAGATTTGGGGTACCGGAACTGTCCGAGTACTGGTACGTTGTTCTGTAGAATGTAGATTGTGAAGGATGTTTTAGTAAAATTAAGTATAAATAAAAATAGCATGAGATACTATTTTTATTGACGTAGAAAAAGTAGAAGATAATTTAGAGATGATTTGTGGTGAAATTGGAATAGAAACAGAAGATTTAGAATTTTCTGTAAGAAGCGGGGCTGATCTTTTAACAGAAAATTCACAGTGTCAGAAAATTATGAAAACTTGGGAATATGTCGAAATTATTTTTATGAGGCTAGATTTAAAGTTTCATGTCATTCTGACACCCGGAAAGTGGAAAATAAAATCTACCTGCTACCTGCTAGAGATTTTAGTCAGTAGAACATTCGGTGACCAAAAATGGTCCAAACTGAAAGATTAAGATTTTGTTCTTCTTGTTAAGTTAAACCGAGCATGACTGTCAAATTTGAGCGCAGACGGACATTCAGAAGGGCTCCGGCGAAAAGTATCAGATTCTGAACTGCTAAACTGAAAGTTGGAGTGTGTATTTGAGGGTTAATATGTAAACCCTTTGCCAATTCCTCATTCGTGCACTCCAATCCGAGAGAGAGAGGAGAGAAAGCAAGCCTTCTCTCTTTCTCTCTTTCTCTTTTTCTCTCTAAGCTCACATCTCTCTCTTTCTAGCAAATTTCTCCATTAAAGAGGAGAGGTTGGAGAAGATGAAGTTAGAGATGAAGCTTGGTGGTGAAGCAAGCTCTCCAATGGTGGATTTAGCTTGGAAGCTTGGAGAACAAGGTGAGATTTTGTGGATTTAAGGTTAGGGTTTTGTGTAAATCCTTTGAAAATGATATAAATGGAAACCCTATATGATTCTAAGCTAGTTTAATGAAGAGATTATCATGATTAATGAGACTCTCTTGATGAAATGGAAACCTAGGGTTGAAATTGGGATTTTTGTCCCTATGAGGTTTTGAATTAAATTGACCCTTTAAATCTCTAATTAAAGGTTAGAAGAGCACGCCCAACAACTTATTTGGGATGCGTAATGACCTCGGTGATCGATCGAAGGAAACGAATCAATTTATGAAGATTTGAGTTCGTTAGCCTTAAAGCGCGACGAATTGCCATTGGGAGCCCGATTGCAAGTGACTACAAGCAATCAGAGAGCGTTACGAGGTGGGTTGTGCTTCACCGAAGTGATTAGGTCACTTTCAAGTGAAAGTGAAGTATGAATGTGTTTGAAGTATACAATTTTTTTTAAAAAAAGGGTAAAGTAGTTCTAATCAAAACTGATTAAATTCGGACTCATACAATCCAATGGGTCTCATGTTGACCGAGAAATTTTGGGGCCAATAATTATAATTTAAATTCACAATATGCCCATTCATTAATGCGAGTTGGTGGGCATCATGAAAGTCCTTTAAAATTTTAGACCTATACAATAATTCGGGCCTCATTCCAGCCCATTAAATATTATCATTTGTGCCCAAAACTTTTTATTGAAGTGGGCCTGATCAACGACGGCCCATATCCACACCCTATAAAATATCTGTTCGAAATTCAATTTCAAACCACAACCCATTCAAAATTCGATTTCGTATTTCGAATCCCCAACCAATTCCCAAAATATCCTCCAACCATCCAACAACCTATTCAAAATTCGATTTTGAATTTCGAATCCCCAACCAACTCCCAAAATATCTTCCAACTACCCAACAATCGATTCAAAATTTGATTTCAAATTTCGAATCCCCAACCAATTCCCAAAATATCCTCCAGCCATCTAATAACCCATTCAAAATTCGATTTCGAATTTCGAATCCCCAACCAACTCTAAAAATATCTTCCAATCATGCAACAACCCATTCAAAATTCGATTTCGAATTTCGAATCCCCAAGCAACTCCAAAAATATCTTCCAACCATCCAATAACATATTCAAAATTCGATTTTGAATTTCGAATCCCCAACCAACTCCAAAAATATCCAACAACCGATTCAAAATTCGATGTTGAATTTCGAATCCCCAACCAATTTCCAAAATATCCTCTAACCATCCAACAACCGATTCAAAATTCGATTTCCCCAACCAACCCCCGAAATATCTTCCAACCAACCATAATAACCGATTCAAAATTCGATTTCGAATTTCGAATTCCCAACCAACCCCCAAAATATCTTCCAACCAATCACAACAACCGATTCAAAATTCGATTTCGAAGTTCGAATTCCCAACCAACCCCAAAATATCTTCCAACTAACCACAACAACCGATTCAAAATTCGATTTCGAATTTCGAATTCTTAACTGACTCCTCAAAATATCTCTCGCCACCTCTCCTATTATAAATATGAGAATCGAAATCAAACGTCGGACGATAAAAGAAGAAGGGAAAAAAAATAGATAGATTGCTATACACGTTCTGACGTACAAAAAATTCAAAGGAAGAGAGATCGCCGAGCCGCCGAAAAGAGGAGAGATCGCCGAACTGCGGAAAGGAGGAGAGATCGCTGAGCCGTGGAAAGGAGGTGTCACGCCCCCACCCCGAGACCCCTACCAATTTGGCATGGTTCGGGCGCGGCGAACGGAAGCCGAACGGGCAGCACCTCCCCCGCCCGCCCAAGGCTCAACAACAGATCGAGTACAAGAATTTACCCAGGAATTTAAATTCTATAAGTACACAATCACAAAGGCACAAACAATGCCAACAACAAAGAGCAAGTAATCCACAAGATACTCAAGTGAAATAAAGAGAGAACTACTAGCTATTACATCACATTGCATTCTTTTTACATTTACATTTTTCTTTCCCAAAATGAATACATGTTCATCAAGTATATAACTCTCCAAAGTCCTCACCTACAAGAATCTCTCTCAAATACATAGATGTGCTAATGCAAAAAGGAAAGCTACTACTCTACCAAGAATCCTCACCGGTCGGGTGCGATGCTCTTACCGCGGTCCTCGCCCGGCAAACCTGTACCTAGCCCTGGAAAAAAAGTGGGGTGAGAACTATCTTCCATAGTTCCCAGTGGGCTCGGCCGCCGACTTCGCCGATCTCCCCACTAGGTCCAAGTGGGCAAAAGTAACACGAGATAGATAGATATATGTATATCAAAGCTGTAAAGACATAATAGGAAAACTATGCTACTATGCCCATAATCATGTGAAATGAATGCATGCATCATATAGTAAAAGAGTACTATCATACTAACAAGTTCAATCCATGTTCGATAAGCTATGTTCAATGATAATATTAACTTTTCATTTACCCAATCTGTGGCGAAACCCTTGGGTTTGCCTACGCTTCACATATCCATCCCATTGGGTAGGGAGGCTCTATGTGCCCCCGAACTCGGGACTGTCTGCGGACATGCACTCTGTCCCTATCGCACGACACTCCGGAGTACTCGACGACCAATCCTCTCCATGTGAGGATATGGATGGCTTTACCATCCCGAATAACAGACTATGAGCTTGATCTATCCTCTCCACGTGAGGATACCCTACGAACTAGGGCCAACATTCTCTCCGAACTCATCCATTCCGGCATTTATACATAATTACCTAGCTATACTAAGTTCATTGTTCACGAGTCATTTACTAGGGAATCCACCTATCCCTAAGTCCATGAACCTCTAGTATCAAATACACTACATAATGCCACCCGTTCTGTTCTTTAAACATTTAGATGCCACTCTCTATGTCACTAAATAACCATCGAGTTCATCTCTTCACTTTAGCACTATAGGATCCATGTTCCGACCCAATCCTTACCTATCTATTTCACCAAGTATTCCATGTACACTAGGTTAACATTTAGAAGCATAAGGAAAAGGTACTACAATGCAATCCTACAATGCATGTAACACACTGGACCTTTGCAAGTTGCAAGGTTCGAGTGTTGGAGCTGAGTTCTGAACTTTTTCAGATATTCTCGAGGGTTGTGGATAGTGGTCCGACCCATGGATCGTATCTCGAGGATTATAGTATTTTATGTAGCGCTAAGTTCACGAAAGGGATGGACTTAGGCTGCCCTCGGATTGCTCTCTGTGCATGGTGAAACCGGTGACAGGTCGCTGGTTGTACCGGTGCAGGATTTGTACCGGTACACCTTGATGGTTGTAACGGTACACTTCTGTTTTTCTGCAAACCCGAGGCTTGGGTTTGCATTTTCGCATGATTTTTATTGGTACACTTTTTCGTGTACCAGTACACTTTGGCAGATTCTGAGCAGTTTGAACTGCAGGGGTGTTTTTGCAATTGTGGCATCTCTATATGATCCCTCACACCCCTAGGGCTCTCCCTGAGCCTTGTACCAACAGAGAAGAGGTAAGGGAGCCCTCTTCACCATTCCATTTGATTTTGATCCCCATTTTGCTTGGATTTTGGTGGATTTACTTCTCTTTTTACCTTTTGGAGCAATTTCCACCTTGGTAGAGACTAGGAGCTTGGACTTGGGGCTTGTTTGAGGGATGATCCTTGAGCCTAGAGGACTTGGAGCTTGATTTGAAGCTTCTAAAGAGGTTAGTATCATGATCCTAGCCTTTGATTCATGTTTTGGTAGATTTTACCCTTTGGAACCCTAAAATGAGAACTTAGGGTTGATTTTGGGCATTTTGGATCTAGGGCTTTTGGAGCTTAATCTCTTGGATTAGAACCTTGATTTAGGTTGCTTTGGAAGGGATTTAGCTTCCATTTGGGATTTATAAGGAGATTTCTACACCATAGGTGAGTTTTGCCCCTTTGCATGAATTGGTTATTGTTTGAGTTTGGTGTTGTTCGTATGGTCCGTTTAACTCTTCTTTTTATACCTCTAGGGTACTAGGGGACTAGAGGACACCTTCGTCGGAGCAAACGAAGGGGTTGCGAGAGTTGTGGTGGGTTTGACTTCATAAAACCGGGGCAAAATGTGTCCCCTATGGGTGTTACCCTCGTCGTAACGTTAAAATTCATACATATTCATGCTAGACAAAATTTCTATGAATTTTAGAATACTTAAAATGCATGCCTTATGTATTATGAAAATTTTGTTAAGGATTTTCTAGGTAGGCGAATTTCGTAAAGTCGAATGGAGTCTTGAAGAGTTGATCGCGGAGGTTTGAAGAGAAGATTCAATTTGAAGAGTAAAAGACTCATTTGGAAAGCTCGGCACATCAGGTATGAAGAATAGATCATTTGTGGTGAATTTATCTAATTACAATAAGTTCAGAAGACTTAGATTGCTTTAAAACATATAATCTGAACTTTTTAGTGTTCTGGGATCGGTCCCAGAGTTGAGAGACCGGTCCCTGAGGGTCCTCACTGCGTATGGTGTTGAGGCAACCGGTCTCTGGAGAGGGAAACCGGTTCCCGAACATGGGATTTTTTGTCACGCAGCGAGGGACCGGTCTCTGGCATGAGAGACCGGCTCCCGAACGTTGTGTTTTCTGTCACGCAGCGAGGGACCGGTCTCCAACTCGAGGGACCGGTCTCCCAAAGACCGGTCTCCTCGAGATGACTGGTCCCTGAGGACAACATCAGTTTTTAAAATAGACTTTTTGCAATTCTAGTCCACTTCTAAGTCTTCTAAATCTATAAATAAGCCATGAGGGTCATCATATGAGATAATGCTGAGAATTTCTACTTTTCAAAAATCCTAGAAACTTGTTTTTATGTTCTAATGATTCTACTCATATAACGAGTTTCATATAGTCAACGATCGACTTGATTCTTAAGTTTTAACTCGAGAATTTCTTCGAGAATCAAGTTGATGATTGATTAGAAGGTGAACCCTCATTGCTTATGGTATTATAATTCTTAATCACCACAAATCATCAATTCTACGAGCTCCGGAAGGAGGTTCGACGCGTGGATCTCGCGTGAAGCCGAGGATTCGGTGGACGCTTCGAGGAGTTGAGGCGTTGATGTGGCAAGGAGTTGCGGCGGGGTCGATTGGAGGATTCCTATCGATCGAGGACCAGCGAAGACAATCGACAACGAGAATTCGGTAAATTGAGTCATGTATTTTGGATAAATCACTTGTACTCAATTTTTTTTAGTGGATTTTCTTCGTGTGATCGGTCCCGTGGGTTTTTCACTCCGGATTGGAGTTTTCCCATGTTAAATCTCGGTGTGCTGGTTTTATTTTCTGCTATCTTGTTTTACTCGCATCGACAGTTTTAGCTTTTGCCGTTTACACCTATTCACCCCTCTCTAGGTGTTATTTACCTTTTAGATCCTTGGGGATCCATATCTTTCTAGTGGTATCAGAGCGGGTATAGGTTGTAAATCATGACCGAGGGTGGTAACATCAATCGACTCCCTCTCTTCAATGGCACTAACTACGCTTATTGAAAAGTCCGTATGAGGGCGTTTCTTATTGCCATCGACGAGCGGGTATGGCAAGCCATTGAATTCGGGTGGAAACATCCTACCAAAGTTGTCGAGAATGTTACCGGTCTGAAACCTAGAAATAAATGGACGAAAGAGGAAAACGAACTATCTTCGTTCAACGGAAATGGTATCAATGCTTTATTCAATGCTTTGAATCAAACCGAATTTTCTCGGGTCTTGGCGTGTGAAACCGCCTAAGAAATTTGGAATACTTTGCAAGTTACACACGAGGGTACAAGCTTAGTAAAGGTTCAAAAGTTGCAAATGTTGACTAGTAGATTTGATTCTATACATATGGAAGAACATGAATCCTTTACCGAGTATTATACTCGTTTGCAAGATATTGTAAACACGTGTGCTAACTTAGGCAAGAAAATTCCGGACTCTAAAATTGTTAGAAAAATTTTGAGAACCCTTCCCGAACGATTTCGTCCAAAGGTTGCGGCTATTGAAACGGTAAAACATCCGGATGAACTTAAGGTAGAAGAATTAGTAGGTGCACTTCAAACGTATGAGATGACTTTTTCTTCTAATTCGTCTTCTTTCAAGTCTTCTTCTAAAGCTTCAGGGATGGCTCTAAAATCAACAAAAGGAGATGACTCTACAACTTCATCGGACTCGCAGTCGGAGCAAACCTTGGAGGAGTTTGAAAAGCAACTAGCGCTTCTAACGAAGAAGTTCCGTTGGAACTTTAGAAAGAAGTTTCCTCCTAAGTCCACTTCCTCCAAGTCAAGCAAATCTAAAGGGAGTTCTTCTTCATCTTCCTATTCTAAGAATAAAAAGTCCGAAAGCTCTTATAAAGATTTTTCAAAAGAGAAGAAAACTAATGAAGGTCAAATCCAATGCTATAAGTGTAGAGGATTTGATCATATTGCATCGGATTGTCCTAATAAGAAGTCCTTGAAAAAAAAAAAAGCAATGCAAGCCATCACTTGGGATGACTCGTCTTCGAGTGAGTCATCTTCAAGTGATGAGGATGTTAACGCTACGGCACTTATTGCACATGACTCTTTTATGTGTCTAGCATCTACAGATTCTATCTCTATGTCGTTTATGTATGAAAAATCTTCTTCGGAGAATTCATCGGATGAAGAATCGGATGAAGATGACATGGTCGCTGCATATCAACAATTAGTTGTCGAATCAAAGAAGGTGGCAAAACATAACAAGAAGTTGCGGTGGAGACTATATGACTTGGAGCAAGAGAATTCAAGACTGGACTCACTAACAAAGGATCTAGTACAAGAAAAAGATGGTTTGACTAAGGCTTATGATTCTTTATTTGAGAAGTGTACATTACTTGAAAAGGAAAATGAGTCTCATGTTGAAAATACCAATTTCCTTACCAAGCAATACACGGAAGATAGAGAAGTAAATATGGAATTTACCAAGACGATTTGTCACGCCCCGGGACCCGGCGTAAGCCCACCCGGTGCGTGCCCAGACCCGCCATATACCTGCACATATAAGGCGTCTACAACAAAACGAATAAATGAACAAAAAGTTGAAAGTACCTAGAGATATCAGAGCAAATACACAGCTAGGTTCTAACATCAGGTAGAGTTAAAAGAAAACAATACTACTAAAGCATAAAGTAAACTAATACATCATAAATCTCAAGATATAAAAAAAGGGTGGTCTCTATAACCAGGTACAAAACTCTCACAACCTCTCCAAAGAAAACAGAAGAGAGATCGACCACCTATCGCCAAATCCCTCGATACCTAGCTCGAGGCAAAACCTTTCCCGCGATCCTGAGCCTCTCTCGAAGTGGAAGGCTCTGAAAGAAAACATAAAACAGGGGCGTGAGAACTATAAATTATAGTTCCAAGTGGGCAATTACTGACCTCCACCAACTGCACCACTAGGCCCAAAAGAGAGCAGATAAGGTTAATAGAAATTAACTGCGGTAAATAAAGCATAAAGATAAAATGGTACACTATTATGCCACAAGTATGTAAAATGTCAACATGGAGTACATCTACTCTACATGATCCAGTATGCCGATACTTAAACAAGTATGCTATGATGCAACAAATAATACTATGAAGTATGATAAATGCCCCAAAGCGAACTACATATCTAGTATGTACTATCATGGCAACCAAGTATACTACAATGCAACGAGCAATACCGTCAAGTATACTATATATCTCAATGCCCAACCCTATGCCATAGCATGTCAAGAAATCCAACTACTATAACTTGTCTAGTAGTGATTATCAACTTGTTGTTTAATATTCGGATTCAATCTCATTTAGGACCTACACAGTTGTGGTCTGGCTTGTGCCGCCTAAGTGCCAGTGGTAGCTCCAGCATTCCCACTCTAGGAATGAGTCTAACCCTCCAGGCCCCGTAGGCTACTCGATACCGCACAAGGAAACATAAGTCGCGTAGGCTAACTCCGGAGTGCCGGCTTGTAGGGAGCGACCCGTACAAGCATGTGCGAATGAGCACAAATGGCAAACAAGCATGGTCATCGTCTCAAGTACCCAATCATCATGTCTCTAACATGGTAACAGTCACTAGCAATCCAAAGGTCTAGTACTATGTCTCAATGTGAAGGTTTAACCATTCAATAGTTTTCAGGTCAATGAGCTTAGCTTTACTAAGTCCAAATCGCAAGATGATGTTCCAACATTCACTATGTTTGGTGCCTCTTTATGACACTTAAACATTTCTATAATCCAAGCACATTACACATTCTATATCTCTTTATGACATTAGCTTGTACTATCAATAATAGGTTAATACACATGCTCTCTAGCGTGTTCTCATATCGCTACGTGCAGGTTCTTCCCAATGCAACTATCAACTTTGCATAATTCTCATAATAATATTATGCACATACCATTCACATATCCATCAAGTCTAATGCCGCTTTATGACATTAGCTTGCTAAGTCCATTTCTAGTCCAAGCCTAATGCCGCTTTATGACATTAGCTTACTATTTGTATACACTCTAGCCTATGTCACTTCAATGACGATATGTCTAACCATGTCAAGTATGCGTTCTAAGTCCAAGAGTGTAATCTATATGCCATATGCACCATATGCAACATGATCTCAAACCAATGTAAGAATGCTAATCATATGCAAAGTTTCAAGTCTGAACAGTTCTCTACTATATAGAGGGCCACTGTACTTTATACATAGTATGCACATATTAAGCATTCTAAAATTCTCAAATATTCCATCTAATAAGAATATGCATGCTTTTTTATTTTATAACACTTAAATCATCAACAATGAGATTTTCTCATTGTGTGGCTAGGTCAAACCCACCGAACCGTCACGTAGTCCCTTCTTTCGCCGAACGGAGTTCTCCACGAGTCTCAAAATACCCTAAAAGTAATGAGCGAAGGGATACACAAGTATTACGAACAACTATAAGATCAAACATTAACCATCAAGGCAAAAGGGCTAAAATCTCACCTATGGAGTAGAAAATCTTTCCCAAGCTCCAAAAGAGAGCTAAATCCCTTCCAATCCAACCCAAAGGAAGATTCTAATTCAATCAATTGAACTCCAAAAGTTCTAGATCAAAAATCCCCAAAACAAGCCCTAAATCCTCATTTCTAGGGTTTCTATACAAAAATCATGAAAATCATGAAAGAAAGGGAAATAGTAAGCAACTAACCTCTCATAAAGCCTCAAACAAGGTTCAAAATCCACAAGGGTCGAAGATCTCACCTCCAGCGAGCTCAACTCCAAGCTCCCAAGCTTCTCCCATGGTGGAAAAGTCACCAAAAGGCAAAAAGAGAGCAAAAGAGAAAATTAAACATCAAAAATCTTAATTAAAGAAAAGAAAAAGAAAAAGGGGAAGAGGTGTAGGATACCGAACTTCTGAAAATAGGAAGTTACGGTAGGATAGTATGTCGGAGTTTATTATAAAAATAAATATAAATAAAAATAGTGTGAGATACTATTTTATTGGACTCATAGAAGTAATGTATAAGTTGGAAATGACCTGTGCTGAAATCGGAGCGAAAATCGAAGATTTAGAATTTTCTGTGAGGAATGGGGCAGATAAATTAGCAGAAAATACACAGTGTCAGAAAATTATGAAAACTGGAGGATATGTCAGAATTATTTTTATGAGGCTAGATTTAAAGTTTCAGCNTTTATACTTGTGCCTTGCTCTTACTTGTTAGCACTTGTTGTGCTCTTGTGATTGTGTACTTATGAATTGATTCCTGGGTAAATTCTTGTACATGATCGTTTGCTTAGCCTTGGGCGGACAGGGGAGACTCTGTCCGTTCGGCGTCTGTTCGACGCGCTCGAACCGGACCAAATTGATAGCGGTCTCGGGGCGTGACAAGAGGAGAGCTCCCTCACCTTCTTTTCCACTGCTGGCAAGCCCAGGAAACACCAAGGGGCGCGGGGTGTATTTGTAATGATGCTGCAATAGCAAAAACACCCCTGCAGTTCACACTGCTCAAAACTGCCACTGCGTACAGGTACACGGGTCCACGTACCGGTACACATCCCACGAAATAGCCAAACCCGAGCCTCGGGTTGGCTGGGAAGCTGCTTGTGTACCGGTACACGATCCCGTACCGGTACAGCCATCAACTCTGTACCGGTACACAGCCCAATGAAGGCTACTCGAGAGCTAACCAAAAATTCGATTTTTCGGGTTTTGGTGCTAGGCTTCAAATCTCCATTCTCGGGACTCGAGCCATAGGTCGGAACACTGTCTACGACCCATCAGAAAGTCTGGAAAAACTCAGGACACCGTCCAAACACTCGAACCTTGCAATTTGCAAATGTCCAGTGTGTTACATTCTTCACTCCTAAAAAGGAGTTTCGTCCGCGAAATTGCTGGTCAACTACAACAAACCTATCCAAAGAGGATGGAAGAAGCGCTCTAGTAGCGCACCAAACAGACCATGGTGGTCTCAAGTATGCCGGAAAACCCCAAGGCACAAACACAACAAGATCTCGCGACGCCAAGGCTTTGGCATAACACAACCCAAACTTTCGCATAAGCTCCTTGAACTCAAACCTTCACCGAAAGTTCCATCTCTAATCCGCACTTGATCGACACGTCCATCAGTTGGTCCTCACGAACCCAAGTGTTTCCGAAAGTTGAATTTCAACTCTCACCTTTCTCGTCCATGTCGAGGGTAAAGCATTACTCTGCTTCAATTACTCTAATATATAGAATTCCATCCAAATACCCCTCAAGGGTAGATTCCATGGTGCTAACCAAAGCAAGCGTCAGGGGGGGTTAAATCCATTACTCATCTATCGGAACTCCATCGGAGTGCTCATCTGATCAACACTCACCAAGGAGAGGTGATGCAACATCCACTCATCGGCTCATATTCCAACGATGATCCTTCAAATCCAAGGTCAACTCTCTTCTCGAGATGGCACAACTGAGTGCAATTCAATCCAAGGTTAAGTATGGTGTACCCCCTTCCATCTCATTGCTAATTGCAACTTCCACCTATCCATCCAATCTTGCTTGGCACGAACGGTTCTAAACCAACATCCAAGGTAGCCAACCTTCCAATAGTAACAGGAACCGACGAATCGTCCAACTCGCTCACCAAAGGTGATCACTTGATTCCTCAATCGGTACGGCGATACGATGTCTCCACATCAATCTCAAACTCACCACTCGGGAGTACCCTCAAATCCACTGCAAAACGGGGTCAGGAACTAAGCTCAAAGGCTTCATCAATGCACTAAGATCATCATAATAGTCCCAACTCAAGTCCAAGTAAACTCTTGCAAGCCTAGGCCAAGGGCCTAGCTTCGACAGAAGGTCCATAACATGACCGCTCGAAAATTTTTGATCTCAATGCTTTTCCTAGCATTGGATGCTCCAGGTGTCCATAGCCATCGAGTTCAGTTCACGCGATAGAGAGGGATCAAGCCACAGTTCAGTAATAACTCTCTATCAAAGTCATCCTGAAGCGACTGTCAAGCCAAAATCCATCCAATAAGTCCTCATATGCAGCTCTATCCCAAAGGGCTCAAATCCTTGTACACGCTCCTGACAAGGGAAATTAGTAACTTGGTACCTTCTTTCTCGCGAGTCCTCCATCCATCAGTGAGAGTCCCCCAACTCGATCACTTCGAACCTGCCTACGCAGTCCAAACTCGCACTTCCTAAAAAAAAAAGGAAATATCCTAGGCCATCCTTGACTGGTTCCACAAATCCATCCAGAGGGCTTGGGACTATCGCTCAACAAGTCCTTAACACTGGTGGAGTACAATAGGCTTAGGCAACATCATCCTCGTGATGTCCCCACCTAGCATCACTATCCGTTGGAGGTACGACCTCAAACTCCAACATCAAACAGTACTACTTAGTTTGCTTACAATCTTATCGAGTACACCAACAACTTAAGGCCATTTGACAAAGTCAATGAGCCTCAGCACGGTCCAAACACCCAATCGTGGTTAAATTTGAATCACGATAGTCGACATACAGTCAAAATGACCCAACTGGTCCCATAACAAGTGAGAGGGCTTCTCCACGAAGCAAAACACTAACTATAAAACCACCCCGCCAATCGAGCTCACGATTTGTGACTCGGTCGGGGACACAACGACGGATCAAAGACATCCTTCATTTCAAGGATTCTCAATCATCAAAAGCTAATGGCCAAATAGGCCCCAAATCCTCTCCAACACTTACCCAATTTTAGGTAAGGGAGACAGTCAACGCAACCAGCGGAATTAAATCCTCAAATTGCACTATTTCGTGCTCAAGGTCCTCAAGGCGAGTCAAGTCAGCTCGCTATCCAAGGGTACCAGGTACCCACAACAACTCCACACCAAAAAAGGCCAATCTATTTGTTGGCACACAGAACCATCTCATATGGTAGGGCGTTCGAAACGACACACCCGATCAACCGATCATCTACACGCGCCGAAATGTTCAACACTACAACTCCTCGGGTTGGGTCACTACAAACTCGGTGTGTCCTTGATCTCACGATCCAACACGTGGCTTTCCACGCTCCAGGGTCTACGCTCGGACTACCGTCCTGACCAAAACTCTGCCCTACCCGTAGGTACCAGGCCGCTGTCACACACAGCCGACTGCGCCTACCCAACGGGCCCAGGCTCCACAGTCCCCAAATGGTCCAGGTACGGTCGTCTCCAAGCACCACTCGGCAAGCAGCCAATCTAGGGATGCAACTTATGCTATCCTCGTGAGATCTGCAAGCATAGCAAAACATGCTTCCCACAACCCGCAGATCAACCGCCTAGCTCGATGGGCTACACAATGTCGCAAACAGCGAACTAACAAAATGCTATGCAACTCGGCGAGTAGCCGATCATAGATGCAATGCACCAGTAACCAATGATGCACAACTCAAATGCCACAAACGAGACTGATACCTGTAGTCACAAACTCGGCCGCTGCTGCCTCCTCCGCCTGGGCCACGTACAGGCGCCCGCTCGGAGCCCGTTGTAGTGTTCTTGACCTTTGGATAGGATTGGCTTCAGTATTAGTGACTGGTCGACATCTCTGGAGAGTGTCGGACTGAGTCGGAGTCAATTCTGCACGAATTGGATGCAGAATTGGACTCGGCGCACTCAAATAGGCAAAACTCAAGTTTTGCCAGATTCGGGCGCCCAGAACATAGTTCCGGGCGCCATAAATGCCCGTTTCTGCAGGGACACTGGATAGCAGCTTGAGTTCCTGGGGCTGTCTGGATCATTTTAACTCTCTATAAATAGATGGAATACGCCCCTTTGCTGCTCTTTTCCTCCCTTCTTCACAGAGAAGTCCCTTTTAGCATCTCTACCCTCGGATTTGCCTCAAATTGCATCAAACTTCCATTGATCCAGCTTGAGAGAGTGCTGATTCTGCAGTTCTTCAGCGGCGACCTCTAGTGTTTTGGCTCGTGCGCGACGTAGGAAGGTCGGATTTCGACGAAACTTGGTTTTCTGGATTCTAGACTTCCAGAGGAATCCACGAAGCCCTGAATTGTAGATTTTGGTTGAGGTTAGCTTGGTCGAATTGAGGTTTTTCTGGACTGCTGTTGGCTTTGAGCTGAAAATGGGATTTTTGAGTTTTTCTTGATGTTAACTTTGTTGGCAGTGGGATTTTGGACCTGAGATTGTTCACCCATTAGTAGTTGCTGGATTTGGATCTGTCCTCACCCGATTTGGAGATCATTAGGTGAGTTTTGACATTGGAATGGAGATAATTAAGCTTAAGTGCTGAAATTTTGATAAATTGATGGTTTTTATTGGATTTTTGGGTGAATTGTAAATCCAGATCTTGAGGGGCTTTGTTGCTGGTTTGGAGGTGTTTCCAGCAGTGTTGCTTGTGATCCGAGACCATCTTGCTGCCAGGAATTGCACTAGAGGTGGGTGTATCATCGGTTTCGCTCCTAAGTGCATGTTTAGTCGACGTGTATAGTTCGATTTTTGTATATCATGCTTTAATTCATCGATTAGTATTTTGAATGTAATATGAATGTAGAAGCATGCTGAAATGAATGTTTATATTATACATGTTGGACTTGAAATTTGACTTAGGAGAAAACCTGCGTTTTGACCCGTCATATGCTTAAACTACCAGATTTAGCTCTAGGAGCCGTGATTCGATTGTATCGTTGCAGTATCAGTGCGATGGATACCTGGGGTAGTTTAGAAAGCATTTACGCTCGTGCTGGGGTGCCGAGCTTATTTTTTAGCAGAGTATAGGCTGTTTCGGGTCGTTGGGTGCCGTTCGGGTTAGCGGTGGACCCAGATTCTTGTTTTGGTCACAGATTGTGCCGAGGGCACGTGGGTTTGGTTTGTAGACCTGTTTTGACCCTGTTTACTTGACTTTGGCTAGTTGGAGCCTGTTTGAGCTCGACAGAGATACGCTGCATACTCGGTTGGGTAGTGCCCACGAGTGCCACTCCGGAGTCAGGCTTTGTGCTTTCGCGTTGGTGTCGCTCATGCCGGTTGGACTTGCTCTCCACGGACCAGTTGTGTGGATAGAGCCTGATAGTTGCAACTGGGCAGGGACAGGTGTGTTCACAGTCCCAGGGACGGGTATGTCTACAGTCCCGATTGGATTGGATCAGATTTGATATTTCCTACAGTTGGTTAGTGTAGAGCATGATAGTATAGTGATTCGTAGCGGTTGAGTTTATTTCCTGCTTTTTGGCTATTCTTGCTCCCTTCTGTAGACTTAGTGGGTGGACCGATGTTGTTTTGGGCGGTACCCACTGAGGACTACTTGTTTTTACAGTAGTTCTCATGCCCAGTTGTTATCCTTGTTTTGCAGAGCCACAGGTTTCGGCTGCTGCGCCTTCCGCGGATCAGGATCGAGGCAAGGGCGTCGCGAGTTAGAGCCCTACACGACGTGCTGAGCTAGAGGTGCCCCTACTGCAGGTAGATGTTTTGTTTCGAGTTTATGTACATAGTGGACTTAACTCGCCAGTGCGAGTAGCTTTGTATTTTGGATTTGGACTATGTATATGAAACTCAGTTTGTTTAGCTTCTGTTTTCTCTAGTAGCTCTTTACTACTGTTCGTAGTAGTGTTTGATTTACAGGTACAGCTATCGCTTCGTATACAGGGAAAATTCCTTTGTATACGGCGGATTTGTCGGCGCACCCTGGGGAAAGTGTAATCCGGGGCGTGACACCCGTCGTGACCCATCCGTCTGTCTCTGGACCGGTGGCCTCCCGGCCTGATAGTGGGCAGAAGACGTCCCCTGGCTGGGACCCGGTAATACTGGTGCCGATGCTGAAGGTGGCGCTGATACTAAACCCCTCGAACAGTCTGACAGGAAGTGACCCTCCTGGCCACACGAGTAGCACCTGCCCTGCCTCTGTGAGCACTGCTGCGGGTAATGACGACCACCGCAGATCACGCAGCTCAGAGTCTGACGACGCTCGGATCCTCTATGCCGTGCTGATGAGCCACGTCCTCGCGACTGGCTCCGGTTCCTGGAATGTCTCGGCGGCCTCCCAGAGTGCGTCTGACTCGCACCCTCAGCCGCGGGCCTCTTGCCTTTTTCTTTGTTCGAGCCTTCTCGACGCTCCCGCAAGTCTGTCGCGCAGCTTTCCACGATGAGAGCGCGGTTCACCACATCTTGGTAAGTCTAAAGGTTGGAGGGTTGCACCATCTGAAAGATCGACGGCCGAAGTCCTCGCTCGAAGATGCAAGCCTTATCCTCGTCGTCCCGCACAACAAAGGGCGCATAGTGTAGAAGCCGAGAGAACTCCCTCTCGTACTCGGCCACAGTCCGATCCCCCTAGCGCATCTCGCGCAGATCCTACTCCATTTTTCTCTTAACGTGGACGAGGAAGTAATGCTCCAATAAGAGCTCCTTGAATCTCTTCCAAGAAATCGCTGCTAGGTCAGTGTTGGGATTATCCTGGATACCCACCCACCAGCTATAGGCGTCGCAGTCCAAATGGTGAGTGGCGAGCCAAACTCTATCTCTCTCCTCCACGAAAGTGTCGTGGAATAACTTCTCCATGTGCATCAACCACTTCTCAACAATCCAGTGGTCGGCTTTCTCTCCATCAAAGATCCTGGGGTCGCACCTCCTGAACTCGTTGAGGCGATCCATGAGCCGCTGCCGCTCGGCTCCTTTAACCATCAAGGGAAAAGTCGCCGCTGCTACAGGCACCTGAGCTGGTGGTGCTGCCAATACCTCCTCCCGAGGGGCTACCACAAGTGTCGTCTGCGAAGGGTCGAGTACAGGGAATGACCCCTCGGGCGCAACTGTCTCAACTGGCGCGGGTAGTACCGGGACCCGGGCCTCTCTGACAGCTGCCTGCTGCAATAGAAGATCCTCCAGGCGCTGCATCCGTGCCTCCTGCCGGCGTGCCGTATCCGCCTGCTGCTGAGCCGCCGCCGCCTGCTGCGTCACCAAATCAGTGAGGGCGGCAAGTTGGCTCCTCAACTCACGGACCTCACCGGATCCGGAGGTAGCGGATGTCTCCGCTCCCTCAAAAGGCGCCGCATCGTCCGCTCTAATAGACTTAGAGCATGTAGTCGGCATCAACACTACAACATCATAAAAGCGCAAGTTAATATAACCCACGCTATCGCATAAAGTAAACTAATATATCAGGTAAAGTCAAAAGAAAACAATACTACTAAAGCATAAAGTAAACTAATATATCATAAATCTCAAGATACAAAAATAGGGTGGTCTCTATAACGAGGTACAAAACTCTCACAACCTCTCCAAAGAAAACAGAAGAGAGATGGACCACCTATCGCCAAATCCCTCGATAGCTAGCTCGAGGCAAAACCTTTCCCGCGATCCCGAGCCTCTCCCGAAGTGGAAGGCTCTGAAAGAAAACATAAAACAGGGAGCGTGAGAACTATAAATTATAGTTCCCAGTGGACAATTACTGACCTGCACCAACTGCACCACTAGGCCCAAAAGAGAGCAGATAAGGTTAATAGAAATTAACTGCGGTAAATAAAGCATAAAGATAAAATGCTACACTATTATGCCACAAGTATGTAAAATGTCAACATGGAGTACATCTACTCTACATGATCCAGTATGCCGATACTTAAACAAGTATGCTATGATGCAACAAATAATACTATGAAGTATAATAAATGCCCCAAAGCCAACTACATATCGAGTATGTACTATCATGGCAACCAAGTATACTACAATGCAACGAGCGATACCGTCAAATATACTATATATCTCAATGCCCAACCCTATGCCATAGCATGTCAAGAAATCCAACTACTATAACCTGTCTAGTAGTGATTATGAACTTGTTGTTTAATATTCGGATTCAATCTCATTTAGGACCTACACAGTTGTGGTCTGGCTTGTGCTGCCTAAGTGCCAGTGATAGCTCCAGCATTCCCACTCTAGGAATGAGTCTAACCCTCCAGGCCCCGTAGGCTACTCGATACCGCACAAGCAAACATAAGTTGCGTAGGCTAACTCCGGAGTGCCGGCTTGTAGGGAGCGACCGGTACAAGCATGTGTGAATGAGCACAAATGTCAAACAAGCATGGTCATCGTCTCAAGTACCCAATCATCATGTCTCTAACATGGTAACAGTCACTAGCAACCCAAAGGTCTAGTACTATGTCTCAATGTGAAGGTTTAACCATTCAATAGTTTTCAGGTCAATGAGCTTAGCTTTACTAAGTCCAAATCGCAAGATGATGTTCCAACATTCACTATGTTTGGTGCCTCTTTATGACACTTAAACATTTTTATAATCCAAGCACATTACACATTCTATATCTCTTTATGACATTAGCTTGTACTATCAATAATAGGTTAATACACATGCTCTCTAGCGTGTTCTCAGATCACTACATGCAGGTTCTTCCCAATGCAACTATCAACTTTGCATAATTCTCATAATAATATTATGCACATACCATTCACATATCCATCAAGTCTAATGCCGCTTTATGACATTAGCTTGCTAAGTCCATTTCTAGTCCAAGCCTAATGCCACTTTATGACATTAGCTTACTATTTGTATACACTCCAGTCTATGTCACTTCAATGATAATATGTCTAACCATGTCAAGCATGCGTTCTAAGTCCAAGAGTGTAATCTATATGCCATATGCACCATATGCAACATGATCTCAAACCAATATTAGAATGCTAATCATATGCAAAGTTTCAAGTTTGAACAGTTCTCTACTATATAGAGGGCCACTATACTTTATACATAGTATGCACATATTAAGCATTCTAAAATTCTCAAATATTCCATCTAGTAAGAATATGCATGCTTTTTCATTTTATAACACTTAAATCATCAACAATGAGATTTTCTCATTGTGTGGCTAGGTCAAACCCACCGAACCATCGCGTAGTCCTTCCTTTCGCCGAACGGAGTTGTCCACGAGTCTCAAAATACCCTAAAGGTAATGAGCGAAGGGATACACAAGTATTACGAACAACTATAAGATCAAACATTAACCATCAAGGCAAAAGGGCTAAAATCTCACCTATGGAGTAGAAAATCTTTCCCAAGCTCCAAAAAAGAGCTAAATCCCTTTCAATCCAACCCAAAGGAAGATTCTAATCCAATCAATTGAGCTCCAAAAGCCCTAGATCAAAAATCCCAAAACAAATCCTAAATCCTCATTTCTAGGGTTTCTGTACAAAAATCATGAAAATCATGAAATAAAGGAAAATAGTAAGCAACTAACCTCTAATGAAGCCTCAAACAAGGTTCAAAATCCACAAGGGTCGAAGATCTCACCTCCAATGAGCTCAACTCCAAGCTCCCAAGCTTCTCCCATGGTGGAAAAGTCACCAAAAGGCAAAAATAGAGCAAAAGTAAATAAAAAAAAAACTTTTGAAGTTGAAGGATCAATTTTAATATGACTTATAGATGATGAGTTACTATATATTTTTATCCTAATGAAACTCTAGCTGCCTCTCTTACTCATTACTTTTTTTCTAATTTTTTTACTCTTTGTTTTTTACTCTTTTTATTTTCATTTTATTTCCGCCAACAATATTTCATTGTCAACAATATAGTTTGTCTATTGACTATTTAATAAAATTTATAAAAAATATATATTTATACGGATATCCGTACCCGATGTAGACCCGATCCATATCCGGTCTTGAACGGGTAGTATACGGGTCGTCACTATTCAGACCCGCTCAAATAGATCCAATGGGTATATTAGTAACTTTAGTACCCGACCCGGACCCGGCCCGAAGTTAAATGGGTAGGGTATATATATTTTTTTGTAACCATTTCTTTTTAGTGTATGGATATAGTATATTAATTATCCAAACCCGACCCGGTTCACGGATATCTTTATGTCCAAGCTTGGCGGGGTTATGGAGCGACAGGTGTTGCGGACACGCGTCCGCCTGACCGCCCCGGTTGCCGGTCCACTTCCACCCCCCGGGGCCCCGAAGAACACAACATAGTTAGTTAATTCGCGAATTATTCGCGAATAATTCGCGAATTTTTGAAAAAGCCGAATAAAACAGCCGTTTTCATGTTTTTTTCAAAAATTCGGGAAAATTCGTGTTTTTTTTTGGCTAAAAATAATTATTCACGAATTAAACGCGATTTGCGAATAATTCGGCCCAACAGCCCGGTTGCAGGTTGCTGTGAGCCTGCGACGCAGAGTAGCGGAGTCGGACTCGGGCCTCGCGGGTGGCCCAAAAGAGGAAAAAAAATCATTTCTGTGTCTGTCGCCCAAAAGGCCAAAAAAGAAACAAAAAAAAATCCTCTCTTTCAGACTGGCCCCCCACCCGCCCCCCCCAACCCACGAGTCCCACTCCTATCCATAGTTAGTTAATTTGCGAATTATTCGCAAATTATTCGAGAATTTTTAAAATTCCGAATAAAACGTCCGTTTTCAAATTTTTGAAAAAATTTTGAAAAAAATTACGTTTTATTGGATAAAAGTAATTATTCGCGAATTAAACGCGATTCGCGAATAATTCCGCTCAAAAAAAACGCCGCCGTTGCTGCGGTCGCGGGCCTCGCGCATGGCCCAAAACAGAAAAGAGTTCGCAACTCAAAAAAAAAACCCTTCTCTGAAATCGCCCCCTCCCAGTCTCCCAGACTCCCAGCCCCAGCCCCATCCCTCCCAAAAAAGGGTTTGCCCTAACTTCTCACCCCTGCGGCGGTGCGGCCCTGCCACCGACCCGTGCGGCGGTCGCGGTCCCTTCCCCTCCCCCTCTTCCCTTCCGGCTGCTCGCCGAACGCAATCGGAAGCCCCCCTCTTCAGAAATCGAAGATCGAGTTCTTCACTCTTCAGAAATCGAAACCCTCCCCGTCGCCTCTTCCTCTTCCGCTTCCGCTATCCAACGATATATAGATCAGTAATAAGGTGGTTCTTTACAAACCAAGTACGATTTGAGTTTTCATTCTTTAAAGCAAAAGTTGGAAGCTTTTAGTCCATCTGATGGATACTTTTTTATACACAAATGGCTCGAGTGCTTAAATTGAATGTGTCCATTCTCTGTTCATCGCACCTAATTGTTAAGAACTAAAGACCCAAACATAGAGCTAAATAATGTATTAACCTAGGGACACGGAACTCTTGTATTATACCTAATCAATTTCATGATCTTGTCGACACTTGCAAAAGAAAATTTGTTGTGTGGTCTTTCATGGAAAATTTTGTTGTGGTTAAATCAGAGTCGGAGTTCGCTGATTATAATTACTAAAACTTTCTGTGTTTGTATGCTCTATATTTTATTCAAGCTTTTATGTATGTTTATATGTGGAATTATGAACTTTATGTATTTTTATTTGTTTACTGTTTAGACTTTAGAATTTAGATATGCTAGTATGCTGTTATGCACTATGCAAAGTGCCTGTTTCTCTTGGATTTAATTTCTAACTATGCTTGTATGTGAATCTTTTTATATTTACATTTAAATATGGACTATCTTGATCTCTTATTTGCTTAATTATTTTTTTTTTTTTAGGCATAATATAGTTTGTTATTTTTTTTAGTTAATTAGTTTAATTTTGTAGTTCTTTATTTTTATATTCTTAAAAAATATGAGTATTTATGCTAATAATATAAATCTTGAGAGAAAAAAACTTAATTTAATAGCCGAATTTTTAATCCCGAATTTTTAATTGGTGAACGTATAATATCTGTATAAATCACGTATCCGAATAATTACTGAATCTGTTTTTTAACCGTATTTTTCAACGAATTTAAAAATTCGAAGACGAATTTTATCCGAATTATACCCGTACCGAATTTTTGCCGAATCCGAATTAACTAACTATGCTCCTACCCCGACCCCTCCCAGTCCCAAAAAAGGGTTGCCCTAACCCTCCTCGTCGCCTCTTCCTCTTCCTCCGCTTCCAACGATAGATCAGTAATCGATCGGGTGGTTCTTTACAAACCAGGTGCGATTTGAGTTTCCATTCTAAAAAACAAAAGTTGGAAGCTTTTAGTCCATCTGATGGATACTTTTTTTATACACAAATGGCTCGAGTGCTTAAATTGAATGTGTGTCCATTCTCTGTTATGCCCAAACATAGAAGACCCAAACATGGAGCTAGATATAATCTTAATTAACTTAGGGACCAGGTGTCCATTCTCTGTTATTCTCTGTTATGTGGAATAGTGAACTTTATGTATCTTTTATTTATTTATTGTTTAGACTTTAGAATTTAGATAGGCTAGTATGCAGTTATGCACTATGTAAAGTGCTAGTTTCATCTTGTATTTACTTTCTAACTATGCTTGTATGTGAACGTTTTATATTTTACATTTAAGTATGGTCTATCTTGATCTCTTATTTGCTTAATTATTTCTTTATTTTGAGGCATTATATATGTTACGTTTTTTTTTTTACTTAATTAGTTTAATTTTGTAGCTCTTTATTCGTATATTCTTAAAAAATATAAGTATTTATGCTAATAGTATAAATCTTGAGAGCNAAGACCCAAACATAGAGCTAACTAATCTTAATTAACTTAGGGACCAGGTGTCCATTCTCTGTTATGCACAAAGAAGACCCAAACATAGAGCTAATTAACTTAGGGACCAGGTGTCCATTCTCTGTTATTCTCTGTTATGTGGAATAGTGAACTTTATGTATCTTTTATTTATTTATTGTTTAGACTTTAGAATTTAGATAGGCTAGTATGCAGTTATGCACTATGTAAAGTGCCAGTTTCATCTTGTATTTACTTTCTAACTATGCTTGTATGTGAACCTTTTATATTTTACATTTAAGTATGGTCTATCTTGATCTCTTATTTGCTTAATTATTTCTTTATTTTGAGGCATTATATAGTTTACGTTTTTTTTTTTACTTAATTAGTTTAATTTTGTAGCTCTTTATTCGTATATTCTTAAAAAATATAAGTATTTATGCTAATAGTATAAATCTTGAGAGGAAAAAAACTTAATTTAATAGCCGAATTTTTAATTGGTGAACGTATAATATCCGTATAAATCACGTATCCGAATAATTGGCGAATCCGGTTTTTTAGCCATTTTTTTCAACGAATTTAAAAATTAGAAGACAAATTTTATCCGAATTATATCCGTACCGAATTTTTGCCGAATCCGAATTAACTAACTATGGAACACAAACGCAAAGTAGAGAAAAGAAAAAGGAAAAGAGAAAGAAATAAGAAAATGCCTCCTTTTACCTCCTCCTGGCGCCTCCGCACTCCGATCTCAACCCTTTCCCACCGCTTCCGCGCCGCGCTGCCCAGACTCCTCTCCTCCGGGGCCCAGCAGCCCTCGTCGTCGTCGGCGGCGGTGGGCCCCCTGTCCTGCCGCCTGGGTTCCCGCTCTGTAGTCCGATTTCGCGGGCCCGACGCCGCCAAGTTCCTGCAGGGCCTCCTCACCAATGACGTCCGCCCTCTCGCTGTTCCGCCCGCCGCCGCAGTTGGAAGCGACGAGTCTTCCACCCACTTTCCCACGCCCAATGTCTCTCTCTACCACTCTCCCCCTATCTACGCCGCCCTGCTCACGCCGCATGGCAGGTTCCTCTACGACCTCTTCCTCTATCGCCCGCCTCCCGCCGATCACAAGCTCGACCGGACCGGCTCTGGGCCTGGAAAGGGCGATCCCCACGACCCGCTCACTTTGCTCGCCGACGTCGATGCGGTCGTCCTGGACGAGCTCTTGGATTGCTTCAACAAGTAAGGCGCCTAAATCCTAGTTAGAATTATTTTCTTTTCTGGTTCCATAGCTTCGACTTCTTTATTCCCGCGCTGAGTTTTCCTATTTTATTTTCTGGTGCTAATCCTAAGCGACACATTAGCTTTTATGTAAATTGGAAACTGCAAATTAGTAATAAACAAGGTCGATAGGACTTGGATAGTTTTAAATCCGAGGCCTGAGTCAGTGAAATACAAAAGGCAGCGCTACAAGTGAGGGGAAATGATGTCCAGAAATTCACAAAGACGGATTAGTATTGATGGCTATATGAGTCAAAACTTGTTCTCTTGTGTCCTGTAATATTGAGAGAGTACCACATCCCAGTATCTGATAATATGGAAAAAGCGGACGAGTATATTTCTGAAATCTTAATATCTACTATATTTTTGACAATCTAGAGAGATCCTACTGTTCAACCCATTTTATGCGCAGTTGGTAGCATTTGGTAGAAATTTGCATCTCATTTGAGTAGCAGAACTTGACATATGACACTTCCTGATTTGACCATACAATATTTCATTGCTCTAAGTTAATGCTGATTTTATTCCCATACATGTTTTGCAGATATAGGCTCCGGTCCAAGGTTGACATAGAGAACGTGAGCAAGGAATTTGCTTGTTGGCAGAGATTTGGTGGTAACCTATCTAACGCTGCACCATCAACTCAAGAACCTGAAGCTGCATCTGTTGGTTGGGGAACAGGCATCGATCATGCTGCTGAATCATCCGCACAGGGAAATAGTATTGGTTGGAAATGGTGCAAAGATCCTAGGTTGGATTGCTTGGGATATAGGGGAATCTTCCCATCTAACACAATTCGTAAGAGACTGCACTCATAAGGTCTTTTAACGTTTATGCATCTCCACCTATTAAATTATACCCCTGTAAAATATGAATTTCATATATGACACCAAAATTGCTATTTCTTATGAAGGCTTTCTTTTCTGCCGAGAAGGTCGGGGGGTAAGCTTAAGTTTACTTTCTAAAGCTGGATACTTCTGCAAGTACAAATTATATATGTTAGGAAGTATGTTTTTGAGGAGCATACATTGAATTTCAGATTTTATAAGGGCATATATATAAAAACAGAATCTCGTGTTCGTTTTATTCATAGTAGGACTTGTTGGCACCTAGGATTGGATCAGATTGGCTAAGTTAAGAGTATTTCATTGGGTAGATTCGGCAACTTGGGGGGTGCCAAGAGTAGCGAGAGGAATCTGGTTGAGTTAAATACCCAGTGGAGTGGAATGGGATTACTGGATCCCACCAAGCGGCTAGGAGTGAAAAGGGCTGCATTTGGAAATTCATTTCTATCCCATGGGCGGCGCCTCCAATTGTTGTGACCTCCAGTGCCTTTTTGAGTTTTGAGTTGCTAAATGCTCCCTCTCCCTTCAACGTTGCACTTTCAGCTTTGCCTATCCAATCAATCTAGGTGCCGGCCGGGGCCACCAGTTGCACTGGCGTTCAACAATGGATGCTTCAATTTGGTATATGAACTAGAAATCTAGAAGTTCATTATATATTTATATCTGTTGCTTTCTTTCTTCTACAGCACCATTAGTTGAATCCGACAAAGAAGCAGATGAAAGACATTACCTTCTATGGCGATTACAGCAAGGAGTTGCTGAAGGTTCGACTGAGATACCAAAAGGTGTGGTTAATCAAATTTCAGAATGATTTTATTGTGCCTTCTTCTAGGTGACTATATACCTACAAATTATATATAATGATAGAACAGAACCCAGAAAATCAAGATTCTAATGCTGCGTATAGTTTTCTGTTGGAATTCTATGACAAAGTTTTCATTGAGATTTCATTACTCTTCCAAATTGTTGTGTTCACATGTTCAATCTAGGTATGCATTTTTGTTTAGGTTTTATGTATAAGTGGAAACTTGATTATGACAATATGAATTAAGTGTACTTGACATTACAAAATAATCAAATACAAGGTTGAACTCGGTTCAACTCAATTTGTTGATTTTGTTGGTAAGTACTGAATAGCCGATACAGAAGTAACTAGTTGTTTGTTCATACTATTTAGGAGAATGGTATTACTAGACTAGTTTAGATTTAAGCATTTCCAGCTACATTAATTAAGAATAGTAGAGATGTTACCTAGTGGTTGGTTTTTAGTTTTTTATTGTTTATGAGAAAAGGCAATGACTAGAAAATTGTGTTTGGTCCCATTATCTGTTTAAATATTTATTCCAAAATACCGGAAAACTTGGTACTCACATAAATATATTTTAGATTAGTGGAGTATGGTTTGAGTTGCTTTTTGGGGCCAGACTCGATTTGAAATAAAGCAGCTATGCTAGTCTTTCAAGGTATAAAATGTTCTACTAATAAACCCTATACATGTTTCATTTTGGTGGGAACTTGTTTGATTTGGTTAGGAGCGGGTTCTCTTATAGAAAATTGAGATAGATTGAGATTAGTCAGATTTCACCTACATAACCAAGACTGAGACGGTCATTAGAAAAAGTGTCCTGAGCCAAAACAAATGATTCACTTTCATTTCCTGACTCATCGGTTATATCCCTACATTTGCTGTAATGTTTGTGTGCTCGTGATTAAGTGTGCATTCTTTCACATGTATGAATATTTGTCTACTTGTGCTAGTGCGTGTACATGCATATGTGCTGTCCACATGTATCTCTGTGTTGTTCACAACCATGTGCTTGTGTGCACATTTGGCCTAGGCATTGGTTTATATCGATCTACTCTCGAGGATTCGAATGCTGTCTCGGAGTGTAAGGATGGAGTGAAGTACTGAAGTCAATAAAGAAGTTGTAGATTCGTAAGATCATGATAGTCTCTCCGCGTGCTATAGTGCTACAAAAGATTTAAGTGCATGGTGTGCATGTGTATGCGGGAGGCATGTTATAGTTTTTTCTCAACATGCACCACTTGTGGACTTGTCTGTTTTTGTTGGCAGTTGCATGATTTTTTTTGTTTGGTTCTTTCGAAATTTGAACTTTTTGGCTTCTGCGAGAGTCAATAGTAATGGAGTTGACATTGATGTATACTAGGACTAGGAGCTTATTCAATCTAGCTTCTGTTAATACGAGTTAGCCATTCTCATCTCTTTTGGTCTTTTTTCAATGCCTTGCTCTTATTTCTTGTGAAACAATAACTTTTGGTTGAAATATATAAGTTGTTTTGCCCAGTCATTAACTTACGTTAGGCGGATATGATGCATTTGCAAGATTAACAGTGTAGAATAATTCAAATCCAGTGAAATTTGATAGAAATTTTTTTTCACTAAAAATTAGAGTAAATTTAGTATCTCTAATATGAAATTTAAGTCTTTTCTCATTATTTTTTATGATATTTTTATTTTCAGTCGTTAATTTTGTCTCTAATATGAAATTTAAGTCTTTTCTCATTATTTTTTATGATATTTTTATTTTCAGTCGTTAATTTTGAGACTTTGTTTTAAATGTAAATGAGGTTGAAAAATCATAAAAATTTATTTTAGATACTTCAAAACTCTAGATTAAGTCTAACAGAGTCAATCGTTGATTCGAGTGTCCTATCATCGAAAACAATTTGGTACACTAGATCTTCAATTTTTACGAGAGTACAATTTTGACCGTTACACATTTGATGGACTTCATTATAAATTTAGAAAATTGCAACATTTGGTTTTTAGATACTATAGATACTCTAGATCATGTGCAATAGTATGTGTCGTTGATTCGGAAGCTCCATCATTGGACTTATGAATATGAAGGTCTCTGTATTGCACACAGTCATACACACATATATACACACGCACGTGCATATATACACACATATATACATATACGTATATACACACACATGTACATATTTAAATAGACGCACACTCCCATGCACATGCGGATGCATACACACACACACACACACAATAGGGCTACTATACTCTTATGAGTATAGAATCGTTCATTCTTTTGCAGTCACATGCAAATGTTCAAGGGTCACGGTTCAACAACCTCACTATTTTTTTAAAATTGACTAAATCTATCTATGCTATCAACCATCCTAAGTGTCATGACAGTATTGTTTAAGTAGTAGCCCAATTACCTTTTGTTTACAACCTATGTTAGATGCACTATGTTCAATACTTACATACGCATGTCAAATTCTCTAAGTTATCTCTATAGAATGTTATTTGTCTCATAGTTCAATAACGTCGGTGAATAGGTTATGTCCAAACATATTGACAACATATGAGATTCTCTCGCACCTTGGTAGCTAATTCACCTCAAGAAAGGTGTGTTTCACACAAGAATGCTCGTGTATGCACATTTACTAGAAAAATTACCATTTATACTTATCCGTTCAACATGATATTAGTCCTCAGATATGGAAAGTGACCAATCCACTTTGGTACCCATCTCGTTTCGTCATTAATTGATAAGAAAATCAAGAACTAGGAAATTGTGGACGAATCGCCCTGCTTCCAAGCCAATCCGCCAAAAACCTTCAAAATCGGCCTGAATTGTCCA
Source organism: Ananas comosus (assembly GCF_001540865.1). NCBI lineage: Eukaryota > Viridiplantae > Streptophyta > Magnoliopsida > Poales > Bromeliaceae > Ananas > Ananas comosus. The sequence continues at coordinate 6,074,108 of NC_033628.1, forward strand.
ATCGGACGTTGTAACCTTGTTGTAATTCAAATCTTTGTTGTCTTCCAAGTCAATCTTCTCTCTAATTAGAGTTTTCAAGTGTTAGATGGATTTTAAACTCAAGGTGCAAAAACAGCAATTTTGATCCAGGTTTCTAATTTGTCTCAACAAAATCCTTCATTCATAGCAAATCTCTAAATATTATAATATAGATTCACCTAGATTCTTCTGCTGAGCCACTGTGCATGTGTCCATGCAAAAGTCAAATCATTTATCAAATTTCCTTCGGGCTGCAAATACTGACTTCGGGCGTCCGGTTCTAGGATTTGAATCAACATTAGTGCCTGTATGCCACTTTAGGGCACCATAATCCCTTTCCCGGCGTCCGAAAGACCTTAAAACTTTAGTTTCAATAGTGAGTCCGTTTTTGTGCTGTTTTCAAATTATTTTTGATGATGGAACTTTCCAATCGATGGTCAGCACCATTTGATTTGATTCAATTATTAATTTTTTGGCATTATTTATATCATGATCAAAAGATCATGAAATTGACCATTTTTAACGGCTGGTATGGAATGCTTGCTAGTTTAACGGCGTAAAAGAAATGGAATCGGTTGAATTTTTAATAGAAAATGTTATTCACTATCTAGATAAAGACTAATAACTTCGATCTTAAATTGCAAAATAGTACATTAATAATTTTTGGCAAATAAAAAAAGGTAGTTGGACGAGTTACTTATTGTGCCACATCCTTGTATTAGTCCTCTGCCCAGATTATAGATGGACCTGTAAGATGTGAGTGAGAACTATAATCATAGTTTCCAGTAGGTATGCCCATCTAAAGGGCAGGCTCGATCCACCAAATCTAAAGAAGGCATAATATAAAAGGAGTGAGTATATAACTAATAAAAAGTACTTTACATATATATGACCACTATATGCGAAAAGAAAGTGACGACTATTATGCCATAAATTGAAAGATCAAGATCCTTACTTTGTTTTCGACATCTCTCACTATAGAGGGTATGCAGTTCACCTACCGAGAGAGCTCCCTCTTGTACTGGTATATAGGGGTGAACCGGAATACTTATGATAAGTATTAGCCTTTCTTGTAACTCTTTCACCTTTGGATCAACACCTTTGACCACTAGTCTTGGATTAATACGATTCCACCAATCACTACTAAACTCGTGCTGGGCCACCATCATCCCAACCCCGTAATTTTTTATCCAAGGGCTACAAACCTAAAAAGTAAAAAATCCCAAATACTTCTAAAAGTCCACAATCTTTTATCCAAGGGATACAAAGCTAAAGTAAAAAAGCCCAAATACTTCGAAACGTATTTCTAGCTCAATTATATATATATATATATATATATATATATATATATATATATAGAATTAGGCTACTATACTATCTATAGTACCGAGCTTCGGTACTATAGTGTTTGTTTTCGATCTTAGGGCGTTCAAATCAACGATCCACACCGTTAAATATGATCTAGGGTATATGAATTTCTTAGGAATAAAATTTTAGTTTTTTTCGATATCGTTTACTTANAAGGGAGCCGATCGTCGATTTGGAAGCCGCATCATTGAAAACAACTTGGTAGCACGGAGGCCTCCGTGCTACCGATAGTATACTAGCCTAGCTCTATATGTATATATATATTTATATAGAATTAGGCTACTATACTATCTATAGTACCGAGCTTCGGTACTATAGTGTTTGTTTTCGATCTTAGGGCGTTCAAATCAACGATCCACACCGTTAAATATGATCTAGGGTATAAGAATGTCTTAGGAATAAAATTTTAGTTTTTTTCGATATCGTTTACTTAGTAAATAAATTATATCAAAATGGACGGTGAAAATTGAATAATCTTTAAAATTTGAGTATATGACTTTTAAATTCAAGATCAAGAATGTTAACCTTAATCTATATAGTTTAAAGTATTTTCTATCAAAATTTGAATAAATTTAGATTCTTCTACACCGTTAAACTCCAAACTTGTCATAATAGCCATTGAAAATTGACAATTTTGAAATAGTTTGATCATAAAGTAAACTATGTCGAAAAAATATAAAATTTTATTTCTAGAAACTTTAAATACTCTAGATCAGTTTTAACGGTGTGGATCGTTGATTTGAACGCCCTAAGATCGAAAACCAACATTATAGTACCGGAGCTCGGTACTATAGATAGTATAGTAGCCTAGCTCTATATATATATATATATATATATATATATATATATAGAGTTGAGCTAGAATTCTATCCATAGCAAACGAGCTCCGTTGCCACCCATTTGTTTTCGATGATGGAGCTTCCAAATCGATGATCAACACCGTTGATCATGATCTATACTACTTGAAGTGTTTAGAAATCAAATTTCATACATTTTCGATATTGTTCTCTTATCCATCAAGTGGACACAAAAATGAACGGCTGAAAATGAATATTCTTTAAAAAATGATGATAGGAGTCTTGTAATCAAGATCAAGAGTATAGATCTTGTTTTAAAGAGTTTAAAGAATTTTCTAACAAAAATTCAATTGATTTCGATATCTTTACGCCGTTAAACGAGAAAACGCTTCATATCAACCATTAAAATTACAAATTTTGAAATCCTTTGATCATTAAGCAAATGATGTCGAAAAGATTTGAAATTTGATTTCTAAACACTTCAAGCGATATAGATCATGTTCAACGGTTCCGATCGTCAATTTGGAGGCTCCATCATCGAAAACAAGTGGGTGGCAACGGAGCCTGTTTGCTATCAATAGTATTCTAGCTCAACTCTCTACATATATATATATATGTATGTATATGTATATGTATGTATATGTATGTATATGTATATATGTTTGTATATGTATGTATGTATGTATGTACATAAATATGTATGTATATACATATATGTATGTATGTATATACATAAATATGTATGTATATACATATATATATACATGTATATACATATATGTATGTATATACATGTATATACATATATGTATGTATATACATGTATATACATATATATATATATATATAGAGCTAGGCTCCTATGCTTTCGAAAGTACGGAGGCCTCCATGCTTGTAAGTTGTTTTCGATGATGGGGCATTCGATTCGGCGATCAGTTTCGTTAGACATGATCTACGCTATTAGAACTACCTAGAAACCGGATGTATTGGTCTTATTCTTGATAGTTAAGTAGAATTTTCTATTAAATTTTCATTTCATTTGGATTGTTTTACACCGTTGAACTTACAAACGTGCCACATCGGCCGTTAAAATTGTCATTTTTGAGATCTTTTGATCGCTTGTTAAATGATGTCAAAAAATACTTTCAATAGTGTAGATCAAGTCTAACGGAGCCGATCGTCGATTTGAAAGCCGCATCATCGAAAACAACTTGGTAGCACGGAACGCTCCGTGCTACCGATAGCATAGTAGCCGGATTCTATATATATATATATATGTATATATATGTATATATATATATGAACTTTAAATACTTGCAACTATGTCTTTGGAATAGTCAAAAGATGCTATATCCGCAAGAGCCATCTTTAGAATCTCATATTGCATGGTAATTTTCGTTTATATGTGTGATTGGGTTTAAATTTCACGACAATGTTAGGGTCTCACAGATGGTGTTTGTAGCGCCCCAATAGTCCTACATCGGATAAAAAAGGGATTATGACTGGGTATATAAGGATTAGAGACCTAAGTAATGATAATTGGGCTCTAGCATTTTGTGCCCAACGAGTTATTAGTGCTAGCGGGTCGGATCATTACTTTTAGTATCAGAGGCAATCATCAGCCGGAGTTGATCCAGGGTTGTACAGGAGGTAGGGAGATGAGTCTCACGTTGCTTGGTGCTTGTGAGCGTGCCTGAGCCTGACAAGGACGTCAGGCTTAAACGGAAGGCATCGGGGCTTAAAGGTAGTAGGAGGAATGCGACACCCCAGAATTTGGAATAGTCTTATATAAAGGGTATAATAGGACTAAATCTCTTGATCCGGCATTGGGTGGTGGCTAGGCCCAAGATGTTAAATAAGTCATTGCAGGATTAGCTATTTGTTTTGTTAGTATCCACATCTCTTGTATTGTACAAGAAGTTCACAATTATTTGATGGTAATTATATAAACTGCTATACTAAAATATGTATATAAGGCACTTGTTTTTCGCAAGAGCATTAATTAAGTTTTTTCATGGTGATATCTTAAGCTAGAGATAAAAAGAGGACAAATGTACGGTTTTCTTTCTCACAAAAAACATTAGTAAAGTCTTAGGACCTTTAAAACATGGATGTATTCCAAACGACTGATGTTATAACCTCATTCAATGTAGGACGAGCATGTGTATATGCTATGCTCAGATTAAACTGAAGAAAAACTTGACGCAGAGGAGACATGGGTCGTCTACTCGACGTGGATGCAGATCATTGTGCGAATTCTCTGCAGAAAAAGAAAAGTTTTTTAGTACTCTTGTTAGATTACTGAGGATCATTAAGAGGATTTCGCAGATCCTTTGCTATATTTCAACTGTTTACTTTTACCTGTTAAAAGATTTTATTTTATTTTATTTTATTTTATTTCTCAAAAGGATGATAAGAGAATTTTAGATAAATTCTATAGAACTCTCTTTCTCTTCTTCTCTCTTATAGAACTACCTCTCTTTTTCTTCCACCCCCCCACCCCCTCGACTCATAATCAAGAAGTAGGCTTTGAAATTTTTATTACTTTTTAGTCAACCTCTCATTTTATTTTAATGGATAGTTAATATAAATTAATATATTAAAATATTAGTCTTATCTGTTATGACCCTGTCGTGCTTGTGTTTTATTTTTCGAAGTTCTCAAGTTGTTGTGTCCGAGTCATGTCGTTTCTCATGTTCCGTGTCGTGTCCGTGCCTGTGCATTCTTGGTTAGGATCTCCACAGACTGGTAAAGAAATAGATGACGACGAGTGGGCTACTAGATTAATACATTAGAGACGAGCGAGAAGAAAGAAGTGAAAAGAGAGGAGAAAGTTACTTCGGAACTTGGTTTGGCAATCAGGAGTTCTCTTCACACTTTCATTAAATACATTGCCTTTGGTTGGCCTGTTTCAAAATTCTTGTGCTGTAGTTCTAAAGCATCTTGGATTCTTATTAATAGAGGGAAATCCAATTTGATAAAATTATATTTGATGCGCTTGTCAGATCATTAATTAACAGTATAATTGGCTTCTTTGCACCAATAATCTTTTGGTCCTTACACCTCTTTTAGTATTACATGTCTGTATTACATGTCTGGTTTTATGAACTTTGATTAAAATTAAAAGTTTTAAACTTCTCTTGACAGCCAAGCTAAGAAATGGATGAAGAGTATTTAAATTGTGTAAATATTCAGACCATAGTTACTAGGATTGCAGACTCTCCCCTTCAAACCGTGATTTGGACTGCATATTTTGATTTAGGGTGGATTCTCAATCCGGTTTGCAAAAAGTGGTGAATCGAGAATAGTAAAGAAGTACTTTGATTTTCTAGATCTAATTTGTTAGGATATGTAAAGTGTTTTACAAGATATAGGTTAATCAGGGTTGGAAACTTGGCTGCGACATCATTTAGGACTCAAGAGTGTGCTTGATAGTCGGGAGTTGGGATGATCGTTACGCCACGGTTGAATGGTGAGTAATGGATGAATCATTGTGGCGTATGAATTGATGGTAGCAAGCAGGGTAGCAAGTCAATGCACAATGCTAGGGTGGAATTGGTTGAACTTATTGTATCCAAGATTCTGTATGGATATAACTGATTCTAAATGCTACACAGGGTAATCCAAGTTCCTTTGAAAGAGAGTCGAGTTACACTAATGTCACGCCCGGGTACCAACGGAAGCATATCCGGTACGTGCACAGACCCGCCATACACTTGCAGTATATAAGGCGTCTATAAAGAAAACATGTCGATAGAAGGAATACATAGAAGAATCCTATCCTGATATCAGAGCAAAGTATAAGTCAATAATATCATTCTCAGAAGAACAGTGAGTATATGATCCAAAACAACTCAACATCGTAGAGAAATATTACAAGTATAATCCCCGATTCAAAGATTTCATATACATCACAGGGCTACTCAAAATACATGTACAATGGTAGTCTCTCTATACACGGGTACATCACCCTCGACCGTGGCACGAGTAGCAAGGTGATCATCTAGTAAAATAGCAAGCTAGGTCTAGCTAGATGCGACTTCCTTGCCGCGATCCCTAGCCTCTCCTGTAGGTGGCTCTGTAAAAACAACAATAAAAAGGGCGTGAGAACTATTAAACAATAGTTCCCAGTGGGTAAGCCGCCAGCCTCGGTGAATTACACCACTAGGCTCATAATATACTAAATAAAAGTAAAGCAGTAATTGCATGATAAATCTACAATGCTAATAGGTAATGAGCATGTAATCATATTTTCTACAGTAAATGAATCAACTGAATATGAAAAGCATAGCAATTACTGTAAGCATGAACATAAACATGAACATAAGTATGAACGTGTAAGTAAATACTGTACACTATAACTGATAATCATTCATTACTATCCACTGTCATTTGGAACTTTAATTTCATTCAAAAAGACCTACACAAGGTAGTATAGCTTGCGCCGCGCCTAATGGCCCCGTGGTAGTATGCACTCCCCACGACAATCCACTTCGGCACCCAATCCCGCACGGGCGAGCAATCTGTTGCGTAGGCCAACTCCGGAGTGCCGGCTTGTAGGGAGCTACCCTCACAAGCGTGTGCGAATGAGCACAATGGCAAGCAAGCAAAGTTCATAGTCCAATATGTCTCGAACATCATGTCATAGTATGCTATGTTCTTACTCTCGATCTATTGATCGGAATTCTCAATATAAAAAACAATGACAATAGCTAGTATCCACTAGATTAGTAAGCACATGAAAGTAATGCTAATTTACATATGGCATTAGAAACTTTCCACTATCGAGGTACTATCAAAATAGTCACAAGAAATGTCATTGTTCTCTCCTCTATAGGAGCATAATAGACTTGTCTATTAGTTGCAACTGAACTAATCATAAACATAAACATAAATACTTTTATGCATGAGTTCTCTCTACTTCATAGAGGTTACATTTCAAATGTATCAAACGTTGTGGCGATGATGTTCCAAGTCCTTTATCAATCACATAATCACAAAAGCGCACAAATAAACCAATTCTATAGTATTATATAGAACATAAGGGAGCTTCACTTGCTCTGGTTAGGTCAAACCCACCTATCACTAAGCTCAATGCAACCCAAATGAATCCCGCAATTCAGCTCACTGGTTCATGAACCTGCTGAAAATCAAGTATTAAAATCGCATCAAAACTACAACCGAATTGTCCAAATTCGGCACAAAACTCACTTAGTACAAAGTAGTAGCTTGAGTTCCTGATTTGGTTCACTTTAGTACCTCAAGATTAACCTCTAAAGGCTCTCCAATGCCCACCGAAGATGATCCAGAGGTCGGTTGCACTCTCGCTGCGAACAACACCAAAACGGCATCAAAATGCTTGTATACAAGTTAATATAGCCGAAATCTTGCGAATTCAGTTTTCTAACTGAAATTTCAGCTTACCCCTGGTTGAAACACCTTCTAAACCAGCCCCCAAGGTCACCAATTTAACGCAAAGTGAATTGGAAACCTGCTGCGAAGAAACAATTCCAAACTGCATTAAGTCGCTCGATTAAACAGCGTATAGTTTCGAAATAGCTTCATAAATAACTAATTACCTTTATCAAGCTTCAAAGCAGCCTTTCCCTGGATTAAAATGGGTAAATCACAGCTAGATAACTCCTCTCTAGCTGCTGGAATCCTCCTCCAACTCAGCTGGGAGCAACAAAACCGAAACGGCTCAAAATCCGACACTAGTACACAAACTAGGGAGAAATTGAGCTAAATACCTTTCTACAGCTTTTTTTCAGCAACTCCCTATATTAGATATGAAGAACACTGCCAAAACACCTCACTTCACCCTTCAAAAGCTGGCCCCAAGTCCACCCAAACAGCATGCGTCGAGCGGAGCGTGAAATCGGCGCGAAACGGCGATGTCTACTCGAAGAGAGAGAAACCCTAGAGAGAGAAAGTGGAGAAAGTGAAAGAACCTTTCTCTGAGCTCTAGCAACCTCCACCAAGCTCCAGGAGTCGTGTTGGGTCAAATAGATAGGGATTAGATGCGAAATTACCAAAATAGCCTTGCTGCCACGTATCTGCCATTGTGTACCGGTACAAGATGATGGCTGTACCGGTACACAATGCAAAATTTCACCAGTAATGCACTTTCTTGCTTCCGGCCGTTCAATCACTTCTCTAACTTATCCAAAAACTTGTCTAAGCCTTTTAGAAGATGTAGGATAGATCCACATATCATTCCACACACTCGAACTTCGCAATTTGCTAAAGTTCAGTGTATTACAACTAAATTCCATTTGGACTCAATTAGGCATAATTTGTTCTATCAAACTTGCATCATTTATAGTATTGTTATGAACAAAAGCTTTTCTTACTAAAATATCAGGAAAGTTCTTGCCTTCTTGTGAATGAGTGGATGACTGCTTGCTTCTTTTGCCACTAATCAGGTGAAGCTATTCCTCTTGAATACAATTTGGCGGGACTGAATGCTATATCCTTTGAAAAAGGTTGCTATGTAGGCCAGGAGCTTGTCGCACGGACACATCATCGCGGTGTTATTCACAAGCGCTTGCTTCCTTTTAAGTTTTTAAATGATAATGGTGAAGGTACTTATTTTCTAGTTATTAACTTTAATTTTTCTTTTGGTACTGTTGTTTAGATGCTCATGTATTATTGTTTACTTTACTCAGAAGTTGAGCAGGTTGTATCCCCTGGTTCAGAGATTGCGGAGAGTAATTCCAACAAGACAGTTGGCACTGCAAATACGGCAGTTGGGTGTTGTGGAATGGGCATACTCAGACTCGAAGAAGCATTCAACCCATCATCTACACTCACAATCAAGGATCAAAACAAGATTCAAGTTAAGGTTATTAGACCAGATTGGTGGCCTACGGAATGGAATCATGTACATGAAGAACAAACTGTTGCTGCTTAATTGTGACTAAATTGTAATCTCTGATGATGAGGGATTTTGAGTTGATAGCGTTTGAGCTAACTTATGTCTGTAATCTTGGGTAGTTATCACTGCCTCGATTGTAGAGTTTATGTAGCAGTGCAAGGTGAATAAAAAGATTTTCAGGAATGTCATTAGGAGACTGACTAGTGGAGAAAAAGTTACTGATTGTACCGCATATTCTAAATTTTGCATTTACAAGTCCAGGACTCTCCATTATCAATTTTATTTCTCTTTATTTACTTCTGCTTTTCTTTTATTTTCGTTTTTAGTCTGGTTATTAAACCTTTGTAAATGGCTTATATGCAGGTAATAAAATAAAGTGAGGAATTAGTTGGTGGAGTTGGTCTTATATGTTGATAAACTGAACATTGAGTAAGCTTATTTTTTTCCTTTATACCTGAAATGTTCTATAGCTTAATTAGATACCTAGCCTTATATGTATTATCTCTTACCATTAACTCATCATATGCTGTTATGGGTGGATTAGATAATGTTGTATGAGAAGAGCCGGATAAATATAATGCTGTGGGAAAAAACAAAATACTAATTATTAAGGCTTCATTTCATTTCATTATATTGACATTTTTGAAATGTGGGAAATGTTGCTTTTGAATGGTTGGAAGTTTGAATGGCCTCCTCATAGGCAACCATTTCTGGCTGTTCTTACTCTTAGTAGTTTCACACTTTTGCCTCCAATGGTAATCTACTACTTGGTAGTCACTTCTTGCTGTTCTTATTCCCAATCGTTGCGCATGTTTCTTTACTTCAGTTATTTGCTGTTCCTGCTACAGTCACTGCTTGCTGTTCTTATCCCTGGTCGTTGCGCATATTTGCTTCCTACAGTTATTTGCTTTCCCTACTACTACTCTGTGCTTATGAGTGGTGTTGCCGAATCTTCTTAGCTGATCCTTACTTTTTTGTGATTTTTTTGGGGACTGTTTGAATTAGTTCTTTTGTAAGGTCACAGAAATAGCAATTTTTATTGGAGACTGGCTAATTATATTCATATTCACGCTGTAGTTGTTTCGTTCTACACATTCTCGCATTGTAGAAAATCCAGCTCCAACCTTCTCAGAGCTCTCTCTCGCCCTCGCCTCTCTCCATTGGTAGGAGGTCGCCTCTCAATCGCTTGTACGACACTCTAAACCGCTCCCATGTCCATCCCAGGATCTGTCCAAACCGCTTTCCTGCCCAATCCAAGATCTGCCACTTGTTCATTCACTCATGTGCGCCCGAAATTGGTGGCGATTTCTGACCTCGCGGCCACAACCCAAATAGGGGACTCAACCGAAACAAGAGACTCTTTTAATGCCTATAATCTTGTTCTTTCAAATTTTTTATTTAATATAAAATTTCTATTTTTAGGGTTTAGGGTGTCACCTTCACATTCACCTTTGCCGTGCTGCGGATTTCGTCACCGAGTAACAGACTCACTCAATTTTAGAACACTGCCGGTATATATTAATTTTGGTTGCATTTATATAAATTCAGGGTTTAGGGTTAGAATTAGGGTTTAGGGTTTAGAAGTTATGTAAGGTACCGGACTTCTAAAGGTATGAAGTTACGGTGTACGTTTAAATGGTTCCGGTGAGGTTGCGGTGTAATGTAATATACCGGATTTAAATATAAAAATAGAAATAAATAAAAATAGTATGAGATACTATTTTTATTGGATTTAGAGAAGTGAAATATAGGTTGGGAATGACCTGTGCTGAAATCGGAATTAAAACAGAAGATTTAGAATTTTCTGTTGGAAATGGGACAGATAAATTAGCAGAAAATGCACAGTCTCAGAAAATTATGAAAATTGGCAGAGATGTCAGAAATATTTTTATGAGGCTAGATTTAAGGTTTCATATTTTTCTGACACCCGTAGAGTGAGAAATAAAATCCGAAAGCTATCTGATAAAGATTGCAGTTCGGTACAGTTTTCAGTGACCAAACGGGGTCGAAACTGAACCAGTGATCGTCAGCTTGTTAAGTTAAGTAAAACCGAACATGGACTGTCAAGTTTGAGCTTCAAACGGACATTCAGGGAGCTCCGGCGAAAGATATCAGATTTCGAGCTGCCTAGACCGAGTGAATTAGTGTTATCTGTTGAAGGGAACTAATAGTGTAAAAGGGACTTAATCCCTGTCTTCTCCTCCTCAACCGTTGCGTACACAACCGCACACACATCAACAACACACGCATAACATTTGAAAGGGAGAGAGAACACTTCCTTTCTCATCTCTAGATCTCTCCCAAATAAATAGATGGATTTGGGAGAAAGCAAGCTGGAAGTTTGATCTTCATCAATTCATCCTCTTCTCTCAGCATGGAGCTTGCTTGAGAGGTAAGCATTGAAACCCCTTAATGGTAGTTTAGAATTGCTAGGCTTCAATTATATCTCTAAAAATGGATTTATTGGAATCCTATGATGCTAAAATAGATGATTGTTGCGCTAAAATCCCGATCAATTTAATGATTTCTTGCCTAATTATAAACCTAGGCTCTAAAATGCCAAATTTTGCTATACTAGGGTTGATCTCGTTTGACCCTCCGTAAACCTAATTGATAGTCGTAAACGAACGCTGGTTGACGATAGACGGTTTCGGCGATTGTCGAAGCCGGTGCGAAGCTTCATTAAAGAAACGACCGTTTAGGCTTCGTTTCCGCCTTGAAGGGCCGAGGCGACGTCCGTAAATCATGGAATTGATTTGGAGGCACCGTAAACAAAAGAAAGACCCTTTTTGCCGACGGCTGCCGAAGCGTATGCCGCGGTTGGTGCACAATTGCAAGTTTCGACGCGAACCGGGGCGGATGCTACGGGAGCCGATTGCAAGGTCGACAAGCAATCGGAATCGCTAGCAGTGGTTGTGTTACGAGCGACTTAGGGTCGCTCTCATTGTCGAAGAAAAATTATGATTTTCCTTAGTTTGATGCATATAATGGGTGAAATGCTATATGATTGCATATGATGTGAAGATTGGGTAAATTGCATATAATGTGAAAATGAATATATTACATGATAATTGCATATGAATACTAATGCATTGCTAAGTGGACAATGATGTTAAATGTTAATGCGATGCATGTGGACAATGAGTGTTAAATCGTTTAAATGCATGTACGTGGACAATGATGTTAAATTGTTGAATTATATCCATGCCTAAGTGGCAAGTAATATGTGAATGTTAAATGAATGCGATGAACTAAATGTTAATGAATGCATGGAATGATGTTGAGGAATGCATGGATATATTATACTATCGAGGACATTAATTGGTTTGTGCTAAATGATCTATGTAAATTGGAACATATGCATGTTAACGTATTTGTAGACTATGTTGGGGTAACATATGCTAATTACATATGCATTGTTTGATTGAGATTTAAAACTCTTTGGATGATTTAGAAAACTTGACATTTGAATACAATGTAGTATTAATATATGATATGTTTGGTTTCCTACAATGAGATGATAAATGTGTGATCAAGACTAGGTAAATGGCAACCTTAGCATGATTGGGTAAAAGTAATGCACTCGAGAACACTTGAATTATGTACGAGTGTGGCATTATATGCAATCTTAGTGTGTAGTGGACATAAGCATTGTATGAGTATAGAAACCTATTGTTACTATGTTGATACTATCCTTAGTTGATAGGCGTGCTCCCAATTCGAGAGATTGGATCTGTGTCACATAGCCCTGTCATGCGCTGGAGGGGTCGTCACCCACAGCTGTCACTCCGGAGGTTGGTCACTCAGAGGACAGTCAGTGTGCTGTCTGGAGGGTCTGTGTGCTGTCCGCAGAGCGGTCGTCGGCGGGACAGTTCAGTGAGACTTTTCTCCCTATGAGACTTTGAGTATGTTGAGATTGAGGCACCCCCTTTGGGGTAGCCAAGTGATTGGGTAAAACAAGTTGATGAGCCTATACGTGAGTTGTCCTACTTTGAGGGGGATTTAGCCGCCAGGTGCAATGAGATGTCCTTCGCTCGTGCCTGGCTTTGTGCGGGTAACTTTTTTTTTCCGCAGATGATTGTGACTTCAAGACCGAGTCTGAGCGGCTAGCTTTGTAAAGTAGATTAACCTTTGATTAAAATGGTAGAATGACAGAAAACCTTAAATGTCAATTGGATGAAAGTAGTAATATTGAATTACTACGTTGGTTGATATAGTTGCCATTATTTGCATGATCTTCATATTGCATATCGCGAGGGCAATGATGTTATTTGTTAATGCATGATCTTATTATCATAATCTATCTGTTTTGAACTAACCTGCAGTTGCCTTCCTTCGGACATGTCGGTCGAGTTTTCCCTTGGGTCGGCCGTACCCATGGGAACTATGGAGGTTAGTTCTCACCCCACGATTGCGTTTTTTGGGGTGTTACAGGTTTCACACTACCGGGGAGCGGCGCGGCGGGCCGAGGGACAAGGGACGTAGCTCCGTAGATAGCGCCTACCACAGGACCAGACGGTCTAGCGGGGTAACCCGAGTCGAACATATCTTAGGGGTTATTAGGAGATGAAAGATTAATGTATTGAATAAATGAAAAGAACAGAGTACGTATACTTGTAAATAATGAATGTTAGTTAGCTTAGATTGATTTGGTGGAAGGTAAACAGTAAAATGTATTGAGATGTTAAGTGCGTAAATTGTGAATGCTTGTTTATAATAATATTAGAGATTGTGTTTATGTTGTTGATACCCTTCCTTCCCCCATTATGCAATCGTTGCTATGTTGAATATGTTCCTGTTTGGAACCTGTATGTAATTGTAATTGCATTGTGATACTGCCTGAACGTACAGTGGAACTCTGGTCCGTAGTGCCAGGGGAAACTCTGTCCGTTCGGCGCTGTCGGCGCCGCCGACCTGACCAATAGGCGGGTGTCTGCGGGCTTATTGACAGTAAGTGGGTTATCAGAGCATCAAAGAGAGAATGGGAATGGTTTAGATGGACCTAGGAGACCTAGGATATGCTTAAACCATAGGAGAATAAGGCTCGTGAGAGACGAGGATATATGGTTATGGCGAAAGATTAATCGATTGTGTCAGTTTTGAAGCCTCTATAACGGATATTAGAGGTTAGACTCGAAGTGTGTGTTTGTTCTCAACCGAGGTGTTTCATGTTGGGTCGACACAACATGAAACCGCAGTATTGAGAATAGATACCTTGCGTGACTTTCGCGCGATTGTAGTCTAGACAGTGTCAGTTTGTTTTCGCGCTCGACCTTGAGCGGTCGAGAGACGATCGAGCTGTCGGCGTTTTAGGAAGCGATGGTGCCGCGTTAGGCGAATCTTAGTAGATCGGCACGGGATGGGACGAGTGTCGTCCCTGAGCAATCGAAGTGGAACGAGAGACTTGCGGACTTCGTGAGAGCGATTGTCACTCTCGTGTGGAGTGGAGGAGGTTGACAAGCCGAATAGCTGCAGCCGTCAGAGGAAGCGCGTATTGCCAGGAGGAGCGGAATGAGGGAAGACTCCAGGAAACGAATAGATCAGCCTGGGGGCTATACCAGCTGCCGTTCGTCGAGTTGGACCGGGAGTTGCTGACGGAAGTATTTTTCCGCTGGGTTCGAGCAAATCGACTTTCTGGCCACATTCAGAAGCGAAGGCAGGTGAAGGACCGATTTGGCGGCCCTCATGACCTTTAACGATTTGATCCCTCTGCCTTTAATGGACGAGAATTAGCGGATCCGTTGTCGTGGAGTGTGGATCGACTTCATAGAGACTCCTTTTGGGGAGCCTGCTGCATGTAGAGTTGAGAGGATACACCTAGTGTGCGTTGCTTGCAAACAATCGGTGAAGGTGGGTGGAAAGGCCAATTCGACGAAATTCGATTGCCTAGTTTTCCTCCTGATGATTCGGATGAGTTTCGGGGATCAATATTCCTCTTTACTTCCCGATGACTGAGTAAGAAAAGCTTCAGGAAAGGTTCCCGAAGCTTATGGCAGGTAGACCGTGCCGTGAGTGGGAATACGAGCAGGAATTTCCACTCGTTATCGTGAGTTGTGTCCCGAAACGTATTAGTGCCGGATGCGAGGCAACTTGGCGATGTGCCTCTGCGAAGACCTTGGCCGGACGTGGTCGAGGTACCATGTGCGGTATAAGGAAGTTAAATTTCTCGAAATACGAGGATTGGACTTGCGCTGTAGAATCGACAAGGGTCGTGTTGGTGTCTTCCGGAAAAAGCCGAAGAATGTTAAATCACCAAAAGCTGCGTTGGAATTGAGATGTCACGAGAGAAATTAGTGCAAATATGACTGGTGGAGATTGCTCGGGACTGTCCTGGCAGGGACGAGACGGTTCCCCCGTAGCTTGAAACCTCGCCCAGTTTTTTGGGCCAGTGACATTTCATTGCAGTTGCGATTGCAATCCCAAAACCTCGGAGGTCATCTACTTAACCTTTCGAATGGGGATTTGTAGAAGCTTCTCACCAGGCCACAGTTGGGTCCGTGCGCCTGGTGTGATGAAAGGTGATTTGTTTGAATGGCCAGACCTTAGCGTTGGCGATGGCTTTCTCCTCTCCGAGAAACAGCTGCAGGGTTGTGGTTCACCTACAGCATGGTCTGGAGAGTGATGGCGAGAGGTGACAACCGCTGGGGTTCGCGCGGCGCCCTAACGAGGCCGTAGATATCTTGCGGACGGGTTGTGAAACCTGCTGTTATCGAGATACCATGGCAGTTATGAGTTAATGAAGCAAGCATAGGCTTTGTAGGATGTTGAGTTGGTGATGCATGCATATGCAATATGGGTTTCATTTACTACAATCGATATGTCATTCGTGGTAGGAACCGAAGGGACGGTGTAAGCGTAGATACCCCGGGCATGTTTGCCTGTGGGGAGCGTATCACCTGTTGAGCACGGTAGAAGCGGATAAGCACTAGCAGATGCTGGTGATTGATTGTGGCGATAAGTGACGCACTCGCCATGGTAAGAGACAAACGGTTGAAGCGACCTCCAAGCAAGGTAGTTGATTGTGAGAATTAGCGCCGTGACCTTGAGGATTACCCGGTTAGTCCGGATATTCCGATGTAGATCCGGTACGCGTTGAACAGTGGAAAGTCTAGAATCACTCGTCGAGAGAATAGCCGGTTAGTTGCTGGAGTACGGGCAACATAGGCCTAGCTAAGTACCTCAGTTTGAGGTGGAAGTTGTGCTTGTTTGGTCGGCGTGCCGATACGCAAGGTTGCCTTACGTGACATTGTGGTGGGAGCCTTATAGACGACGTACGACGTAAAGACGAGAGCGCTCGAGATAGATACTTGTTACAGAGTGCGGATTTGACTCAGCGGGAGAGTGTGTTGGCAGTAAACTTCAGCATTGTAGTGTGAAGTCGGCCGTGGAAACTCGTAGGGCTGGTGCTTGCACGCTAGGTGCGTTAGAGCGATAACTGCGTATTACTGTGACTCGCTAGAGTATGTCTTGTAGGACGCGACAGCGGCATTGTCAGGACATTCGCTCTGGCCATTTGTGGACTGTGGAGCCTGGGCCTTTGGGCAGGCGCGCAGTCAGCTGTGAGGAAGCGGCCCATATCCTACGGTGGGGCAGAGTTTTTGGTCAGAACGTAGTCCGAGCTTGGACCCGGGACGCGTGGAATGCCGCGCGTGGGATCATGAGATCGAGGATACACCGAGTGTGGTACGTGACCCAATCCAAGGATTTGATGTGGTTTGGGGTCTTAGTTGCTCCTGATTGGAGTGTGTGCGAATTCTCCAATGAGGATTTCGCCCAATAACGATGATTGGGTCTACGCTAGTGAGCGATAGATGCTACGCGTAGTTGAGACGATGATTGGGTCTACGCTAGTGAGCGAGAGATGCTACGCGTAGTTGAGACCGGTTTAGGCGGTAGGCCTACGTAGGATTGGTGACCCGTGGTTCACCTATGGATTTGAGGAAAGTGGTTGAGCGAGTAGCCTCAGCGATGGGTGTGGCTTAGATTTACGAGTGGGAGTTCATGTGAATTCGTTGCAAGGACGAGTTGATGATGATCGTGGCATATGGTATTCAAGGATATACTGCTCGTGCGGGACATTGGGCTATTGGACGCCACGAGAGGTAGAGAATTGAAGTTGATGCTCCTAAGTGAATTGGAGCTTGAGAGTAATGCACTTTTGTGGATTGAGAGTGGAGATGTGTCGGAACGTGCCATCTCGTAGTAGAGCAAGGATCCGGTTGGGGACTGGAGCACTCGCGATTGGTCGATGCACCAACGATATTGCCTCTAAGCAATGCCGGTGATCGAATCGGAGTGAAATTTCCCGATTGGATGTGTAATGCAAAGAGCAATTCTTTGCATGGTGGTAATGCACTTTTGGACTTACACATGGCAAATGTGAGTGAAATTGGTCTCACATCCTCCGTAGTGGGCCTTTGGACAGTTCCGATGAGTAAAAGGCCACTTCGAGATGCGAAAGTGCATTGGAACCCTCGACTTTCGATAAGTTGAGTTGAGGTGTGAGTTGAGTTGAAGCGAGTTAGTTTCGGGGACGAAACTCTTTTAAGGAGGGGAGAATGTAAGGTACCGGACTTCTAAAGGTATGAAGTTACGGTGTACGTTTAAATGGTTCCGGTGAGGTTGCGTGTAAATGGTAATATGACCGGATGTTAAATATATAAAATAGAAATAAAATAAAATAGTATGAGATACTATTTTTATTGGATTATAAGAGTGAAATATAGGGTGGGAATGACCTGTGTAGAAAATCGGAATTAAAAAACGAAGATTTAGAATTTTTTTCTTGGAAATGCGACAGGATAAATTAGCAGAAATCACAACAGTTCCAGAAACATATGAAAATTGCAAGATGTCAGAATATTTTATGAAGTAGATTAAGTTTCATATTTTCTTTTTGGGTTTTTGACACCCGCAGAGTGAGAAATAAAATCACCAAAGCTATCTGATAAAGATTGCAGTTCGGTCACAGTTTTCAGTGACCAAACGGGCGGCCTGGGTCGAAACGAACCAGTGATCGTCAGCTTGTTTAATTAAGTTAAACCAACAATGAACTGCATTTTGAGCTCAAACCGCGACATTTCAGGGAGCTCCGCGAAAGATATCAAGATTTCGAGCTGCCTGGAGTGAATTATGAATTTTGACGCATAAAGTGCTAAACGGACCTTAAATCCTTCTTTCCGCTCCCTCAACCGTGCTACCACAACGCACCGCACACACACAACAACACGCAATACATGAAAGGAGAGAGAACACTTCCCTTTTTCTCTCTTATAGCTCTCCCAAAAATAATGGATTTTTGGTGGAGAAGCAAGCTTGAATTGATCTTATCAACTTCATCCTCTCCTTCTCCATTGGAGCTTGAACTGAGAGGTAAGCTTGAAACACCCTTTAATGGTTAGAAAATTGTAGGGCTTCAATATATCTCTCTATAAAGGATTTATGGAATCCTATGATGCTATAATGATTGCTTGCCTAAATCACGATCAATTTAATGTTTCTTGCCTGCAATATAAACCTAGGGCTCTAAAATGCAATTTTGCTACTACTAGGGTTTGATCTCGTTTGACCCTGGCCGTTAAACTAATGATAGGTAACGAACGGAGCTGTTGACGAAGACGGTTCGGCGACTTCGTCCGAGCCGGTGCGAGTATTAGAGAAACGGACGTTTAGCATTCGTTGTCGCCTCGACAGGCCGAGCGACGTA
The DNA here is from genome assembly GCF_001540865.1 of Ananas comosus. Lineage (NCBI taxonomy): Eukaryota > Viridiplantae > Streptophyta > Magnoliopsida > Poales > Bromeliaceae > Ananas > Ananas comosus. The sequence continues at coordinate 6,092,874 of NC_033628.1, forward strand.
CGTAAAATCATGGAATTGATTTGAGGCACGTAACAACAAAACGAGGAGCCTTTCTGCGCGACGGGGCGAAGCGATGCGCGGTTTGGTGCACAATTCAAGTTCGACGTGAACACGGCGCCGATGCTAACGTGGAGGCCGATTCGCAAGTGTTCGAACAAGCAACGGAATGCGCTAGCAGGTGGGCTTGTTGCTTACTCGAAGCGAGCTAGGTTCGGTCTCTGATCGAAGAAAAAATATATTTCCTATTGATGCAGTAAATGGGTGAAATTGTATAGAATGCATATGATGAAGATTGGGTAAATGCATATAATTTGAGAAAGCTATATTACATAATAATTGCATATGAATATAATGCATGCAGTGGACAATGATGTTAAATGTTAAATGCAGTAGTCGACAATGATAGTTAATGTTATGCATCTAGGACAAATGATGTTAAATGTTTAATATAATGCATGGCTAGTGGCAAGTTAATAATGTTATATGTTTAAATGAATGCAATGATACTAATGTTAATCGAAATGCATGAAATGATGTTGTAGGAATGCATCGGGATATAATTATAATAGAGGACATATATTGGTTTGTCTAATGATCTATGTAATATGGAACATATGCTGTTAACCGGTATTTGTAGACTATGTTGGGTAACATATGCTAATTAACATATGCATTGACTTGAGTTTAAAATCTTGTATGATTACGAAAACTTGACATTGGCAAATACAATGCTAGTTTAATTATAATGATAGTTTGGTTTCCTACCAATGAGATGAATAAATGTGGAATAAGACCAAGCTAAATGAGACAACCTAAGAATTGGGTAAAAGTAATGCATCGAAGAACACTTGAATTATGACGAGTGGATATATGAATCTAGATGTTAGCTGGAACACTAAATTGATGGATTAAAAACCTATTGGTTCATGTTGATACATCCCCCCTTACGCCTCTGATTGATAGGCGTGCTCCCAATTCTGAGAGATGTGATCGGTGCTCACATAGCCTGTCTGCGCTTGGAAGGGTCGTCCCCACAAAGCTGTCACTCCGAGGTTGGTCACCGAGGACAGTCAGTGTGCTGTCTGCGCGTCTGTGTGCTGTCCTGAGGCGGTCTCGGGGACAGTTCATGAGACGTTCTCCCTATGAATTTTGAGATGTGAGATTAGAGGGCGACCCCCTTGGTAGTTAGCCAAGTGATTTGGGTAACACAGTTCATGAGCTATAGTTGATTGTCCTACTTGAGGGGTATTTAAGGCCGAGGTGCAAGTGAGATGTCCTTCGCCTCGGCCTGGCTTTGTGCGGTACTCCGCAGATGATTACTCAAGACCGAGATCGAGCCGGCTAGCTTTGTGTAAAGGTAGATAACCTTATGATTAAAATGGTAAATGACTAGAAAACCTACAATGTCAATTTGATGAAGGTAATCGATTGAATACTATTTGGTTGTATATTGTATTATTCGCGATGATCTTCGTATTGCATATTCGCGACGGCAATGATGTTATTGTTAATTGCATGCATCTTATTATCCATATCTATCTGTTTATTGAACTAACCTGCAGCTTGCCTCCTTCGGACATGTCGGTCGAGCTTTTCCCTTGGGTGGCCGTACCCACTGGGAACTATGGAGTTAGTTCTCACCCCACGTTGCTTTTGGGGTGTTACAGGTTCACACGTGAGCGGCGCGGCGGCGCGAGGAAAGGGCGTAGCTCCGTAGATAGCGCCCTACCACAGAGACCAGAGTTAGCGGTACCCCGAGTCGACATATCCTAGGGGTATAGAGATGAAAAGATTAATGTATTGAATAAATGAAAAGAACAAGATGTACTATACTTGTAAATAATGATGTAGTAGCTTAGATTGCATTTGGTTGGAAGTAAAAGTAAAAATGTAATTGAGATGTAAAGTGCGTAAATGTGAATGCTTGTAATAATAATATAGGATGTGTTTATGTTGTTGATACCTTCCTTATGCAATCGTTGTATGTTGAATACTGTTCCTGTTTGGAACCTGTTGTAATTGTATTGATTGTGATGCCTTGAACGTACAGGGGAGACTCTGTCCGTAGTGCAGGGGAAACTCTGTCCGTTCGGCGCTGTCGGCGCCGCGACCCTGACCAAATAGGCGGGTGGTCGCGGGCTGTGACAAGTTACTTCCACAGTCACATACTTCACGAATTTCATTAAATTTTGTTCGGTTTAAGATAGAAAATACGTATTCATTGCAAATATACCTAATTACGCCATAATAGAACAGTATTATGTTGTTTTAAATTTTGTTTGTTTGAATGTGGAACACGTATTTAGTACAAATATTCACTCTAATTTAGGGATTAGTAGAATAGTGCTACACAAATTTACTGATACATATTATTTTGTTTGTATCCATATAATTCATAATTTAGGATGAGGGTTTAGAAATTTTCACTTATATACTACAGTGATACACACAAACATACGGTTTATATAGATAATTCATATGATTAAGTTTTGTTCGTTTGAATAGAAAAAATATATAGGAAATATGTATTAATTGATAATATATTCTCTTATGGATTAGTAGAACGGTGCTATGATGTACGCTGAACTTTAGCAAATTGCAAGATTCTATTGTTCGAATAGTATTTAGTACTATTCTTGATGTGTTTGAGGGTCATAGACTGTGCTTCAACTTATTTACTTGCGTCTTGGGAAGCGAGAGTGAATACTTAGCACCAAAATCTCCAAACTGTAGGTTTTGGGGTGCTGGGTACGGGGTACCGGTACCACAGAGGGGTATCGGAACCCCGATGCGTAGCTGAGAAGGGTGCTCTCGGGTTTGAGCTCTGGGAGCTAGGCCGAGTATCACTACTGACTTGGCCGAGTACCAATACTGCATCGAGCGGGTACCGGTACACCGCAAGCTGCCTTCTTGACAAAGGCTCGGGTTTGCGAGAATGGTTGTTAAGTTCTGGTACTCCTGTCTGCGTACCGGTACGCAGTGCAGCGAACTGCTTTTGTGCAGTTTGCAATTTGGCTGTTTGTGAGGGGCTTTGCGGGGATTGTTAATTACCACTTGTATATATACCCCACCTCCTTTCTACTTAGCCCTTGTGCTGAGGACTTAGAAAAAAAAAAAAAAGGTGAGCTCTCTTCTCTTCTCCTCTCTAGATTTCTTCTCCTTTATTAGAGATTAAGGTGGATTGATCTGTTCTCTCTTTTCCTCTTCTATGGGTGGATGATCTTGAACCTTGGAGAAGCTTTGGAGTTGAAGGTTTAAGCTTAGTTGAGGAATTATCTCCAACCCTAGTACCTTCTTAGTTTGGTTTGGAGCTCTATAAGAGGTTAGTAACCTTGATTACTCCTATTACTCCCTTGGACTGTACTTTGTTGAGTTTTTGGGGAGTTAAACCAAGTTTTGGAAAACTAGGATTTTATTTGGGTTTTCTCTTGGTAGAGCCTTTGAGGCTAAATTGTTGGTTCCAATACTTCTATTTAAGTTGGAATTGAAGCATCCTAGCCTTCATTGGGATTTTGGGAGAGCTTTTCGCCATTTAAGGTATTTTTCACCTATTTATGGCTTGATTTTTGAGGAATTTCGTGGGGTGTTCGTTCGAAGCCCGTAACCCTCTTGAAATTTTTGTTAGGGAGCTAGAAGTTAGTGGGCAACCTCGTTCGCGCAAACGAAAGGGTTTCGAGGGGTATCCGGTGGATTTCACCTCACCGAAATGGGTGAACTCCTCCTATGTCATTTCGTATGGTTTAATATGGAAAATTATGCTCTATTATGGCATAAGAGTGTTTATTATATCAAAAAATTAAAACTTAATAGGAGTGTTCTATTATGCTCTAATATTGTTCTATTATATATAGCATAAGGGTGTAAGATTGTAACGCATACATGTTCGCATTAAAACCTGATAAGAGTGTTCTATTAGGATTTTTTTTTTTATAAACTAACTCTCTAGAATTTTAAAATTTGTGAACCCTCCCAAAATTATATTTGTAAAACTAACACTCCTTTGGCCACGTAGGCGGGAGGGAAAATTTTTCTTATGAAGGCGGTGAGCGATTTACCATCTTACTAATATAACTAATAAAGACGGTGTTCACTGCCTTTTGCTTATTTAATATTTTTCCTCCACAGCCGCTAGTATATTGTACTTAATGTGGCTTCCTAAATGAATGGCCTGCAACATTCCTAATGTTTAGCGATTGAAAATAAGAGGTTTTGGATGTAATCTACCATTCGATCAAATGACATTAAATGAACTGATCCATGATCAAACTAATGCCTTTGTGTTCTCTTATGACATGATGTGCAGCATTATTTATGATGCTTTACCTCATTAATTTCTACAGGGGCATGGCATTAAGAAGGGGCTGGCCTCAATGCTCGCAAATTTAAAACCTCAATTTCTCAGATACCCAGGTTCATATGAAATTTGCTCTCTGACTACTTTCATGCCTTAGTTATTCAGCTAACTGTTATTCGTAAATAAATGAATCATGCAATGTGTGTACCAGCAGCTGACAAGTATTTTATCTCAACAGGGTAACTGGTGCCTCAAGTACAACAAACTGAAAATAAATATTGAAAGGTACATTTAAGAGATTGTTGCAATATTTAGATTGTTGCAATATTTTGGAGTTATTAATCCATGTTCTGATTAATCCATGTTCAGCTTGTGTTTCAGCTCCCTTTAGCAGAGTAATTAATCCATGTTCTGATTTGGGATCTTTTAATACTCTATTTCGGTTGATGTGAACTTTGAATGCATGCATGAACATCTTGTGTAGCATCTCTAACTCCATTTACTCGATGGGTATATGATAATTGGTTAAATCAGCAAATAAATACTTATGATGTGATTATTCACTTGTAGATGAAGCTTGTTATCTTGAAAAGTTATAAATTTTTCGCTTATATTGTGCATTTTACTTCATGCTACTTGTTTCTGATACTGTATGACTGGTCTGAATTGGTCCTTATTGAACTCACTACCTGTTCAACAGTATGCTTACGTGTCTGTCCGCCGTCTGCTTGATGCTTGTTCGATGTGTAGAGTTCCCTAAATTTGTTCATTTCGGTGCCCTTATTTTCAGCATATTTATGAGAATTAGGTGCCCTTGAATGGTTTGGGTATGCTTTAGATACGGGCCTTGGTGTGTCTGCTTCTGTTTGATATTTGTTCTAAGTATGTTTATAATCTACAATCTCTTTTCAAATTGTTGATAAACATATGTGGGTATCATTTAGCATTGCTTTCTGCTAATTTCTCAGACTGTTTGGTCTTGTATTGCTTCCAAAATTTTCAGTTATGGCATATAGACCGACTAAATGTGACACTTTGGTTCTTTTAGTAAGAAGTCGTTGTATATAATACTTTTCTATTTCTACGATTAACTATGTAACCATGAAGTTCTTCATCCCAGAATAATATGGAAATTGGCGTGGTATTCGGAATTCATGTGGATTAGGTTGTAGTGTGTGGTTAGGGGTACAGTAGGGGAAATAGGAAAATGACTTTTATGGTGATCATTTTGGATAGTAGTATTAACATCACTTGAATTTGGATAGCAATATCATCATCGCTTGAATAATATGTTATTCGTGCCTTTTAGCTTGAGAATGTTGTGAATTTTACTTGCGTTCCGCAGATTAAGTTGTTGTTTGATTAGATTTTGCTTAGTATGAAAGAAGGGACCGTGTGTCAATGTAATAAGGTTTCAGCTGAAAGAAATCCCTCTCAAATGCATCTTGATCTTTAGTCTTAACACTCAGAACAACTAGTTGGAGCTTCTGCACAAGTGTTGTTTATATAGAGCCGTTCGAGGGAGCTCTATCGAAATCCGTCAGCAGCTTCCTGCAGCTGCTACGAGAAGAACCTTCAATTGTTGCTTCTCCTTTTGGATAATGCTGCAGCTAGAACATCTAGACTTTCTTTGTTGGATGCTTGGCTTTGACTACTTGATTAGAGAAGTTGTTCTGGGATCTGGGCCAGAAATGATTTAAATTCGTTGGGCTAAAAAAGGATCTGGCAAAATTACTTGGACAAGGTTGGTGAGACAAAAGTACAAAGAACTTGCATACTGCATGAAATTAGATTGCTATGGCACAAAGAACGTTTGTATTTTGTCTTACATTGTCATGAGTATTAGCCCCTGCTGCAATAATTTTAACAAATTAAGTTTTTATTTACTCTGATGATTTGATCCCTTCTGTTGAAAGCAGAACCTAGTTTGCAATAGCTAATGGACTTCCAAAATTTCAGTTTATAGTAGGAGATGGTAAAAATATGTATGACTTCACATATGTGGAGAATGTGGCCCATGCTAATATTTGTGCTGAGAAAGCTCTACGTTCAGACCCAGCTTCTGTTGCTGGAAAGGTATTGTTTCTAAAGATATTGTTGCCAATTCATATTCATTGATCAACCAACTGCTTTTATGGCTGACGTTTTTTATTTCTCACTACTTAATGGCAGTCATTTTTTGTTACAAATGATGAGCCAGTGGAGCTTTGGGAGTTTATTTCTAGTATACAAGAAGGCTTGGGATACCAGAGGTACCTTCAATGCATTTTTCATTGTCCAGCTGTTCTTTAAGGTTTTGTCTTGATTCACATATTTGCCTTGAGAATTGCTCTTGAGAACATGTTTTTTCCAAATGGAAAAAGTTGTGTTTGAGTAGAACTGTTCGAATAGACCCAAGCACTTTTTTGTTAAATCCCTCAATAGGTTTCACCAGGGCTAAACACTCAGACCTCTTTTTTCGTCAAAATATCAAGCTTCTACTTATAGTAGAGAAGATATTTAACTAGGCTAAATGAACAAAGAATGGACGAGGCAGTAATAATGTTATCTTTATTAGTTAATTTCATGATTATGAGTGGATTCTGATTTCTATATCCAAATAGTAGCAACGACTAGCTTTAAATTCTTGGAATTTACTGCTGATTGCAAAGATTTGAGCACAAAGACAACTAATCAATATTCTGTCAAATTGAGGGGGTATGTATTTTCCTCTGTCATTTTTTTTGAACCAAATTCATTTGTTTTTTCTTGCGCTTACCAAATTTATTTGTTTTGGCAATGAAGCTTCAGTACTTTTCCTGCTTAAATTAAACTCTTTACTTAGCACACATCTTTCGTTTTATCATATATCAGTGGATTACTGAAATTTCCTTCAAATAGCTGTAGATTGGATGTAGGTGGTTTCCTTCAAAAAGTGCTGATACTATCTGTTTCATTCAGGGCCGCAATTAATATTTCTGCCAATCTTGTATTCCTACTTGTTCTGCTTGCCCGAAAGTTTAGCGAAAAGGTGTTTTTGCATAGAATATCCAATCCAATACCTGGTCCTGCTGCGGTTCACGCTCTCGCATGCACGAGGACTTTCAGTTGTTCGAGAGCTAAAAGCATTCTTGGTTATTTTCCAGTCTTATCAATGGAGGTGAGCTGGTTTTAAATTTCGTCTATTGCAAAAATACTTATACTCTTTTTGTCTTTTTCAATTGGCTTCCAAGCTTATCCATGTTTTTGAACATCTTCAAGCTTCAATAGTTTTTTAATCAGTTGCATGGTCTGTACACTTTGACCACTTTACAGGGCAGGTCAATTTGATAAAGCCCCTGCTGAAGCCAGGTTATGAGTTTGATCAGCTTTTGGTGCTAGGTAAACTTATTTCTGCATTAGTTTTTCCATTTTTTGCTACCATAATCAATTATCTTTTAGCTTTTGTATAAAGTCATCATTTTGTTTGCCTTTTCCCCCTTCTATTTACATACATATATCTAGATTATGTTGTGGAATGGTGCTTTATATTAAAGTGGAATTGTATTGTGATTTTGGTCTATGATTTGTTTTCATGGATGCTTAACGACTTGGCTCAAGCTCTGACATGCTCTAAGAAGAAACTCTCAATATCTGACGCACCGATACTCTGTTGTTATTTTTTCCGTTTTATTTAGACAAACAGGGTCTTTTAGGACCCGGTGAGAGGTTAAAATGCTGTGTAAATAAAATTAGATGTTTGAATTGGCCATTCCATTTTTATTACATTCATATGGATAACTAGGTGATTACACTCTAAGCGTAGTTCTTTCTGTTGTTGGACAATGTTTGCTTTTGTTCTTCAAACAATCATTCAATATCTTCAGCATACTCAGTTCATACCAAAGAGAAACTTTAAAAAAAGGATAGTAGCCTATTTTAATTTTACAGGCTCAAAGCCTATTTTGAAGGATGAAATTAGCAACCAAACTGTTTGCCAATTTGGCATTTGTAGCACTTGGAAAGTAAACCATGTTTTAGAACTTTAGTTGTTTTCGTTTCTTTATATGTATTATTTTTGTCGTGTCAATCATGTGTGACATATTTAGGTTGGTATCTAATTTGTATTTAAACTTTCTCTGATAGAGAGCATTTTGCGAATGCCCTATATATGTGCACCTCATTAGTGTCCCCATATCGTTGCTATCTATCCATATATTAAAAGCCCAATATAACTGTGGCCTACGTGGCGCTTTCTCGACGCCCCCCCTCTACCGCGCGCTCTCGTGCCCGCCCCGCATTGCATGGGTGCTCGGGAGGGTTGCGTGTCGCCCTACCCGCGTCTCTTGGACCCTGTCTCCCGAATCGCTCTCTCCCCATCGCTTATCTCGCGATTCCTCTCTCCCGGACGCGGGCCCCCGGAGATGCCGCGGGATGCGGGGCGTTGTCTCCTAGCTGTACTCGCGGGCGCATCGTGTGGCAGGAGCCCTAGATTCCCCGGTGTGCACCGTGCTCCAACTCCTCTCTCTGCGGCGGCCGTCGCGGTACGCTTCTGGCCGTCCTCCGTACTCGCCTACCCTTGCCTGGCCATGCCCATCGTCGTCCTTCTCCTCGCCGGCGCCGCATGTGGCCTGCTTGGTCCCCATAAACTTTATATGGTACTTAATCATCACGCTCTACTCTACAACGCTTGCCCTGTCTGGCCTTCGCCCCCTTCCTCTTTGCTGCCCCTGCCCGTCGGTTCCCTCATGCCCACCGTGCCCCTCCACCTGTCCCCGGGCTCCTCCCTCTTCCTCTCTCTTTCCATTTNCGGTTCCCTCATGCCCACCGTGCCCCTCCACCTGTCCCCGGGCTCCTCCCTCTTCCTCTCTCTCTCAGTTCTTGGTGGTACGGCTTGGCCCCCAGGGCAGCCTGCTCCGCTTCCCCCCAGCCCCGTCTCCCTCTTCCTTCCCATTTGCAGCAGCGGCCTATAAATATCCAGGTGCCTATATGCAGAAGTGCCGCGAGTTGGTTGCCTCTGTTTATGATCTTTAGCCTTTTGATTCTACCGACCCCCTCTTCTTCTGGTTCTCTGTTGGGCCCGAGGCTTGACCAGTTGGTCCTGCTCTGGTCTGAGGTTTGTGGAATCGAATTTAACAAATTGTTTATACAATACTTGGGGTGCCTGATTTCGCCGCTTTGCCTTTTGCCTCCTAGGTTGTGTGCTTTTGTGAACTTCTTGGTGGCCGGTTCCCTTACCTACCGCTGAACTTTTGTCCTCCCGACCCTGTTTTGGTGAGTGGTGGGCCAGTCCGTTCTGAAAAAAAACCCAAAAAAGAATGCTTTTTTTAACAAAACACTGCTGCGATGTTTACTAGGCTTCTGTGATAATAGCAAGAAAGTGTATCAGACAATGTAAACTGAAACGACAACAGAGAGTTCTTTGGGAAATCATTGTTCGAAGTAAATATTTTATGTACTTTCTTCAGCTTAAATAAGATAGCTCTATTATGCTCAATGAAAATACTATAATAGGCTATGGTAAATGAATAAAAAACCATAATCCAAAGAATCATCAAAAGAATATGCATACAAAAAAAACCCCAGGAAGAATTCAATTCAAATGCCGACAGCCAAACGAAGAAGAGTATTTAAAAAGTCAATAAGCAGGGAACAATTCAAACAATTGTATAAATTCTGTTGCAAAACCAATTTAAAGAATCACCCAAAAAGAGGACAAAAAGGAAGGCATAGCAGCAGGCTAGGGGGTGGGGTTGAGTACAAAAGAAATTTAGCTCTTCATTTGAGCTCCAACTCCTGTAGGAGTTGATGAGGAGGGGCTTAGGAATGCTTGAATTCACTTGGGTTTGAGGTTTGTATGATCTAATTAGGTAGTTTTGCACTGCTCAGACTGAAATCCTGCATGCCTTTTGGTTTGTTCAAGCTCTTTTTGGGATGTATAATGGGGTTCAAGTTGGATAGAGTCGGTTTTTCAGATAATTCGTTGTACTCAACTATGCTATTCGTGTCTTTGTTTGGGATTAAATGTGGTACCTATGCATGGACTCGGCTGCTTAGATACATTGTTGTTTTACTAATACAACTTTGATTCCTTCATTCCTTTCTGTTCCTTGCTATTTTCTCTCTCTTTTTTAAGGCGATGATGATAAGTAGAGGAGAACGTGGAAAATGATGGCTTCGAACAAGAGGGGGTTTGGATGGCCTATTCATAGGCAACCACTTCCTATTGTTCTTAGCCTTAGTCGTTCCACACATGTTCCTCCTGCGGTAATCTATTGCTTGCTCCTATTTCTATCCTGTGCTTGAGAGAATTTTGCTGGCTTAACTGAGCCTTACCTTTTTAGTTTTTGGTTTTGGCTGTGTGGTTCAAAAATAAATATGTTGAATTCTTACTTCGCCAAGTTTTTGTTTGCTCCTTTATTCTTCACTTCTTTGGGCCCATGCTATGATGACCTTCCCCATTAATGTGAGCTGATTGCGATAATTGAGGCCGCGCCAAGCCTTCTTGGTTGACGATAGGGACATTTTCGATGCTGGCTTGCTCCGCCGATGATGAGGGTGCTTTGGTTATGCTGCTTTGGAGGCAGCCAATTGCTCTGCGTCTTCGCTGGTTGTAGGGGGGCTTTGGACGGCCTTTTCGTATTCAACCAGCCCTTCTTATTTGGCCTTAGAATGCTGTTGGTATACATGTCCGTTGTAACTCAACCACCGGTTCTGGTTGTGCAGCTTTCTGCGCCAATCTAATAATGTTTGATGACCGGAGGGGTAGTCTGAGCAAAGTTTTTTTTATTTCTTGCTCTTCAATTTTCATTGGTTTCTATATATAACAAAGCAAATCTATCCATATATTAAAAGCCCAGAAAATAACTCGCGAATTCATAACATAGCTAAAATAGGAATCACTAAGACTACATTTGGTTTGGGAACTAAAGTTTTAGAAAACAACTTTTGTTGTTCCCGGTATAAGTTAGAACAAATTATAAATTACGTTTTGATATTATTTATTTGTTAGTACAGAATATTTTTGACAATGTTTGAATATTTATGTTGGAATTATCTTTTATGTTTCTTAGATTGTTTAGTTGGTGGACTCCGATATAATCCAGCTGGATCCGGCTAGGCAATATATTTAAATTAGCATATGAAATTCTGATTTCGTCACTGTGTTTTGAATTAAATATGTTGAATTCTTGCTTTGTTGTATTTTGATTTGCTCCTTTTCTCTTCGCTTCTTTTGCCCCATACTACGATGCCCTTCCCCTTGGATGTGAGTTACTTGCGGTAATTGAGGGCGCAACGAGCCTTCTCGGTTTCCTATAGAGGGCTTTTCAATGACGGTTTTCTCCACTGATGATGAGGGGGCTTTGGGTGGTTTGCTTCGAAGGCAGCCAATTGGTCTATTTCTTCGCTGGTCGTGGGGGGGGTTTGGATGGTCTTTTCCTAGGCAACCAGCCCCTCTTATTTGGGCTAAGCATGATTTTTGTACGCATGTCCGTTGCATCTCAGTCGCAAGTACTAATTGTCGATTGATTTGGGGGATTTCATTGCTGTTTTACTTTTGGGACAGCTGAATTGTGGGGATTCCTATGCATGTTGCGATCTCTGAAACTGATTGTTATTTTACCACAAGGATGCTTATCTCCACCGGTAGAAAACCTATTGAAAAAGGTTGGAAAACAGTCCTCGGGCAGGCGACTTGAATAAAACTTTCCTTCCTGAAAAAGTTGTCGGCTGAAAAAGCCAAGCTGTCGGAGAGCTTTAACAAATCACTTTTCCGATAGATCAAATGACCCAGAGAAGAGAACTTCGCGATGAACTCCACAATTGGCCGCTTGATACTTTTTAGCTGGTTTTCAACTCGCATTTCCACAAAATTTGTTCTGCCAAGGGTGTATGGGTTTCTCTGAATGCTTTTCTGAACTCCCTGCGCGGCAGCCTTTGGAACATGAAAATCTTTTAAGCTAATACTAAAGCCACCGAAAAACAGCGTTTTGTCGAGGAAGGAGCTGCCTGAGCCTCTTTGGGAGCCATACAAAGCAACTTTATGCAATTTTCATGCTTTCCCTCTCTCTATGTTTATATATAATATGGGTTGTTTATTTTCTGAGTTTCTTTTACCATCTTTGCCTACAGGAATGGTGCCCCTCACGCTTTAATAGATTTTATGCTTTTATCGGCTATCTACTTTGTGATTTATTTATTTACTTATGCTTTGCATGTTGATTTTGCCCCCTTTTTCCTTTGATGAATTCCCTGATAATTTATCCTCTACTACTTTGTTCCCATTTTGCATTTTGATTCCTTTTTTGCGCTTTCTCATTTGCTGAATTCCCTGGTAATTTATCGTCTTCTACTTTGTTCCCAGCGTATTTTTCATCTCCAACTTGCTCACATTTTTAAATAGTTTACTTGGGAGTTTTGCCTAACCTGTGGTTTTTATTGCCCCCTCTTTACTCCTGTTTGTCCTATGCTATGATGACCTTCCCCTTACATATGAATTATTCGTGATGCACACTGGTCCTGGAGGTGCTTTGTGGTGCTAGCTTCATAATGGACCAACTAATCTGTTTCTTCACCCGTAAAGGGCGCCTTTTTCTGTAGGCAACCAGTCCCTCTTATTTAGGGTGTGAATACTTTCGGTGTGCTAAATCCCCAGTACTAAGTGTGCAGTGTGCGGCGCCAATCCGGTAATGTTGGATGATGGGGAGTAGTCTGAGCAAAATATGCTTATTTTCACTATTCGGCTTTCCTTGATTGCCTTCTCTATATATTTATGAATAGTTTTATTTCATTTCTATTAAGATTTGATTAACCAGTTGCTCTTGCTCACATTTNCTATTCGGCTTTCCTTGATTGCCTTCTCTATATATTTATGAATAGTTTTATTTCATTTCTATTAAGATTTGATTAACCAGTTGCTCTTGCTCACATTTTTATATAGTTTACTTGGGAGTTTTGTCTTACCTATGGTTTTTATTGCTCCTCCTCTTGCTTTTAGTCCAGCCCTTATATTTTCCTGAGTTTCTCTTTACTCCTTTTTCGTCTATGCTATGATGAGCTTCTCCTTACATATTAATTGTTCGTGATGCACACTGGTCCTGGAGGTGCTTTGTGTGATTTGCTTCATAATGTCCCAACGAATCTGTTTCTTCACCTGTAAAGGCCGTTTTTTTGATGGCCTTTTTCTCTGGGTCTTATTTAGGCTGTGGATACTTTCGGTGTGCATGTCGATTGTAGTTAAATCCCCAGTACTAAGTGTGCGGTGTGTGGCGCCAGGCCGATGATTTCGGATGATGAGGAGCAGTCTGAGCAAAATATGGTTATTTCCACTATTTGGCTTACCTTGATTGCCTTCTCTATATATTTATGAATAGTTTTGACTCATTTCTATTAAGGTTTGATTAACCAGTTGCTCTTATTTACCCCAAGGGAGTTTTTGCTGTCCATGCAGGGAGTGCGCCAGTTAGCAATGTGAATCCAGCGGCATTTGTTGTTTCTTGGGTAATATCCCATAACCATATGGGTTTGAGCAAACTATATCTTTTTCGCCTTTTAGTTTGTCCTTCTTTTAATTTACTCTTATCTGCCGAATCCTTAGTTATCAATTTGTTCTTCGTTTTGCGTTACCCTTTTTTATATTGTGCTTTGGATGTATCTTATACGTCCTCACTTTTCCCTCGAGCCTTCGGCTCTAACTTTTCTGTTCCACGGGATGGTGTCCTGTTCCTCGCAAGCCCTTGAGCTCTATTGCAGATTATTGCTGTTTACACTCCCCTGCTTCAAGGGTATTGCTGAAATGGGAGCCTCTTGAGTGATCGAAACCCGAGTCTTCTTGGTTGCCTATAGGGGGGTTTACGATTACGGGTTTCTCCGCTAATAATGAGGGGCCTTTCGGTGGTTTACTTCGGAGCCAACTAATTCGTCTATTTCTTCACTGGTCGGGGGTCCTAGGCAACCAGTCCCTCTTATTTGGACTAGGCATGTTTTTTGTATGCAAGTCCATTGTAACTCAATCACAAGTACTGATCATCCAAGTTTCGCCGCCAATCTAATAGTGTTCGATGCCTAGGAGGAGTCTGAGCAACTTTTTTAAATCCCGCGCTATTCGGTTTTCCTTAGTTGGCTTCTATGTACATATTACAGAGCTTTTAGCCTATATTTGGAATATTACCTTTATATTTTGCCTTCACTTTGCATAAAATACCTTTTATTCAGTATGCGCCGCTTGAGTTTTATGTACATTAATGCTTTCCCCTGATTTGTTTGGGCTTCAGTGCCGTTTTCTTTGGTAGTCTTTCTTTGGTTTTTTCCCCCTCTTTACCATCACGAGTCTTTTGCCCTGCATTCTCTTTATTGGGTTAATGTGTTATCATAAGCCTGCGTAAATTTGCAGCTGGGATTTCCCCGTTCAGATTTGCAAAACAGTTTGCACAGCATCTGTCACGCCCCGCCCCGAATCCACTCCCAATTTGGCACGGTTCGGGCACATCAGACGGACCGCCGAACGGACAGTACCTCTCCTGTCCGCCCAAGGCCAAGCAACCAGATCATGTACAATTAAGCACCCAGGAATTTGCTTAAATAACATACATGATCAAATACGATGCACACAAGTGCAATACAACTAAGAGCAAGAACCACAAGTGATAGACAAGTGTATAAAGAGAGATAGTCTAACTATCACAATCATTCAACATTTACATTATTGAATATATTATATTTTCATCTTCCAAAATGTAAGTACATGTTTTCTTCAAAATACAAGTAGCTCTCTGATATCTATCCAAAATATC
>NC_033628.1:6107933-6139157 GCF_001540865.1 Ananas comosus
AAAGAAAAGGCTCAAGTCCCCTATATATATATATAGGAAACTTGGCCTCCAAGTTTCATAGGAAACTTGGTCTCCCAGTGTCATAAGAAACTTAGCCTCCAAGTTTCATAGGAAACTTGGCCTCCAAGTTATCTAGGAAACTTGGCCTCCAAGTTATCTAGGAAACTTGGCCTCCAAGTTATCCAAGAACACTATTCACATACAGTTTAGCAGCACGGTACAGATATTATTCGTCTGTCCTGTCTCTCACAGAAAATTCTAAATCTTCTGTTTTCGCTTCCATTTCAACACGGGTCACTCTAGACTTATAATTTACTTCTATAAATCCAATAAAAATAGTATCTCATACTATTTTTATTTATTTCCATTTTTATATTTAAAATCCGGTACCTTACAGCATCACTTTCCTGTTTTCGTATGTGCAAAATCGTGCCTGCTTTTTCCTGGAAATAGTCAGCTTTGTTTTGAGAGTGTAATAACTTCGGGTTTTTTCATCCTATGCTATGATGCATCGCCCCTTCAATGTCGGATCGTAGCAGTTATTAAGAGTTGCACCATTCCGATTCTCGCGGGTGTTCTAGGCTGGTGATGGGATCATTTGCAATGGCTTACTTCGCAGTAAACCAGTTGCTCTTATTTACTCCACGGATCTTTTTCCTGTCCATGCGGGGAGTGGGTCAGTGGGCAGTGTGAATCCGGTGGCCTTCGTTGTTGGTTCAGTAATATCCAATAGTCATATAAGCCTGAGCAAACTATATCTATTTTTACTTTCAGTTTCTGCTTCCTTTAATTTACTCTTATCTGCTGAATTTTTGGTTGCCGATTTGTCATTTGTTTTGCGTTCCCCTTTTTTATATTGGGCTTTGGGTGTATTTTATATGCGCTTACTTTTTCCTCGAGGTTTCAGGAAAAATGTGAGAAATGGAAATTTACCGTGCAATTTCTTAAAACTGATTCCTGAGTTTTGAAAATTTTGTTTCCTGGGGTACCTTCAGCTATTGGCGTTCCTGAAATGTCTGTATCAATTTTGGGTTGTCCTAATTTTTGTGGAATTCCTGGAAATTTAGTTTTTTTTTTTTTTTTTGAATGAAGATTGGAGACTTGGAAATTCCGTTTTTTTTGGGGACAAAAAAAATATAGAGGACTGTCTTCTATATAATTATTTGAAGTTGGCTAAAAATTGTGATAGCAGCGCAGTTTGAAATGAATACCTGAATCCTTTTTCTTTTAGAAAATTCCAGTAGGAATTTAATAGTTTATGTCGAGTGAATTATAGAGTATTCCACTAAGTGATAACATATTCTATTAGGTTGCAAACTATTCCGTCACAAAAGTTAAAATGCTGTTGGATTCTAACTATATTCTACAAACAAATTGATTACATTTACAGTTGTGCCAAGTTCACTCTAGGCATGTAGAAAAACTAATTGACTTAATATTTGCGGCACATGTTTGTCTAAGTAGATGTAATCTGTAAGAGCCTTTTTATTTGGCTTCTTATTAAGGATCATGGATCTGTATTCTAGAAGCCTATTGATGAAATTTAGTATGTGGGCTATTACACTTTGGTTTGTTGTTCATCCTACCTGTTTCCTCTCTTTTTTTGTCTTTTAATTTAAAAATATAAACAAAACCTTCTTGATTAATGTGTAGAATCAAACTTATTGTGCTTATCACCTGTAAATGCTCAAATTGACTGCTCTTTCCCTCTTAGCTTTCACCTTCTCGAACTTCTGTACCCGATTATTTATTGCAACTGCAAGTTTGATTTATTAAACTCCTCTTTGTGCTTATAACCTGTTTGATTTCCTTTTTTGTGTGTGTGTGTGTGTCTAGCTGTGGTGTTCTAATGCAACTGTGCATAGAAAAGTTAGTGCCTTACATTGTAACTGCAAGTTTGATTTATTAAACTCCTCTTTGTGCTTATAACCTATTTGATTTCCTTTTTTTTTGTGTGTGTGTGTGTCTGTGGTGTTCTAATGCAACTGTGCATAGAAAGCTTAGTGCCTTAGCACATGTCGATGTAATGTTGCATGAATTAGAATATCTTTCTTGCTCTTCTTTAAGGCTATGATGATAATAAGCAAAGGGAAGTGCCGAAAATATTGCCTTCGAACGAGTCGGGGTTTGGACGGAGTGGAAGTTTGGACGTCCTACTCATCGGCAAGCGCTTCTTGCGATTGTTACTCTTAGTGATAGCTCACATTTCCCTTCAATGTTAATCTACTGCGCAGCAGCCATTTCCTACCGTTCTTACCCTTTGTTGTTGCGCACTTCTGCTTCCTACAGCCCGCTGCTATCCCTACTGCTACCCTGTACTTATGAGCAGTGTTGCTCAGCCTCCTTAACTGAGCGATTTTTCATGAACCATTATATTATAATTTATAATGTAATGGCGAAACCCCCTCCTAATGTTTGATGATTGGGGAAGTCTGGGCAAAATATATTATATTTATTTTCGCAACTCGATTTTTATTACCTCCCTTCTGTATATATATATATATATATAGCCTCATTCGTGTATCAGGTGGTGTTCTATGCTTTTTGCTGTAATTTCTAAAGTTGTAGGTTTCGTCATATTGCTTATTCTAGGTTCAACTTAGCTAAAGCAAACTTCCTTGCACTTTGTATTGTATATTTTCTAGATGTAATGGAAGTTATTGCATGAGTTATTACACGAGCTAGATCGTCAAGGAGATTAGCAGAGACTCTTTCAACACCTGATGATAAAAAAATTGAATAAAATAAAATTAGAATCTAAATAAAGATTAGTTCTCTTTTAAATTTCTCTCTAAAAATGTTCATTCTGTATGAACACTAGAGGAGGTGGTATATAGGGGTTTGTAAAGAGAACGATAGAGGCATGACGTTCCACATCTTGAATCCATATGTTCCAACCTATTAATTGGAATATTAAATAATAATAATAAATACTAATAAACGAGAATAAAAAAGTTAATAAATAAAATAAATAAAATAATAATAATTAGGAAATTTTGGATTTTTTCTCCAACAATTTTCCACAAAGAAACAAAATTTCAAAAAAAAAATAAACAAAGTAAAATGGAAATAAAAAATTAAACAATAAAAAAAAGGAAATCAATTAATCAATCACAAGGTGTTTATACTATGCAATATTTCTTTAAGAGACTTAACCTTACTTAGTGCAACCAGTTTTCATCAGAAGGAATCAGAGTGAATCAGATCTTGAACTACATTTCTTTGTACCTAGCTTCATCCACCGCACACACAGTACAGAATATAGTCCTATATTTACAATTTCTACATATTTTCGGAAACAGTTTTTTTTGCTCGGCTTTCGATTAGTTTTACCAGCTTTTCTTCATTGATACAGTTCAATCTATTTTTGTATGTTTTCAGCAGGTCTTTAATAGTTGTTTGCCATTGCCATCTGCGCGGTACAGTAAAACTTTCCGGCCGCGGCTCCTATATGGTTTGGCTTCAAATTTCTACTCTGCTCAAATTTTTACTTATAGATCCTGTTGCATTACCTAAGTCAAATTCTACATGTATATATATATATCAAGAATTTTGATGTTTCAAATTAAGTTCTATTACCTAAGATAATTAGGCTAAAGTTCAGTTCCTACAAAAAAAAATGCAATCTAATAGGATATTGTTTTCTGTTTATTCTCGGGTTTTGTGGGTTTGAGCTAGAACTTGAGTAGGAATGAAATTTGTATTGGCAAACCCTTTTGTCAATGGCAAAGATAGATGTGGTGCCGTAGTCGTTGACTCCGCCTCTGATGCCTCTCTCTCTCTCTACCTCTCTACCGGGTTGACCAAAGGGTCCTCCCAGAACTGTTCACTCCGCTTTGTCCCTTATATATTTAATGGAATACTTCACCAAACTCGACCTTCGCTCTGGGTATTATCAAGTACGGATTGCGGAAGGAGACGAGGAGAAGACCACGTGCGTGACGAGGTACGGGGCCTATGAGTTCCTTGTCATGCCGTTCGGCTTGACGAACGCGCCGGCAACCTTCTGCACACTTATGAACAAGCTGTTCCATCCCTATCTCGATCGCTTTGTGGTGGTGTATCTCGACGACATCATGGTATACAGCAATACCTTGGAGGAGCACATCGAACACTTGCGAACTGTCTTCCAAGTGCTGCGGGAGAACCAGCTGTTCGTCAAGAAGGAGAAGTGCATATTCGCGAAGGAAGAGGTGCACTTCCTTGGCCACTGGATAGGCCAGGGCCTGATTCGCATGGACCAGCGAAAGGTGCGAGCCATCTGCGAATGGGAGACCCCAACGACAGTGTCCGAGTTGCGGTCTTTCCTTGGGCTCGTCAACTACTACCGCCGATTCATTGCTGGCTACTCTGCGAGAGCAGCCTCGTTGACGGATCTGCTGAAGAAAAACCACTCGTGGGTTTGGACCTCTCAATGCGCGGAGGCATTCGAGGACCTAAAGCGAGCGGTGACAGAGGATCCAGTGCTGCGACTACCCGACTGCAGTCGCACCTTTGGGGTACATACTGATGCCTCTGATTTTGCCATTGGCGGTGTCCTCGTGCAGGATGGGCACCCCATCGCCTATGAGAGCCGCAAGCTCAACGACATCGAGCGGCGTTACACCGTCCAGGAGAAGGAAATGACCGCTGTGGTGCATTGCTTGCGAACCTGGCGGCACTATTTGCTTGGGAGCAAGTTTGTGGTGCGCACCGACAACGTTGCCACGAGCTACTTCCAATCGCAAAAGAAGCTGTCGCCTAAGCAGGCGAGGTGGCAAGACTTCTTGGCGGAGTTTGACATGGAGATGCAATACAAGCCCGGGAAGGAAAACCGCGTGGCTGATGCTCTCAGCCGCAAGGCTGAGCTTGCAGCCGTGTGGCAGCTTCAAGGGACGCTCCGCGATCGACTTCGTTCAGGAACCAATGAGGACCCTATCGCTCAAAATCTGGTGCAGCTTGTCAAGGAGGGCAAAACGCGAAGGTTTTGGCTGAGCGACGGGCTGCTCCTCACCAAGGGGCGACGGGTGTACGTGCCCAAGTGGGGCAACCTTCGCCGCGAGCTCATCAAGGAGTGCCATGACTCCAAGTGGGCGGGCCACCCAGGTCAGAAGCGAACCCTGGCGTTGCTCGAGGCCGCCTACTTTTGGCCGCGGATGCACGAAGACGTGGAGGCCTACGTGCGAACCTGCTTGGTGTGTCAACAAGACAAAGTTGAGCACCAGCGACCTGGCGGACTCCTCGAGCCTTTACCTGTGCCTAGCCGTCCGTGGGAGAGCATTTCGATGGACTTCATCTCCGCCTTACCAAAGGTGGGGGTGCTTGGGTCCATTCTGGTGGTGGTTGATCGTTTTTCCAAGTACGGGACCTTCATTGCTGCGCCGGCCGATTGCACGGCTGAAGAAGCGGCACGCCTCTTCGTCAGCCACATCGTCAAGCTTTGGGGGATCCCCACGAGCATCGTGAGCGACCGCGACCCCAGGTTCACTGGCAAGTTTTGGACCGAGGTGTTCAAAATCTTGGGGTCGGAGTTGCTCTTCTCCACCAGTTGGCATCCACAGACCGACGGGCAAACTGAGCGGGTGAACGCTCTGTTGGAGGAGTATTTGCGGCACTATGTGAGTGCCAATCAGAAGGATTGGGTGCATCATCTCGATGTCGCCCAGTTTGCTTACAATTTGCGGCGCAGCGAGTCTACAGGCTGCAGCCCCTTCGAGTTGGCGATCGGGCGACAACCACTTGCCCCTCACACGGCTGCTGCGGGAGAGCAGTTCCGCAGCCCAGTTGCTCTTCAGTTTACCACTAACTTGCAGGAAAAGGGTGAAATTGCAAGGGCGAACTTGGAGAAAGCAGCACGACGGATGAAGAAGTGGGCTGACGAAAAGCGACAGCCTCGGGAGTTTGCCGAGGGCGACCGCGTGATGGTCAAGCTTCATCCGCAGCAGTTCAAAGCCTTGCGGAAGGTGCACAAGGGACTGCTGCGCAAGTACGAAGGCCCATATACCGTCGTCAAGCGTGTGGGCAAGGGGGCCTACAAGCTGCAGCTGCCCGCAAACCTCAGGATCCACCCTGTTTTTCATGTCAGCAGGTTGAAGCTGTATAACGAAGACGCGGAGGATCCAAGCAGAGGAGTGTCGCAGCGAGCGCCTCCGACCATGGTGACTTCGTTCGACAAAGAAGCGGAGTCCATCCTGGACACTCGACTCATTCGGCGACGTGGGGTCGTGCCGAATCCTGAGTACTTGGTGAAGTGGAAGAATCTCCCATTTGGCGAGGCGAGTTGGGAGAAGGCGGACACACTTTGGCAGTACCAAGCGCTCATCGACGAGTTCCAGAAGCAGCGCGCGACGAGGACGCCTGCGCATTAGGTGGAGGAGGGTGTCAGGGACTTAGAAAAATTTCTATGCAGCCCGGTCCCTGGCCCAAATCTACTTAGCGAGTTCGGGTTGAAGATGGGTCGAATCGGGTTGGCAAGTAGACCCAAACCCAACCCGCTATGGGAAACTCAAGGGTTATGAAACTTATGGGAGTTATGGGTGACTCTTGAGCTTTTGGCATTTATGAGGGCTCATTATGTGGGTTCATTATGTATGTAGTGGGTGAGTTGAAAAGGCACCTTTAGGCCTATAAATAGTGGGGTTGGCTAAGGCCATGACACACAAGAGGGAGTTTGTGTGTGTGTGTTGTAATCTCTTTTCTAAGTAGTGGAGTACTTAGTTTTTGAGTGAACCTCTACATCTCTCTCTTTGTCATTCCCTTTGCATATTTAGTCGTAGGACGCGAAGGTCCGGACTAGCAATAGGGACGAAGGCTTGCCCATCTTCGAGCAGGAAGGCGGGCGCCGCACGGGCTTTGCGAACAAAAACGCTAAGTCCGTGACAAGCAGCTTAGTTAGCGTACAGATAATTTTAAGTTATAGTTTTCTAAATCTGTTTTTTGGATACGCCCGTAGCATGGGTTCTGCTAAGTGTGAATATATAAAATTTGTTCGACCATATAGCGTGTGTACTGCAACATATTGGAGTGGCGCCTTGGGACGAAGCTTACCTACTAGATTTGTTAGGCTGCGTCCCGATATGGTGTGGTACATACCCTACATTATTGAACATGTTTTAATATATTTATGATTACTAAAATCTGTGCTTCTGTTGTATTTAGAAAACTCGAATTGGTTAATTATAAGTTAGATTTAGCTGTATGTTAGCTAAATAGTTGCTTTCCAACACTAAATAATTCTACTATATATCTTCGCAAATTTATCGTAGTATACCCGTGTTACCTCTATCCTGGCAGTAAGTGTTGGTAGAGAAAAAAAAAATTTTGGGGGATTCAATTTGCAACTGGGATTTTCTCAGATAGGTAAGATAGGTGCATATTTCTCACTGTGTGGATAGTGTGAGCATTTACATAAAATACTTATAGAAAAAATGTTCGAGTACGCTTGATGCCCAATTTATAAAAAAACTATACTTTCCTTTACAACCCCACAGTTTATAGCCTGGTTTAACTTAAAAGTTTTTTGTAAATTAGTTTTTTGTCAACATTAGGCTAATGCTTTCTAAAATACTAAGCGTTAAACAGTGGAAGGCAAAATAAAAAAATAATTTTACATATTAAGAGTTAGTAAAAAATAAACTCTTAAGTCATATAATATATATTTTATTACAATATTAGTAATATATATTCGCATAATTAAGCAATTTAATAAATAAAAAAATATTTATAAATTTATGAGGAAAAAAACAAGCGGTTTCCTCGCAAAGGTTTTATTATATAATAAATTGTGTATTTTGATGCTGAATCAATTTTATGTTTATATTATATTATGTATTCGTTATTTTGGGCACTAAATCATTCTACTATCTTTGTTAAATTTTTAATCCTGGAATAAGTGTGTTGTTACTGCTTTGTCAGCAAATTGGTGTGTCTGTTATGAAATGTATAATTCACAGCCATTTTTCTATAAGAAATCCTACCACTAGGTCTGTTATTAACCATGTAACTAGGTCTGTTATTAACCATGTAATGTTACTTTTTCATCTGTGTAATTCTCAAGCGTATTTTGCCTCACGAGCCTACGGTGGAGAATTGAGCTAAAAAATTAGGTGGTTGCGTCGTAATATGCCTATGCTGCCTGAGCCTTCATATTTTAATAATATAATAATTTTAGAAATAATAATTCAAACGCCGTTTTATCTTACTTCTTCGCGTTTTGCCTTCTCTAAACATTGCCTTATATTTGACCCTCCTTTAAAAAATAGATGTGAAATTGTATACTTTCACAATTAACCAAATTTACATTTAGATGTTGTTTCCATAAATGCTAACAGCCAATAAATATATTAGTTCTATTAAATTCTTTGGTGCCAAATAATATTGTCGTTCCTGCTTCAGCAGCAAGCAAATTTTCTAATTTACATATATTAATAATTGGAATTATTGTATTTTATTTGGCGCATATGTTATCTTTTTTCGGGAAACTTTTCTCTCTCCTTTTTAGAGCTGGGTTGATACTTAGTTAACTTCGGTTGTTATATTTTCTTTTGCTTTTCCCCAGCCTTACTTACGGGCCGCATTGGAATTATTGTATTTTATTTTGTTCATATATTATCTTTTTCCAGCGATTTTTTCTCTCATTTTTAGGATTGGGTTGATACTTAGTTGACTTCGGAATTTCCGGTTGTTATATTTTCTTTTACCTTCTCCCGGCCTTACTTCTGGGGCGATAAAATAAACATAGAAAACATATAGTTAAGCTTACCTTCTATAATAAAAAAAATGTCGCATGTGTTTCTTATCTCCGGAAAACTTTTCTCTCTCCTTTTTAGAGCTGGGTTGATACTTAGTTAACTTCGGTTGTTATATTTTCTTTTGCTTTTCCCCAGCCTTACTTACGGGCCACATCGGAATTATTGTATTTTATTTCGCTCATATATTATCTTTTTCCAGCGATTTTTTCTCTCTCCTTTTTAGGGTTGGGTTGATACTCAGCTGAGTTCGGAATTTCCAGTTGTTATATTTTCTTTACCTTCTCCCGGCCTTACTTCTGGGCCGATAAAATAAATATAGAAAACATATAGTTAAGCTTACCTTCTATAATAAAAAAAATGTCGCATGCGTTTCTTATCTCCGGGAAGCTTTTCTCTATCATTTTTAGGAGTGTGCTTAATTAACTTCAGAATTTCTGGTTGCTATATTTTCTTTTACCTTTTCCCAGTATTAGTTATAGGCCGGTAAAATAAACGTAGGAAACATATAGTTAAACTGACAACCTATTATAAAAAAAGGGTTTTACGTTACCTATTTGTTGTTTTTTGCTAATTAGTATATCTTAGATTTGCATAATGCATTTACAATTTTCAACGCTAAATAATTCTGATGTCTTTATTTGTTTTATTTTTTTAATGGGGAATATAGCGTCGCTTTTTTTGATATCAAGCAATACTTACTTTTGTAGGGTATGTGGTTTTCATGAATTTTGTTTCCCAAAACAAATAACATAAAAAAAGTATTTTCGTATCTCCCGTAAATTTTTCAGTAGTAAATAATTTGATTGGATCTATTTCTGCAAGAATTATTTGTATTTGTTATTTGTTATATTTTTATTATATTGTATTATTATATTGTATATTCAAATAATACAGTTATAATGTTCATCACCGAATAATTCTATTACCTCTATCATGTTTTACAATGTTAAACAATTACGCTGTTTCTACTTTGACAGCAAGCAGCTCCAACTGTTATAAACTGGCCGGTTCTCAAGCAGCCTGTTATGAATTGCCTCATTCCTAAGTTGTCTTTCCTTTCATGATCAGCTCTATCGGTGAGTCATTTATTTATAAACTTTAAACTCTTGGGTTTTGCAGCCTCTAATTTTTTTGGCGCTTTTCCTCCAACCCTTTAGTATTACTACAATTACGCTGTTTCTACTTTGCCATCAAGCAGCTCCAGTTGTTATAAACTAGCTAGCTGGCCGGTTCTCAAGCAGCTTCACCTGTGATGAATTGGCTCATTCCTAAGTTGTCCTTTCTTTCATAACCAACCCTATTGGTGAGTCATTTATTTATAAACTTTAAACTCTTGGGTTTTGCAGGCCTTAATTTTTTTGGCGCTTTTCCTCTCCGTCCTTTAGCATTACTATTTGCGCAACCTATGTTTTCTACATGCCTTTACACCGTTAACCACACAGCTTTTCTTCCCCTCTTTAATTTGCAAATAAATTGTTATAAATTATTTGCATGTCCGTTACATGTTGGATGCATAGATTATATCTTGATTTTTTTGGACACTATTATACTGTGTGTTTAGATGATGCACTCATAATGTGCAGCACCGGGTAATTCTATTATCTCTTCCAAGTTTTTTAGTATTAAACAATTATGCCGTGTTTTCAGTTTACACTTTAAAGTTTAATAATGAATGGGTTATGATTTAGATATTTAATATAAGTCTTTTATCTTTTTTACTTTCGCCCAGAATCTAGCAGATATCTAGATGTAATTCATGAGGCATCATTTTTAATCCGAACCCTTTACATATCTAGATGTAACGCATTTTTTAAAATTCCTTAGGAAATGGAAAGAGTTGGACGGTAAGGTTATTGGTAAATGTTTTACACTTTAAAGCTTAATAATTAATAATTAATAATAATTAATGGGTTACAATTTGGACTTTTAATATAAGTCTTTTATCTTTTATGGTATCGCCCGGATTCTATCGGATATCTAGATGTAGTTCATGAGCCGACATTTTTAATTCGAGTCTTTTACATAAATCTTATATACATCAAATATAACACATTTTTTTCCGGCGTTACTTTGGAAAGGGGAGGGGTTATTTGGTGAGTGGACGTTAAATATTACATCAGATATCGCCCAGTTCTTTGTCGGTAAATTTTCTTTATAAATTTAAGTTTTTCATAGACCGTCGAAAATGATTCAATAAAGTTGGTGGTAAAATTTAAGCGTATGGCCAGTTACACTGGTACTATAGTTGTCGATTTGCTAACAAAGAGTTAAATATTATATCGAATATCACACGGTTCTTGGTTGGTGAATTTTATTTATAAATTTAATAAGGGGAAAAAATTTAGTTGTTATTTTAGGATAATTCAAAAAACAGGGGAAAAACAAAAAAGAAAATTGGTGGGTGGGATAGGAGAGAGATTGAGGATAAGGGAAAAGGAAAAGCAGGTTCGCCTCGAGCCCTGCAAATGCAGCGAGGCTTCAAAGTATGTAAATTTAAAAATGTTTCTTGAACGAATAAATAGATATTTTTCGTTTAGAATTCAAAATTAATATACATTTGAAAACCTTTGATTCATCTTAACTTTTTTCCCTATTCGGGAGAGGCCAAAATTCGAAATACTTTTTCCGGCTAACTTTAAGAGCAGATAAGTTTGCCAGTAATAGCTGAGCGGTATATTTGAAAGAACAAAATAGTGAATTATTATAGGGAACCGAATTGACTAACAGCTTTTAACTCTAGAGGTTTATTGGAAAAATAGGTTTGAGCATAGAAAACTGTTAGAGCCAATTGTAAATGAATCTAATCCAAATATGAGTCAAAGGAATAGTGAATTTAGCTAAAGATGCGCAATTTGAATTGAAAACAAAAAAAAGAGCTTAAATTCCATCTGAACATTTAAATTTGTAATTAGAACTCAAATTCCAAATTAAATCATTATTGAAATTAAATGTTAATAGAAAATTTATATTTGAATTGGCATTCCAACTTAAAATTTAAATTTAAAATTCGAATTCCACTTAACAAATTGAATTTGTAGTTGGGACCATTTGAGTTCAGCATTCAATTTGATGTTCTTAGCTGTAGTTTCTTCTCGAGCAGACGTGGGCGCACGAGGGTCGAGCGGTCGCCGGGCGCAAGTCGCGTACACATAAGGGAGAGAGAGGAAGAGAGAGAGGGAAAGAGGGGGGGGGGGGACAGAGAAATGTTAGTTGAAAAACATCTAAAAAGCATCAAGTAGCAATTGTGTAGTTCATCGTGTAGTTCTCTTCTCTGGGTTATTTGGTCACTTCAAAATGTTATTCAGCTATTGGTAAAGTTCTCCAACAGTTTCGGTTTTTGCGTCCTACAAGTTTCTCAAAGGAAACTTTTATTCAAGTCAATGGGTTGAGCGTTGTTTTCCAAGCTTTTTCGATAGGTTTCCTACTGGTGGAAATGATCAACAATCAAATCTAGAAATCGCAACATGTATAGGAATTCCCACAGTTCATCTGTTCCAAAAGTAACGCATCTGCCCGCCTCCTTTCCCTGCCGGTTTACTGTCTCCTGTGATTCCGCAAAGCCTGCAGGTCTGTCACCTTTCCTGTTACCTGTGGCCCCGCAAAGCTTGCAGGGCTCGGGGAGTTGCCGCATTATGCCGTGTCCCCCCCAACCACCACCCGCCTGTTCCTGCAATCGCAGGTCCCGTNGCCGCTGAGCGCAGAGGGTTGTCGCCTTGTGGATCTGTAGATTCTGTAGGTATCAGTAAAGACGCTCGAGTAAGATTTTCGGCCTACACCTTTCTCGCGCAGGAGACTTTTATTCAAGCCAACCGATCGAGCACTGTTTTCCAACCTTTTTCAATAGGTTTCCTACTGGTGGAAATGAGTAACAATCAGATTCAGAGATCACAACATGTATAGGAATTCCCACAATTCACCTGTTCCAAAAGTAAAATATCTGCCCGCCTCCTTTCCCTATCGGTTTCCTTTCCCCTGTGGTTCTGCAGAGCCCGCAGGTTTGTCACCCTTCCTGTTACCTGTGGCCCCGCAAAGCTTGCTGGGCTCGGGGATTTGCCGCATTATGCCGTGTCCCCCCCAACCACCACCCGCCTGTTCCTGCAATCGCAGGTCCCGTTGAGTGCGAAGGGTTGTCGCCCTGTCGATCTGTAGATACTGCAAGTATCGCGCTCTCTTTGATCCCGCTTCTCATCTTTCGCCGATCAGTAAGCGCGCTCGAGTGAGATGGCTAGGATTTTTAATTCCAATATGAGGGTCACTGAGATGTTGACGGGATGAGGTTAAGTATGAAGGTCGTTAATCAACTACACCGGTGCTATAGTTTTGGATTTCTTAGACATAACTTTGTGTACACATTAGTATGTTTCATGCAAAAAATAGTTCCGATAATTCAGAAATCATATTCAAGAATACAAGGTTTATAGTATTTCAATCAAGGTGTACGATTAAGAACAACTGAATTTTATGAGGAGTGGAATTCTCCCATTTGGGATGCACAGCAAAAAGAACATAGGCTGCTTTGCCCTTCTATTGGTTTCATGCTTTCAGGTATAAATTCTACCAAGCTTAGGTTGTTTCATGCAGAAACTTACATGTCTAGAAGTTGAACCAGTTGATCAGCGTGGAATTATAGAAATTCGCCGCATGTATTGATACTACTTTGCTTTATACATTAGTTTACAGTGATTACAAATGCATACTTTTCCCACTCTCACCTCTTGATAGTTGTTAAATTCTTATTTATTTACAACAGGCATCGATTTTGGTTCTTGCATTCACGTAACGTTGTAAATTTCGCTTCGTTCTTAAATGGATACTGCATCAATTAGCCGGGAGAATAGGAAACGGCGGAAAGTTATTCTTAGTCGCCGGAGAAATAAGGGAGTTATTCAATCTCTTGAATATACGCAGCCAACAAATATAGACTCAACTTTCATAGACTCTACAATTGGCCGGTTCCTCATCTAATTCTGCCGCATTTTTCTAATCAATCGTATCTTGGTTTACCGCAATATGAGTGCCAATCATGCGGAGCATTACTTTGGTATAATGAGAGAATTTATAAATCTCGGAACGAACAAGTACCGAGGTTTTCGATGTGCTGCGAAGAAGGCCGTGTCTATGTGTCGTTGCTGCGTGAAACACCTCATACATTAGAAATTTTGTTGGATTACCGAGTGGGGGGATTGTCTAGAAAATTTAGAGACAATATCAGAGCGTACAATTCTATGTTCGCATTTACCTCAATAGGCGCCAAAGTTGATACAGAAATTAATAAGAGACCAGGTCCATATGTATTTAGAATTAATGGCCAAAATCATCATATTATGGGTTCTCTTCTTCCAGCTGATGGACATCGTCCTAAATTTGCTCAACTTTATATTTATGATACTGAGAATGAGATCTCCAATAGAATACGAGCACTTGGCATTGACGATGGCGTTGAGAAAATTAGTAGGAACATTGTGACTGATTTAATTAAAATGTTTGATGACCAAAATACAATTGTTAAAGCATTTAGAATGGCACGAGATTATTTTGTACATAATGATTTTATGCCCATGAGGTTGCGATTAATTGGAGCACGTGGGGAAGTCTTGCAGCAATATAATTCTCCTTCATGCGCTGAAATTGTTGGTCTGATAGTTGGTGACTTAGGCAGTGTAGATCGGCAACGTGATATTATTGTTGAGCATAAAACAGAAGGCTTAAAACGAATTAGTGATTTGCATCCTTCTTTTATGGCTATGCAATATCCTATTTTATTTCCCTATGGTGAAGATGGTTTTAGGCTTGGCATACGATGCAGGCAGACATCCCGCAGGAAAACAAATTCTCGGCAATGTGTTACAATGCGTGAGTTCTATGCTTATCGAATCCAAAATAGATTAAGGGAAGGGAAGACATTGGTACGTGGAGGAAGACTTTTTGAGCAATATATTGTTGATCCTTTCACATGTATTGAAGAAGAAAGACTGCAATACATTAGAAGAAATCAGGCGAATCTTAGAACTGAAATATAAAAAGGTATTAGAGATGCTGTTGTTGAAGGAGATGTAGATGGTAATACTATTGGTAAACGAATTATATTGCCTTCGAGTTTTACTGCGGGTCCTCGCTATATGGTTCAAAATTATCAAGATGCCATTGCTATCTGCAGGCACTCAGGGCCTCCCGATTTATTCATAACATTTACCTGCAATGCACAATGGCCTGAAATTAGAGATGCCCTGGAATTTATTAATGGCCAAAAAGGTGAAGATCGGCCTGATATTATTAGCAGGGTATTTAAGCTGAAATTGGAAGTTTTAATGGATGATATTAAAAAGAACCAATATTTCGGTAAATCAGTGGTTGGTATGTCGCTATACAATTTATGTTGGCCTCAACTTTACAATTAACTTTATCGTTTTCTTATCGCATTTGCACCATTAACTTTTCCCCTCTAACATTTGCCTGCAGAGTTATATACCGTTGAGTTTCAGAAGAGGGGCCTTCCTCATGTTCACATGCTGATATGGTTACATACAGGCCATAAATATCTTACAACCTCAGAGATAAATTCAATTATTTCTGCAGAAATACCTGATCAAATTAATAATCCAATCGGCTATGCATCAGTTGCTAAATTTATGATACATGGTCCATGTGGATTAGCTAAACCAGGAGCCCCATGTATGATAAAAGGTCGCTGCTCAAAATATTTTCCAAAAGAATATATAAATGAAACGGTTATATCTGAGGATGGATTTCCTATTTACAGGAGAAAAAATAGCCATTTTCGTGTATTGAAAGCTGGTATTGAACTTGACAATAGATTTGTTGTTCCTCACAACTTGCAATTGGTTATTAAATATCGGGCTCATATTAATGTTGAGTGGTGTAATAAGTCAAGGCTAATAAAATACTTATTCAAGTATATCAATAAAGGTCCAGATAGATCTGCAGTGGTTTTAGAAAATAATGTCCATTATACTGATGGAGCTCCTGGAAAACAATACAAAAATATTGATGAAATTAAGCAATATTTAGATTGTAGATATTTATCAGCATATGAGGCGATTTGGAGATTGTTCCAATTTGATATCCACTTTAGGCATCCATCTGTTGAGCGGTTATCTGTTCACCTACCGATGATGAATAACATAACATATCATGGTGCTCAAAATTTAATTAATGTCCTCAATCGTCCGAATGTTGAGAAAACAATGTTTACGGAATGGATGCATACCAATCTCAATTATAATGATGCTCGACAATTAACATATGCTGAATTCCCAACTGAATGGGTTTGGCATTCAAGTGATAAATTTTGGTCGAGACGAAAACAAGGATACCGTATCGGCAGAATAGTTTACATTCATCCAAATGCAGGAGAGCTATACTTTTTACGCATGCTTTTAAATGTAGTTAGAGGGCCAAGAAGTTATGCAGAGATTAGAACTGTACACGGTGTCGTACATGAAACGTTTCGTGCTGCATGCGATGCCCTCGGTTTACTCGGTGATGATAAAGAATGGAGAGAGGCATTTGGAGAGGCTTCACAGTGGTCAGGCTCAGTTGAACTCAGACAATTATTTGCAACATTAGTGATTTACTGTGAAGTAGCAGATCCACTTAAATTATGGAATGAATATTGGGAATTAATGGCAGATGATATATTATATAGGCTAAAGCGTGTTTTGGGTGTGGAAAATCTCCGAATACCTCAACTCGAACTTCAAAACCATGTCCTATTTGAGTTGGAAGTTATATTCAACAAAAATGGTAGTTCGCTTACACAATATAATCTGCCGATTCCAAATAGGTTGATTGTTGACGGATTAAATAATAAATTGCTCGCGGAAGAATTGGATTACAATAGAACCGAATTATTACAGGAATATTCAGAACTCTTTGATGGATTAAATAGTGAGCAGAAAATCATATATGATGCAGTCCTACATTCTGTATATCAAAATATCGGAGATCTTATATTTGTTTATGGTCATGGTGGGACGGGCAAAACATACCTTTGGAAAACTATAATTGCAAAATTACGTTCTGAAGGAAGAATAGTTTTAGCTGTTGCTTCCTCAGGTATTGCATCACTCTTATTGCCCGGGGGAAGGACTGCCCATTCAAGATTCAAAATTCCTATCAAACTTGATGATTGTTCTGTTTGTGAAATTAAGAAAGGCACGCACCTTGCAAATTTAATTGCACAAGCTTCTTTAATTATTTGGGACGAGGCTCCAATGAATCATAAAAATTGTTTTGAAGCTTTAGATAAATCCCTAAAAGATATTATGGTGACAGATGAACCAAATATTTGTAGTAAATTGTTTGGAGGAAAAACTATTATTTTGGGTGGAGACTTTAGGCAAATTCTTCCAGTTGTCGTTGGCGGAACTAAGCAAGATATTTTAAGCGCGTCGCTTACAAGATCATACATATGGAGTAAGTGTAAAATCTTCCGGCTTTCTACGAACATGAGATTACTTCGAGGCTCAATAGATGGCACAATGGACACTTCTTTATTAGAATTTAGTCAATGGGTTCTTGATGTTGGTGATGGCAAAATAAATGCTGTGAAATTAGAAGGTGAAGAAGAACCAACTTGGATCAAAATTCCTGACGACCTGCTGATAAAAGTTAGCAAAAATGGTATCGAAACGATAGTTTCAGATATATATGATCATATTGAGGAAAACTACAATGACCCTAATTATCTGCGAGATAGAGCTATCATTACACCTAGGAATGAAGGTGTCGATGAGGTCAACAGCTACGTACTCTCTTTGTTACAAACTGACGCCCAATTATATTTAAGCTCAGATTCAATATGTAGTTCATCAAAAAATGCAGAGGAGAATAATTTACTTTATCCGGTGGAATTTCTAAATTCTTTAACATTTAATGGAGTTCCGAATCATGAATTAGTTCTAAAAGTGGGAAGTCCAATTATGCTGCTTCGTAACATCAACCAAAGTGCCGGTTTGTGTAATGGAACTCGATTAATTGTAACTCAACTAGCTCCTAGAGTTGTCGAAGCACAAATCTTTACGGGCAACCATATCGGTGAGAAGGTTTATATACCCCGCATAGTAATGAATGTAGTAGAATCTAAATGGCCATTTGTGCTAAAAAGGAGACAATTCCCGGTTCGCGTGTCTTATGCAATGACTATTAACAAAAGTCAAGGTCAAACATTGCAAAAAGTAGGCATTTATTTATCGCATCCTGTTTTTTCACACGGACAACTTTATGTGGCGATTTCTCGAGTTACTTCACGAAAAGGGTTAAGAATTCTTATCGAAAAAAAAGACAAAGAACCTGAGGGGTATACAAGAAATATTGTTTTTCGTGAAATATTTGAAGATTTAGAGTAATATAATCAGGTTTGCTTCATTTCTTTGAGAATTACAAAAAAATATATTGCATTATTTTTTCCATGATATTAATGTCTCTCTCCTGTTAATAAACAGATTCTTCATCCTACAATGGAAAATGTCCTTTTATCACAATTATCACTACACCAGCAACCTTGCAAAATCAAAGTTCGTATCTGCCGGATTTGGGAATCAACTACTCCATATTCAAAGGGAGATATTTTCAGTCTAGATTGTCTATTGGTAGATAAGGAGGTGCTCAATTTTTCCTCCAGCGTAACAATTTATACAATGTGTTCTCTATTTTTCTGCTGCATATTCTTTTGTCACATACTTTTTTTGGGGTACCAGGAGTTTTCGATGCAAGCAACGATACGCAAGCAAGACGCAGAAGACCTTAAATGCCGGATTACAGAAGGCAAGGTGTATGTAATAGAGAAATTTAGCGTAATTCCAACTAGGAAAAAATTTGTGGCTGTCGATCGTTATTACATGATTCAGTTAAGTAAGTCGACACAGTTTACTGAAGTTGAAGATGATTCAGAAGGAATCCCATTACACAGTTTTAATTTCTCAACGTTTTACGAAATTAATAAGAAACAACACAACGATTCGATTTTAACAGGTACCATTTATTGCAAATATTATTTACTTTTACAAATACTTATGTATATCTAATAATTGCACGTGTTATGCTGCACAGATGTTGTTGGAAAAATTGCGGCTATCGGTGAAATAACCCACAGATATATTAGCCAATCACTACCTCCAATCAGAAATTTAGAGATAGAAGATTTTGAGTTAGTGATTCATATTTGCAAATCATCTTATTTCGACTGGCTTCATTACTGCTGCTGAATTAATATAATTTATTTTGCAGGAGAACCACTATGCCAGCGACGTTATGGGATAGATTTGCGACAGATTTTGATGAGGCGAATATTTACGAGGAAGAGAAAAGCACTCCTATAATCATAATTCTTGCTGGAATGACAGTTCGAACGTAAGGTTACGACATAAACATATAAGTTTAAATTAAAATGCTATTATTATATATAATATTGTTGACCTATTACTTCGGTTTTTTTTCAATACTTCAATATAGAGAAAGTACATTTATCGACATGCTCAGCATCGAAGATATATTTTAACCTCAAAATCCCTGAAGTTCTGGAATTTCTGAATAGGTTTGCCGCTAAGTAAAGTTTCCTTTAATTTCCCAACCTTTAATACATTTTATCACTATACACATTTTTATTTAATGCAGGCAAGGCGAAGAACCTAATGCAATCCAACGCATAACTTATGGTGAACAAAAAATCATTTCTCCTCTAGAAGAAATGTGCCAAAATAGAAAAAAAATTGCTGAGCTACTAAACCCAGACCTTTCTGATTTCGGAGTAAGTTTATAATCAGATAGCCAAATAAAAATTTTACTGCTTCCACTATTTGTCAGTATAATTTGTTTTCCCGCATTCTATCTGTGAATAGGATGTAAAGTTCACATGCGAAGCTAAAATTGTGAAAATCGATACATCCTATGGCTGGTGGTATAAAGCATGCCATAATTGTAAAGCAGCCGTGAAGGAATGTGATGATATATTCTGGTGTGCCCGTTGCAGTAACAACGATCAATCTCCTGTTCCATGGTGAAATTTACTATACCTTTAAAATATGAAACCCTGTGCCTGATTATTATACTGACGTTAATGTCTAATTCTTCTAACTTTTACAAAATTAGGTATAAATTGAGCGCAGTAGTTGAAGACTCCAGCGGGGTAGCCAATTTTACCATATTCGGCCAATTGGCTTAGGATCTTATTCGTATACCTCCACAAATTTTAGCAGCAGCACCTAATTCCGATAAATTTACACTTCCTGTGGTAATACAAACAATTATAAACCAAACACATATTTTCCAAATCATGGCTGATTCACAAAGATTCAGAACGAGCACTCCATCCTTTAAAGTCCTTAAAACTTTTACGATCAACAACGATGCAAAAGGTAAAAGACAAAACAAAGATAATATATTTATAAAATGTGAAGATCAGCCATACTCATCTACAAATAAAAAACAAGGTCAGCCAGAATATTTGGAGGAAATCTCTCCCACTCTAGCCACTTCTTCGAGGTTAGTTTTTATATGTGTATATGTTTCTTATTGCCGAAAATAAACATTGAACATTTCCTATTGACGCCAAAATTGTTGGATTTATTTCTGTAACAGTTCAGCACTACCATCTGATCAATTATGTGAAATCCCGCACAGCTCAACACAATCGTCCAATCAAGAATGTGAAATTCTGCATAAGAAAAGACGTCGTCTTACGTACAACCCTTTTTTTCCCCCCAATTACTTATATACCTTTGGAAAAACCATGTCTTTCTACATTACAACCTATTTCTGGTACACGGCTAAAGTTGAAATCCTGTTGAATTACTATTTTCACAATATGTTGTTCAATAACTGTAGAGCATATTAGAGTTATTTTTTAAAACAAAGTTGGGATTGGACAACTATTTTTGAAACATGTAGAGAGTATATAACCAATCAACACTGATCAGATCTTTTCGAGCATCTTTTTTTCCCCCCACAGGAGCTTCATTTGATACTTGCCTAGAAATACTAACATTATATAAATAACTTTGCAGTTCGTATAATCTTGGTGATTTTTTTTAATCAAGGTTTATCTGTAAATATATGCCACTTTCCAATTGCATGGATCAACAAACCTATGTTGTATTAAATATAGTATGTTTATTCTGGACAATATTTATAGTCCAATACTATTATGTACTTTCAATGTTATGTGAATCCTCGCTCAGTTACTATATTTTGGCTGTATTCTTCGTGGAATCTTTAATCACCCAGCTAAATTATGTTTTCCAGACACCAATCTTTATGCTGCTCGATTGGTTCAACTCCTAGGCATCCAAGTTTCAGCATGAATCTACCTAAACTTGCTATACTCTATACCTGTAATCATTAAAGCAATAGATTTTCCCAAACTTTATGTCGAAACAGACTATTTGCTTTTCCTACGTATCTCAAAGAGACCAAATTGTATAAGTTGATTCGAATACGATATACCTCGAATTCCTTAATATGAATTCCAAATTCTCAAAACTATTTTGTACAGAAGACCCTAATTGCTTACTTAAATCCTAAATTATTTAGTTGAATTTGAATGTACTGATTTAGAATTATCCAATTAAATTGTGTTACATGAAAATAACATCAAAGTCATTTCGAGTGCTTTCTATAAATTCCCTAACCGAATCTTTTTATTTTTTTGTTTTAACAAATCCTTCAGTTTAATTCCATATCAGATAGTTATGATTAGATGTGGGGTATATAATCTTAATTAATTGGAATAGATATAATAACTGGGTTTAAACATTGTGGGCCGGTGATTTTAACATAACGAGTTATTATTGCAAGCGGATCAGATTGTTACAATCAGATCGTTACATTTAGTATCTGGATAGGGAGGCCTCCGTGTTCCTAAACCGTTAGACGATCGACTCCAGTAGACTTGATCTAGCATATTTGAAGTATCTAGAAAATAAATTTTATGACTTCTCGATATCATTCACCTAACAATCGAAAGGACTAAATTGTAATCTTTTAATTGTTATTAAAAATTATGTAGATATTACAAATATTTCCCGCTGCGAAGCGCGGTCATTTCTAGTAAATTCAGAACTATAGTATCGATGTAACTTATCAATGACTTTCCTGCCTAACTCCTTGCCCTCATCAGCTCAGCCCGTTAAATTTCTAATTTGAACTGTATCAAGATATTTTATAGAATTACATGAAAAAAAAAATTAAATTCAACAGAATTCTATATAGAACCTAATCTTTAAAATTTGTTAACTTATATTTTGGGATTTAAAATTGTTAAAATATAATGTTTTTATATTGTTAGTAGTAAATCTTCTAATCCAAACTGCTTCAAATATCACATGGTTCATGTTTTACAACAGAAACTCCTTTCCAGTAAATTCGGAACTATAGTACCGGTGTAACTTATCAATGACCTTCCTGCCTAATCCCTCGCCCTCAATAGCTCAGTTACCTTGATATTTGAGAATAGAAACAAAATAAAATAAAAAACATGATATTTCATGTATATAAAGTTAAAAAAACTGAATTTTGATCTAAACTACTTCAAGATATTTGATGCATATAGAAGATTCGAATTCAAAACGATGACTTGCCCCTTAAATTTCCGATTTGAACTGCATCAAGATATTTTATAGAATTGCATGAACAAAATTAAAATCCAACAGAATTCTATATAGAATCTAATCTTTAAAATCTGTTAGCTTATATTTGGGATTTAAAATTGTTAAAATATAATGTTTTTATATTTTAAGTTGTAAATCTTAAATTCATTCCCTTTAACAAATTCAAATCATAAATTTCAAATATATTTTGGAAAATATATTTATTTATCCATTCCATATTTCCTTCTCTCTCACTCTTACTTTTTCCTGCTAATTTTCTGCTGTTTTTTAATCGCGCAAAAATAGTTACTGGTATTATTTAGTTTGATTAAATTTTTAAATAAAACTCACCAACCAGTCACCATGTGATATTTGATGTGATAGAAACTCTCTTCCATCAAATTCAAAACTATAGTATCGGTGTTGTTTATTGATGATCTTCCTGCCTGACCCTTTACCCTCAAGAAAAATTTTAAAAAAAAACATGATATTTGAAGGATATAGAGTTTAAAATTACGAATTCTGATTTGAACTGCTTTTCCTTAAATTTCTGATCTGAACTGCATCAAAATATCTAATAGAATTACATGAATAAAGTTAGAATCCAACTTTCACCTATTCCCGATTCCCTTAAATTTTATAACCAACTTTATTAAATAATATTGAATTGTCGATTCAAAATGTTTTAGAAATTACAGACATTTCCCGCCGCGAAGCGCGGGCCTCCACTAGTATATATATAGTCATAACTTGATTTTGTGCGCAAATTAAGTAATTTTGGATGCTTGCATGTCTTTCTACTCAGAATCATAATACTACTGCAACAAGTAGCCAAACAAAAGATCATCACCTACTCTGCATTTGAGTTGATCATCTTGATCCAAACTTTGTGTGTCATGTTCTCCAGAGATTTGAGTGTGTGAATTATTTTGTTTGGAAACTTTTAGGTAAAGCAGGATAAAAAGGAAATTAAATTATTTTGTTTGGAAATACAACCAGAAGGTGGTTTAGATGTGCTTGCCTATTTAATTTGAGTGCTATTGTTACAAAATAAAAAGAAAAGCTAGACCAAATCAGTACAATCTAACTTTCATATTTTTCAGAAATTTGATATGATGATTTTTATTTGGTAATTTCGGACACTGATTTTATGACTTCTTTTTGGTTGATCCAGAACAGTTGGAGCTGCGAAAATTGAAGTGGGAAGCAAGAGTTTCAATCATACGGTGTTTGTTATTTTTTGGCTACATTTTGAGCAAGTATTTTTTTGTTAGAACTTATGTTCGAAATTTAATTTGAATACTGAGATTGTAATTTG
Source organism: Ananas comosus (assembly GCF_001540865.1). Taxonomy (NCBI): domain Eukaryota; kingdom Viridiplantae; phylum Streptophyta; class Magnoliopsida; order Poales; family Bromeliaceae; genus Ananas; species Ananas comosus. Next base: position 6,131,585 of record NC_033628.1, read on the forward strand.
AGAGTTGAGACTATTTGTTATATAAATTATTAATGCTTTTCGGTTATTACTATTTTTTAATATTTTAATTCATTGTAGTATTTAGTTGTGAGTATTTTTTAATATTAATTTGTAATTGCCGCTATAAGTTTTATTTATCAATCATTTAGTATGTTTTTTGTGGCAATTATAATTAATTATAACGGCATTTATAATAGTTTTTATTATATAGTATTTACCGGCATTTATAATAGTTGCTATTTTATATATTTAGCGGCATTTATAATAGTTGCTATTATATATATTTAGCGGCATTTATTTGAATTTTTACCAACCGCCGTAATAAATACCGCTATAAGTTTTAGCGACCCTACCTATAGCGGCAATTGTCATAATTGCCACAGAACTATTTAGCGGCAATTATAATTACCGCTAATTTAAAAAATAATTGCCGCTAAAACCTAATTTTGTCGTAGTGATAATTTACAACAGAGTGTGCCCGTAGGGTATACAAACTCTACAAATGTAGTTTACAACAGAGTGTGCCCGTGGAGAATACAGACTTCGGAGATCTAACTTAAAAACTACTCTTAGGAAAGCAGTAAATGCGAGTAAAAAAGATTACATTTAGACTACTCCTAGAAAAATAATAAAATTGCAAGGAAAATAAGGATGGTCTTCTCGTTCAGGAGGGAGAAAGACCCATATTGTAGGCTTTGAAATTACTATTTATAGTAATATCAACCTACATTATTCGTTGGTTGAAAGTAGTTGGAGTAGTTGTGACCATGATCGTGGAAGTTACGTCCACTTCTCATGGAAGTTACGTCCTACTTCTCTTGGTAGTTATGCTTCACTTTATGGAAGTTACACCCCACTTCTCAACCATTCCCGCCTAAACGCTTTTGACCTTTAGGCGCTTTATTGCCGACTCTTGGTGTACCGCGTGTCTTTAGCTCATATGTGGGTTAAGTCGGCATGTTAATTTTAATTTTGGCATCAACAGAGATCAGGTTAGAGAGCATGCATATTAACATATTGTTAATTATGTTAGATAAGATGCATGATAGTACTCGATGGGGACAATTAGAATGCCTAGTAGATCGAGTGGCACTTAACCTAGTGTATGAAACATAAGTTGGACATGAATGGCAACGAACCTAGTGTAACTAAACATAGGTCGGATATGAACCTAGTGTTGTTGAACCTAGGGTGAATCAAGAGTGGCAATAAAACCTAGTGTTATTGAATATAGGTGATTCATGAGTGGCATGTCAAGTGTAATTCCTAGGTGTGGACAACTAGGAAAGCAAGAACATGAGTGGCATTAAACCTAGAGTCAAGTAAACCTAGGTTATGAATACAGTGACTGTAAGGAAGTGAATTCTCGAAACTCGAGGATTAGACTTCGATCAGAATCGACTAGTTGTCGAGTGTGTAAGCTTCGGAAAGTCCGAAGGCAATTATAATGCATAAAGTGCATTAAAGAAGGGTCCACGGGAGCACCAGTGCAAAACAAGCACTGGAGCAGAAATGCTCTCCGGGACCGGTCCCTGGCAGGGAAGGACCGGTCCCATCAGGCTGGGTTGCGAAGGTCTCTGATGAGACCGGTCCCTGGCAGGCAGGGACCGGTTCCCGAACGTCAGCCCAGCAAGAATAGCCGAAATTTGGCTAAGTCCTAAGAATCCAACTTTCGGGAACCGGTCTCTCGGACAAGGACCGGTCTCCCTGGGACCGGTCTCTCAGGCAAGAACCGGTTCCCGAACGCGAAAACCCCTCTGCTCGAGATGGCAGCCTTCGGGGACCGGTCTCCCCGAGCTGGGACCGGTCCCTTACAGCGAAAATGCCCAGAGAGGGCTGATTCCAAAGATGAAAAGTTGAGGGGGCTGTTTGCAAAATGGCCTTTAATAGAGGTGGGGGACCCTTCTCTCCCTCTCAGTTGCTCTCTCTCTCTCTCTCTCACTCTTTCCTCTCTCTCTAAGAAGAAAAGAAAGAGAAGAAGGAGAAGAAGAAGAGAAGAAGAAGGAGAAGAAAAAGAAGAAGAAGGAGAAGTCCAAGAAGAAGAAGAAGAAGGTCTTCTTCCCTCTTTCCTTCAACCTAGGGCAAACTTGGAGCTTGGCTTAGAGGTAAACTCCCAACCCATCCATTGTAGATTTCTTGGGTTAGGGTTTTGGGGCTTAGAATTGGTTCAAATGGAACCTAGAAGAGATAAGTAGATGGTTCGGGCTCGCAATTGAAGCTCGCACCATGGATTTCCCTCTCGTCGACATTCTAGGGCACGGATTTGGGATTTTGGCAAATCTAGGGTTTTGATCTATTTTAATGGGTCGTAAACCAAATTGCTAGTGCGGAGAAGACGGTTTGCCGATCCGACTAGCGAGTGCGGAGTTATCGCTGAATCGGGTACTCGAGGGCTCGCTTCACCCCGAGGAGTTGAAGCGACGTGCAAAGACCGCAACGTCGAGTTTTCTACCATCGCGGCATTGCCAAGAGGTGGGTGGTGTCCATCCCGAAGCAATCGGGCTCCCTTCTATGTCTTAGTACATTTCGATTCTACATCTTGTATTATTGCATTATAGGATGATTGTGCATTGCCTTTCCTTATGCTTTCCTTGATGATATCGTAGCATGCATTGGATACTTGATATAGTGGATTGTTAAGGATTGGGTCGAGACATGTAAATCCTATGGTGCAGAGAAAGTGATGGNATGATCGCGAAGCCACCTGGGAGCTTGAGGAGGAGATGAAGGCGAATCATCCTCGCCTGTTCGGAGGTTAAATCGAGGTATGAGTTTAAAATTTGAAATTCTAATTAAGTCTTGTAGTGTTGGGTACGTTTCGAGGACGAAACTCTTTTAAGGTGGGAAGGATGTAAGGAAGTGAATTCTCGAAACTCGAGGATTAGACTTCGATCAGAATCGACTAGTTGTCGAGTGTGTAAGCTTCGGAAAGTCCGAAGGCGATTATAATGCATAAAGTGCATTAAAGAAGGGTCCGCGGGAGCACCAGTGCAAAACAAGCACTGGAGCAGAAATGCTCTCGGGGACCGGTCCCTGGCAGGGAGGGACCGGTCCCATCAGGCTGGGTTGCGGAGGTCTCTGATGAGACCAGTCCCTGGCTGGCAGGGACCGGTTCCCGAACGTTAGCCCAGCGAGAATAGCCGAAATTTGGCTAAGTCCCGAGAATCCAACTTTCGGGAACCGGTCTCTCGGACAAGGACCGGTCTCCTTGGGACCGGTCTCTCAGGCAAGAACCGGTTCCCGAACGCGAAAACCCCTCTGCTCGAGATCGCAGCCTTCGGGGACCGGTCTCCCCGAGCTGGGATCGGTCCCTCACTGCGAAAATGCCCAGAGAGGGCTGATTCCAAAGATGAAAAGTTGAGGGGGCTGTTTGCAAAATGGCCTTTAATAGAGGTGGGGGACCCTTCTCTCCCTCTCAGTTGCTCTCTCTCTCTCTCTCACTCTTTTCTCTCTCTCTAAGAAGAAAAGAAAGAGAAGAAGAAGGAGAAGAAGAAGAGAAGACGAAGGAGAAGAAGAAGAAGAAGAAGGAGAAGTCCAAGAAGAAGAAGAAAAAGGTCTTCTTCCCTCTCTCCTTCAACCTAGGGCAAACTTGGAGCTTGGCTTAGAGGTAAACTCCCAACCCATCCATGGTAGATTTCTTGGGTTAGGATTTTGGGGCTTAGAATTGGTTCAAATGGAACCTAGAAAAGATAAGTAGATGGTTCGGGCTCGCAATTGAAGCTCGCACCATGGATTTCCCTCTCGTCGCCATTCTAGGGCATGGATTTGGGATTTTGGCAAATCTAGGGTTTTGATCTATTTTAATGGGTCGTAAACCAAATTGCTAGGTCTCGGAACGCGTCGGTGAAGACGGTTTGCCGATCCGACGAGCGAGTGCGGAGTTATCGCCAAATCGGGTACTCGAGGGCTCGCTTCTCCCCGAGGAGTTGAAGCGGCGTACAAGAACCGCAACGTCGAGTTTTCTACCATCGCGGCATCGCCAAGAGGTGGGTGGTGTCCATCCCGAAGCAATCGGGCTCCCTTCTATGTCTTAATACATTTTGATTCTACATCTTGTATTATTGCATTATAGGATGATTGTGCATTGCCTTTCCTTATGCTTTCCTTGATGATATCGTAGCATGCATTGGATACTTGATATAGTGGATTGTTAAGGATTGGGTCGAGACTTGTAAATCCTATGGTGCAGAGGAAGTGATGGGCTCAATGGTCGGTCTAATGATGAACAAAGAACGAGTGGCATCTAGTCGATAATAAACAATGAACGAGTGGCAATTTAGTTGATAGTAAGCAAAAGAACAAATGACACATATGAGTCGTAGTGCTATGTGAAACCTATGGACTTATGAATGATTGTAATCCTATGAGGATAGGGTATTCTCGAGACGAGGATTGATCATGCTCACAGAGGTCTGTTTCTAAATCTTGGATGGAGAAGCCCCACACAAGTAGTGCCGCTCCGGATGTTGGTCACGTGGGATTGCTATTTGTGGGTCCAAGGATTGCCTAATTTTAGCCCCGGCAGACGTCTCGGTTCGTAAGTGCGAGTTGACCCTCCCTACCTTCGAGTATGGCTAGTGAGCAGTAACGCTCCTTCAGGGAAGCCACGAGATTAAGAAACAAGTAAATAAGATCGATGAACAGCGTACATAGCTTTACCTTTGACATGACGACAGGTTAGTTGCTTCACATTCATGGGCATGCATTCATATATCTATGATTGGGCATAGAGTGTACTTTACTTTCCTGCACTTAAGCTTTCCTTATATTATATATCGTTAATCTACTTGTGCCCGCTTGGACCTAGTGGGGAGATCGGCGGAGTCGGCGGCCGAACCCACTGGGAACTAAGGAAGTTAGTTCTCACCCCCATTTTTACCACAGGTTCGAGTTCGGGTGTCCCCGGTGAGCGTGAGGATCGTTGTAAGGGCCCGGTGCTCTAGTCGCATTAGCTGCCTCCTTTTTTGCATTAGCCGTCACCCTTTTTGTATTTTAGAGTAGATGTTGTATAGGGTGAGGTTTGAGCGCTTGTACTTATATTTTTGGAAGAATGTAAAAGATGTAATTATACGTATATATTATGTCAAATGAATGTAATAGATAGCCTCTTCTCTCTTTATGTACTTGTATATGTTTTTATACTTGTATCTTGCTCTCGTCTTGTCGCACTAGTGGTGTGCTTCTTGATCGTGTATTTATGAATTGATTCCTGGGTAAATTCTTATACATGATCTGTTGGTTAGCCTTGGGCGGACAGGGGAGGTCCTGTCCGTTCGGCGTCTGTTCGACGCGCCCGGGCCGGACCAAATTGGTAGCGGTCTCGGGGCGTGACAGTGACAGTAAACCTAGAGTTGAAGGAACCTAGGTAGTGGAGAACTTGGAACCTAGTGTTAATGAACCTAGGCCATGTGCTTAGTGGCAACAAACCTAACGTATTAAACTTAGGTTGAGTATAGGTTTGGATCGAGATAGGTCAGTACTATAGGGTAAGACCAACCCTAGAGTTGTGAAAGTGGATTCCGAAATCCCTAGGAATGAATGCTGCTAGTGCAGCGGCTGCTAGTGTAGCGGGTATGACTTGCGACTGAGCGCAAGTGAATCAAGACTGGGTATATGTTGGTTCTCCTCGCCCGACAATGATTCAACGTGTATGTTGGTTCTTTTCGCCCGGTAAAAGAGATGGCTAATGAGAATCATAACTGCGGGTACATTGGTTCTCCTCGTCCGGCAGTGATTCAACGGGTATGTTGGTTCTCCTCGCCCGGTATGCCATGAGATTGGGGATGCGGGTATGTTCGTTCTCCTCGCTCGTAGGTCCATTGAGCGACTTGAGGTCCAGGGTTCGACGGCATTCCTCACCCCGTGGTAGACCTATAGTCGAGAGGATTTAAGACTGAGGTGCATGTGATAGTTCCTTTACCTCGAGCCTGACAGAGTGCGGACTATCCGCGGTGGATTGACTCAAGACCGACGAGTGGCATAGTGGCTAAGGTAAAAGTAACCTTAGGAAAGAATGGCCAATGAGCATAGTGTGATTAAAGAATAAAGAACGGCTAATGTTAAGGAATAGCAAATGCTAAAGAATAAGCTAATAAGTAAGGAATGATTAGCAATAAAGAATAGTTAGTGCTAAAGATTAGCAAATAATAAAGAACGGCTAAGAATTAAAGAAAGGCAAGTGAATGAAAGTAGAATTAGTTAATCTACTCGCATAAGTTGCATGAATTTGCATAGTTGCATTTGTGAGGTATGAACATGAATTATATGATGTCATATATATATATTTGTTGGACTAACATGTTTACAGTACCTCCTTTGGACCTGGTGGGTCGAACTTTTTTCTTGGTGGCCGTACCCACTGAAAACTATGGATAATAGTTCTTTTTGGGGGTACAGGTTCACACGTGAGCGGCGTGGCGGCGCGAGGTGAGGACGTAGCTTCATAGTTAGCGCCCTAATTGAGACCAGAGATAGTGGTACCCTGAGTCGGCTACTTAAGGATGTAAGAAAGAAAAGAACCAAGTTGTAATAAGTATGTTAAAGTTGGATTGTATTTGGAAGTTAAAAAGAGTTAAAAATGTAATGTAATATGTGATGTAAAATGTATGTGAGTTGTATGCTTGTAATAGCATAGTTGCATTTATGTTCTCGATACCTTCTGTCACGCCCCGAGACCGCTACCAATTTGGTCCGATCCGGGCGCGTTGAACAGACGCCGAACGGACAGCACCTCCCCTGTCCGCCCAAGGCTAAACAATAGGATCATGTACAACAAGTTCCCAGGAAATCAACTTGAATACATACATGATCAAAACAATAGCGAGGGCACAACCAGTGCCGAACATTACAAGAGCAAGCATCACAAGTATGAACAAGTGAATAAAAGAGAGATATAACTATCTATTACATCACATTTGACATTCAACATTTACATCCATTCAACCTTTAATACAACTTGATTACATTTAAGCTTCCAAAATGAATACATAATCATATCACATATANGCAAATGACGAGTCGAGGGTCCCGAGTCGTCATTTAATACCTATACGGAGTGCTCGTTATGTCCGGTACAAGTAGGTGACTGGATAATGCCCGTCCGGATGTTGGAGCTCACTAAACTGGAGGCGTATGACGTCATTTTGGGCATGGACTGGCTCTCAAAGTATTACGCCACGATCGATTGTAAGAATAAATCGATCACCTTTCGGGAGCCAGGACAGAAGGAGTTCGTTTATCGAGCTTGTCGGAGTTCTTGCTTCGTCGCGACCGTATCGGCGACGAGAGCTAGGAAGTTGGTTAACGGCGGTTGCGCGGCATTTTTGGCGACCGTCGTGGACGTGGACCGGGCGGTGCCGAAACTAGAGGATTTATCGGTGGTGCGGGAATTTCCCGAGGTATTTCCCCCGGAGCTAGCAGGGATGCCGCCGGATCGGGAGATCGAGTTCGTTATAGACCTGATTCCCGGAACGGCGCCAATTTCGAAGGCTCTATACCGCATGGCGCTGGCAGAGTTAAGAGAATTGAGGGATCAGTTACAAGATCTCCTCGACAAGGGGTTTATCCGGCCGAG
>NC_033628.1:6139571-6159792 GCF_001540865.1 Ananas comosus
AGATTTGTTTTATCTTCTTTCCCTTCTTCTCTTTCTTCCTCTTCTTCTTCCTCTTCTTCTTCCTCTTCTTCCAGTTCTTCCACCTCGAAGTGGTAGAAGTAGAAGAAGGAACCCAACCTCGATCGTGTATCTCCATTCGAACTACGAATAATTACCATCTAGTGATTTCGAACCCAAAATTAGGAATATTTACCTAAATCACCTGGAGAAACTACGATTCATCTACTAGTTTCGAATTTAGGTTTCGGGATTACCACCTAAAAATAGATTAACGTTTGGATCCCAATTTTTACCTCAAAAACATTCATCAACCCAAACTAGATAAAACTCACCAGTCTTTGGATTAACAATACAGAGGCTTGCGCATCCTTCGCTGCCAAGCAGCTAAGCAGCTCGCCCACGCTGCAAGGCCGACTTAGTTCACAAGCACTCAAGCATAACTGGACCCCTCAGCTCCGCCGAAGGTATTTAGCATCCTAACCTAGGGCTCGTAGCATTGTCTTTTGGCTTCTGGATATTAAGAGCCTAGCGCTTCGCCTCCGGCAAGCCACCAGCGCGCACTTATCCCAGCTCGGCTCGCCGCACGCGGCGCCCTCCGGCTAACGCTCACTGCTGCTCGTTAGCCTTGCGACATTTTTTCCACCCCCCACAGATAGGCTTCGTTAGCCCGAAGGAAGATACAGGCTCATTTTATCAACTATTGTAACGTATGTATACCAAGAATACGTAATATCCTATATACATATTAATATAAAGATGAAAGGAATTTACGTACAGATCAACACATCATAATACCTGAACTGTGGATTTAGATCTTACGTACTATTAATTCCAACTCTGTACCCTAGGATATTACATTTCTTTTGTTTCTTGAACCTGAACTATTACTTTGATCACTGTACACTTGATCACATTACCTCTAACATACGTACATCGTAATACTTACCTAACGTACGATCAACTATTACCGTATAATCGTAATACTACGTACAACGAGAGAGAGAGGGAGAGAGAAATGTGAGGGAGTGAGGGAAATGAGAGAAAGAGAGAGAGAAAATGCTCTCTTAATCCCCTCTCATATTGTAACATTTCCAAATAAGCCCCTCTACTTCTCCAACCTTGCAACAGCCCAAACTGGGTGTTTTTCGCGCTCTGGGACCGGTCCTTGCGATGAGAGACCGGTCCCCGAAGGACCAGAATTTCAGCATTTTTAGGACTTAGCCAAATTTCAGCTTTTTCACCGTTTTTGCTCCGTTTTCGCTCGTTTTCGCTCGTTTGACCTCCGATTCTTTTCAAATCGAACGGAGACTCTCCAAACATGTTTTTGAGCATGTTTTCACCATCTTTTCATCCCCGCTAATGCCGGATTTAGTTCATGGTCTGACATAGCCTTTCGGGTCCCGTTTCCGCGCCTACGCGCACCGAATCGCCCGGATGCTTCCGAACTTCACTGAACTTCACCGGAACCCTTCAAATGGCTCTCTAACCAAATGTACACCGTAACTTAATGATTTTAGAAGTCCGGCACCTTACACCTTCCATATGCAATCTATGATTGTATGTTGTTCATGGTTGGAAACCTCACGCTTTGTATGGATTGTGACATCTTGGACGTACAGGGGAGACTCTGTCTGTGGTATAGGGGAAACCCTGTCCGCTCGGCGGTCTGTTTGCGTGCCCGAATCAGACCAAAGAGGCGTGCTCGGGGCGTGGCAGAGATACAACATAAGTATGTGTAAGAACTCAAAAACTACCACTACCTGTAGCTGGTAAACTCTAGATCAGTAGCAACTAGGAAGGGGTCTAGCTCGCAACGCCCTTTCCAAGAACAGTGTCCGTGACAGCGGCAGCCGAAGAAGAAGGCTCTACAAAAAGGATCCACAACTGGGTGTGAGAATTACTATAAAAAGTAGTCCTCAGTGGGTACAGCTACGACCTCAACGGCTTACCCACTAAGTCTACAGAAGTAAGCAGGGATAGTCAGGAAAGCTGGAACAAATCTACAGCTAAATGTCGCTATACTCTCACGATTCGACACTAACAATCTATTGAAAATGTAAATCCTGACCCAATCTCACTAGGAATTGTGAACACACCCGTCCCGCCTGTCGAAACTACACTAACCGCCACCATGCTAGGTCGCCAGTGGAGAACAAGTCCAAACAGGACAAACCGACATCAATGCAAAAGCACTAAGCCCGACTCCGGAGTGGCACTCGTGGGCGCTACCTAACTGAGTATGCAAGCGTATCTCTATCGAGCTCAATCAGGCTCTCACAGGCTATAGTCAAGTAAACAGGGTCTAACAGGTCTACTAACCCAACTCACGTGTCCTCGGCACAATCTGATGCACAAACAGTAATCCAGGTCCACCGTCAACCTCAACGGCACCCAACAGACCGGAATAGCCTAAATACTGCTGTAAAAATAAGCTCGACATATATATCAACACGAGCTTAAATACATTCTACACTATCCTGAGTATCCACCGCCCACAAACTGTGGTGATACAAACAAACTACGGCTCCTAGAGCTAAATCTGCTAGTTTTAACATATGATAGTGTAGAAGCGCCAGTTTTCTCCTAAGTCAAATCCAAGTCCAACATGTATCCTAGGTTCCTCTCAACCTTAGGAACACCCAGAAATCTTCAAATTGAAGCAACAAAGTCCCAATAAAAAAAAATCAAAAATACTTTACTGTTGTCCTTGCACTAGGTTGTTGCTACTGCTGGTGCTACGGTTTTAGGATGGAGATAGGAGAGGATTAGGGCTAGGTTACTCGAAACCCTAAGGGCTAACTAAATATGTTTAGGGAAAATTGCACAAAAGTTCGTCGAAACTAGATATTTCTATCCGAGTCTCTCACAGCACGAGCAAAGTGCTCAAAGGTACCTACACGTGCTATTTCGCACAAAACTGTACATAAAATGTTGAGACTATTTCAAAATTATGAAATTCCCAAAATAAAACCCTCCTCGAATTTTGTGCAAATTCAGACAATCGACTTGACGGATCTATGAACAGATTGCACAGACACTTTTGGCACTATTAGACCATCAGATTTACATTTTTGTTCATCAGAAATGGTCACCGATTTGCAAGAATTCCATCCCTATCTTATATATATATATATATATATATATATATATATATATATATATATGAGCTAGCTAGGCTGGTATACTATTGGTAGCACAGAGGCAATTGTGTTACCAAATTGTTTTCAATGATGCGGTTTCCAAATCGACGATCGGTTCCGTTAAACTTATCTACATTATTGAAAGTATTTGGAAACTAAATTTCATAATTTTTCGGCGTCATTTACCTATCAAACAAGTAGTATAAAAATAAACAGCTGAAAATAAAAATCTCATAAAAAATGATGATAAAAAACTTGAATTTAAGATCAAAGGTACTAATCTTACTCTAAATAGTGAAAAGAATTTTCTATAAAAATTTCATCTGGTTTGGATTGTTTTACACCGTTAAATTACAAACGTATCACATCTACCATTAAAATTGTTAATTTTAAGACCTACTTTTGATCACTAGCCAAATAATGCCAAAAAATTATGAAACTTAGTTTCCAAATACTTTTAGTAGTGTAAGTTTCCAAATACTTTTAGTAGTGTAGATTAAGTCTAACAGAGTCAATTTACGATTTGGATGCCGTATAATTAAAAACAACTTGGTAGCACGGAGGCCTCTGTGCTACCGATAGTATACCGGCCTATATATATATATATATATATATATTAGTACCCTTGGTGTCCAGTAGCCGTGAATTTTCTGCATCTGAGGCTTGTCCACACATTTGGAGAGTGTCGGGACAAGTCCGAGTTGTTTTGGCGCGAAATAGGCGCAAAACGGACTCAGTGTGACGCGAGAGCAGAATTTTATTACTGAAATCTTCTAATTACAGGTTTTTAGCAATGCGTACCGGTACCACACAGGGGAGTACCGGTACCCCTGTATGGAATTTCTGACTACTACTCTCGGGTTGCAACTTCTGATGTGGGGTATCGGTACGACATTGATTTGGTATCGGTACTCCAGGGTAGGTGAGGGTTTGTTTGGTCTTTTACTACCTCGTGGAGTTCATCCTTATTCTCACCTTTTATATACTGTTAGAGAGGCTGAGGGAGAGATTTTTGTTGCCATTCCCTCTCTCTCTAGGTTGAAACCGTGTGCAAGGTTGGAGGCCTCGGGTGGAGCTCGTATCGTCGTCGACTTCACGCCGGAGAGCCATTTGAGCCTACGTGCATCATGGTAGCATCATTGGGAGGCCGGGCGAGTGCATGGTTCCTCTTCTATTGACTTTCCGCCGTTGTTGGATGCGCATTTGAGGTGGTTTGATGTTAGGCTACCGGAATTTTCAGATTTTCTCCTAAGTTTCAGTTAACAGCATGTATTATTGTGTAATATACCAAAACCTCGGTAAACAAATATTGAACTTTAGTCAAATTGACCAAAGTGCGAGGTTGGTACGCTTTGGAAAGGTCGAAGGCGTTAAAAAGAGCAAAAGTACATTATTGGGGATCTTCAGGAGCTAGAGAATCGAAAATTTGCAAACTACAGCTTTTGAGCTCTCGGGGACCGGTCCCTAGTGGGAGAGACCGATCCCCGTACGCGTATTGGGCTTGGCAGAAAACTCTGCGCGCAGCTTAGCTCTCGGGGATCGGTCCTTGGTGGGACAGACCGGTCCCTGTAGGTGTGAAAGATATGAAAACGGCTAAGTATTGGAAAACTAGCTCTCGGGGACCGGTCCCTAGTGGAAGAGACCGGTCCCCGTACGCGTAGTATCCTAGGGGTGGGAAGATTGGCTAAGCCCCTTGAGGTGTGCTCTCGGGGACCGATCCCTAGTGGGAGAGACCAGTCCCCAGCTACGCAGACTATAGGAGGGTGCTCTCGGGGACCGAACCCTACTAGAGAGACCAGTCCCCATGCCCGAAAACTGCCCAATTTGGCCAGTATGACAGGGTGAGAGTTGAGGGGCCTAAATGCATTTGTGGCATGGTGGGGCTATGTAAAAGAGAAAGAGAGCTCTTTCTCTCATTTCTCCACACATCCTCAAGGAGCTCTCTCTCTCTCTCTAGGATATCTCTCTCTTTCTCTCTCTGAAAGGGGTGGAGCAAAAGGAGTAGAAGGTGGAGGAGAAGGCAAGGAGTGGAGCAAGCTTCTTCTTCTTCCTCCTAGGTGCAAGAAAGGCAAGCTTTGAGGTAAGCTTTGCCCCTCTCCCATAGTAGAACCCTAAGTAGGGTTTAGAAAGACCTAAGAATGATTTTGTTGGGATTTTTAGATGATAATAAGCTAGCTTTTGCTTGTGGTAGAGATCAAAATAAGGGTTTTGTATATATGTGAAAGCTAGGGCACCCAAATTGGGGCTTTTGTGTTGGAGGGGTTTAAAGTCTAATTGACCCTACAGAAACCTAATTGGGGGTAGTTCCGACGCATTTGTGCGCTTGGTTCGTCGAAACGAAAAGCCTAGGCGAAGATATGAGCGAAAAAGCCTAATTTGGCTTCGTTTTATCGTAGGAAAGGATTTGAGCAGCTAAAAATCGTGAAATTTGAACCCGAGCACCCTAGCAAGCCTACGAGGTGGGTGGTGCTTTCTAAACTCTTTGAACTTCCCTTTATGTCTAATGTGTCACTTATTGAGCATGTGTGGTTTGCATGCATTATAGGGTAAATGAGAATTGTGTTATATAAATTATTGTATGTTGTGAGTACAAATGTATTATGAGACGGTTGAGAACCTATGAACCCTATTTATGCATGATTGATAAAAGAACTATTAGTTGAGGTAAAGAACAATGTGGCACTATGACAAATAGATCGAGTGAAACTAGAAAATGCAATGGAACACTAGAGTTAGTGTGTGTGGCATTAATGAGTCAAGAATTGTAGTGTACAAGTGTGGCACTAAAGAACATATAGAAAATACTAAACTATGAACACTAGAGTTAGTGGGTGTGACATCATTGAGAATTGAATGCTAGAGTTAGCACCATGTGTAACGACCCAGTCCACTAGCAATAATAACTCGTTGGGCCTAACCACCGGCCCAAAATGCTTAAGCCCAGTTATTATTACTGTCTAAGTCTCTTATAAACTCAATGACAACCCCATTCCCATCCGATGTGGGATTATTGGGTGTCACAGACTCCCCCCGTTAAGGCCTTGACGTCCTCGTCAGTCCAATCACACATAGCCCAAGAGTACCAGGCGATGTGAGACTCGTGTGACGCCCCGACTTCCCAGGGGTTCACCCATCCTAGGACTACTCTCGTCCTAGCACGCTTAACTCTCTTAACCTCTTGGGTCTTGCCACCACCCAAAATGCTTAAGTCGGGTTAAGAGTTTAGCCCTATTATATCTTATATATAGGACTATCTGGGGTCTCACAATCTCCCATCCTTTAAGCCCTGATGTCCTCGTCAGGCGCAGACTCACAAGTACCAGGCGATGTGAGACTCGTCTCGCTAGCCTTGTCATTCCGACCGCGGCTCACCCGAGACTCATCTCACACTTCTGGCTGGTAATTGGCTCTGATACCAACTGTGATGCCCCGACTTCTCAGGGGTTCACCCATCCTAGGACGCTTAACTCTCTTAACCTCTTGGGTCTTGCCACCACCCAAAATGCTTAAGTCGGGTTAAGAGTTTAGCCCTATTATATCTTATATATAGGACTATCTAGGGTCTCACATCATGTGTGGCATAAAGAACACTAGAGTTAGTGTAATGGCATGATCGAGAACAAAGAATGCAAAAAACATGAGATAGATGTAATGACATATAACCTTATAGTTAAGGGTCATTGATGCATTGTATCCTTATAGTTAAGGAATGGATTGAACTTGGAAATCCTTATAGTTAAGGATTGGATCATACTCGTCTATACAACTTGGCTTGAGGGCAGTCGCACCCCCTCGAGCGATAAGCTCCGGAGTAGTCATCACTGGGTGTAGTAGTCTCTCTAGAGGACGGTCCCTGTCGAGTTGTAGTAGTCTCGCCTGACAATAGGGATTACGAGTTGGTGAGTCGTTTGGAGCGAAACCTACGGGCTAGCCATGAGATTGGCTTTGAGATCAAGAATTTGCATTCATCATGAATATTATCTTGAGCATCCTTATTGATAGCATTGTTCAGGTATATTAGCTGTATTTGTATAGTTGGTTACTTATCTACTTATTTTTCTATTATGCCTGAGTTAGACCTAGTAGGAAAGTCGGTGAGATTGGGGCAAAACCCACTAAGAACTTCATTATAGTTCTCACCCCACTATTTCCATAGAGCCGGGACCGAGCGAGCCGGCGAGCGATGACGAAAAAGGTATCGCGCCATAGACAGGGACCACTCGAGTTGGTTCATTTTGTACAGTTGCATACCCTTGTATCATCTTGTGTCCTTGATGATTATAGATGTATTAAGGTAAATGTAAAAGATTATTTTGGAGACAATATGATGTAAAGAAAAGAAATGATGAAAAGAATTGTGATGTAATAGTTGATTACTCGTAAATGGTTAAAAGTTAATCATCTTACTTGTATGAAGTATATAGTTTAGAAATTCTTTCACTTTGGCTATTGCTTACCCTCGTGTAAGTCGTATTTGCATGTTTCCGCTAGTGCATTCATATTGATTGAATTGTACAGGTGTTGAGCCTTGAGCGGACAGGGGAGGCTCTGTCCGTTCGGCTGGGTTTTGTATATCATGTTTAATAGCTCGAATTCGTGGATTTGCATGTTCTTTGGAATCTAAATTTGGAGCATAGTTATTGGTTTAAACAAATCATACATGGTGGACTTGGAATTGACTTAGGAGAAAATGATAGGTTCTACACTGTCATTTTCTGAAAACTACCAGATTTAGCTTTACGAGCTGTAGTTTATTCGTATCACCCAGTTTGTAGACGGTGGATATCCAGAATAGTGTAGAATTGAATTATGCTCATGCTAGGATGCCGAGTTTATTTCTATAGTAGTGTTTAGACTGTTCCGGACTGTTGCCGTTGTGGTTGACGGTGGACCCAGTTTACTATTTTTGCATCAGATTATTCGGAGGGCATGTAGATTATGGTTGTTAGACCAGTTAGACTCGGTGTAACCCCTAAGATCTCGGTGAATATTGTGGACTTTAGCCAAATTGACTAAAGTACTCGAAGGGATTGGTTGGACGCGATCCATTAACGTTCCAACACTGTTGGAAGGTTTAAAAATAAGCTTTAAATGAGTTGGAAGGGTTTTGGCATCGAACGACGCGAAATAGGGCGGAATCGAAGTCAAAAATGACTTTCTGGATGTCTTGTACCGGTACAAGACCAATGGTTGTGCCGGTACAACCAGCGTAGTACAGTGGCTTGGAGCTGCCAGGCCTTGTACCGGTACAAGGGGCCTTGTACCGGTACAAGCCCTGCGTAACCGAGAGACCAGCCCTCGGGTTGGGCTGTCTGCCAGGCCTTGTACCGGTACAAGCCCTGCGTAACCGAGAGACCAGCCCTCGGGTTGGGCTGTCTCCCAGGCCTTGTACCGGTACAAGAAACCGTGTACCGGTACAAGGAGCCCGAACAGCAGGAAATTGACCTATTGCGAATATGATTGGTTGGGGGGTTTATTTGCAATTGTTGCAATATAACAAATACCCCAAACATCTCTCTCTCTCTCCCAGCTGCTCTCTCTCCCTCTCTCAACCGTGCATAGCAAAGAGAGAAAGAAAAGAAGAGAAGGAGAAGGAAAAGAGAAGAAGAGAAGGAAAAAAGGGGAAGAAAAGGAGAAGGAGAAAGAGAAGGAGACCATGAAGGAGATCTTCTTCCCCCTCTTCATCTTCTTCCTCACCTTGGAGCAAGCATAGAGAGGTAAGCCTCAAACCCTACCATGGTGGATTTCTAGGGTTAAGGTTTTATGGTTTGGAATTGGTTCAAATGGAACCTATTGGAGCTCAAGAGATGGTTCTAGCTCACATTGAAGCTTTGAACCATGGATTGCACCATTGATGCAAACCTAGGGTTAGAGTTTGGGTTTTGAACCCTAGATCTTAGTTTTGATCTCCCTACAAGCTTTAGAGCTTCATAGTAGCCGAAGAACACATGAAATCCATGGTTTCTTCGTAGTGCTCTAATGGTGGATTTCTAGGGGTTGTTCCAAATGCCCTAGAAATGGTTCAAATGGTTTGGAAATGGGATTAGAGAGCTTCTTGGGTGGTTCTAAGCTTAATTATGCTTAGCTATGAGATCAATCCCAAGAAATTTGATTATGGCATTGTTAGGGCACCGAAATTGGGGCTTTTGCCTCCGGGTGTTTCTAAGGCAAATTGGCCTTATAGAAACCTAATTGGGGACCTAACGAACGCGTTGAAACGCTCGGTTCGGCAATCCGACGAGCGTACGCGAGGTTATTGACGAAACGGTCGGTTTTGGTACAGATAGCCGCAGCACGCGGAATAAAGGTTTAAAAATTATGAGATCGGAACTGGAGCACCTTGGAGTCAAGGAATAAACTCCGGAAAAGACGGATCACGGTTTGGAGGTCGTTTGGAAGTCACGCAAGAGTTCGGGCCAAACCGGGCAACGGTTGCCGCCGGAGGCCGATTGCAAGTGACTACGAGCAATCGGAGCGCGAGTTAAGGTGGGTTGGTTTACCGAAGCGACTAGGTCGCCTTTATGTCTAAGAAATTAAGAATCCATGTTGATGCATATAAATGTAAATGGCAAGGAGATCGCTCAGTTAGGCAATACGAGCGGGAGTTTTCCCGTATCGTGCATTGTGTCCCAAACTTGGTACGAGATGACAAGGACAAGGCTGACTGCTTTGTGCGTGGACTGCGGCCAGGCCTTTACAAGGCTGTGCTTGTACACAGGTTGCAGACTTTTGCTGAAGTCCTGGATCGGGCCTTGTGGATAGAACAAGGCGAGGCATATCTGCGAGAGGAGCGCGAGGCATGTTACAAGGAAAAGGGGAAAGGACGACCAACAGGTGGATCCAGTGGTCAGTCAAGTTCCCAACGGACTTCGACGAGTTCGCACTCGCGATCCCGAGCTCCGGGGACATACCGTATTCGGTCCTCGGCGAAATGTGCTATCTGTGGAGGCCCTCATTTTCCACAGTAGTGTGAGCAGCGAGAGGGCAAGTGCTTCAAGTGTGGGCTGCCGGGTCATATGCGAGACGAGTGTCCGCGTGGTGACGGACGGACCTTGGCACTGGCGACGGCGTATTCCTCTCTGGGACAGCCTGCAGGTGTGCCCCCTGCGGCATGGCCGGGAGAGCAGCCGTTGAGGACGATGCAACCAGAGGGTTCGCGACGAGCGCCAGGTGGGCACGGATAAGCTACCCGAATCACGGAGCCTGCCGCTGCTGACGTCATCATGGCAGGTATGAGTTAATTGAGAAAGCATGTGCTTTTACTAATCTCAAGTTGGTGCATAGCATGCATTTATTGTTGGTCGGTTGCTACTAATTATATTTATTGCATAGTAGGGACCGAATAGTCAGGTAAGTAGACGCCCGTACATGCTTGCATTGTGAGAGGTGGCGCCTGCTGATGCAGGTAGGAAGCCAAGTGGTGCTAGCTAATGGCTAGTGATGATTCTCCGGTAAGGAATGAGATCCGTGGAGAACATGGTCTAGTAAGTGACTCTCGAAATAATGGATTGGAAAAAAAAAAAAAATTGTGGAAGTTGAGCCTTAGTGTTGAGGATACCCGAAAGATTCGGGAGTTGAGAATGTGTTCCGATAGATCGGACAGTGAAAGTAGAATCACCGTGGTGAGAGTAGCCGTGTAGTTGACGGACGCGGGCCCGTTGGCCTAGTAATACCTCGAAGTTGAGGTGGACAAGCTGTGCTCTTGTAGTGGACGTGCATAGGCAAGCTGCCCGATGCTGGATTTCATGTTAGACGCGGTAGAGGCGTAGAGCGCTCGAGTATAATTACTCGTGAGGTGCGGTTTCAATTCAGCCAGTTGAGTGAGTTGGCAGTAGCACTTTAGCAGGGCTAAGTGTGAAGCGGGCCATGGATCACTCGTGGGGCTGGTGGCTCGCACAAGGTGCTTAAGAGCCGATAGAGGTACTTGTAGCTCTGGTAGAGCATGTCGTGTAAGACGACGTTGGCGGGTAGTGCTTGGGGACGACCCATGCCTGGACCACTTGTGGACTGTGGAGCCTGGACCCATTTGGCAGGCGCAGTCAGCTGTGAGAGACAGCGGCCCGGTACCTATTGGTAGGGCGAGAGTTTTGGTCAGGACGGTAGTCCGAGCTTAGACCCGAGTACGTGGAATGTCACGTGTTAGAGTGCGAGATTGATGATGCACCGAGTGTGTAGTGACCCAACCCAAGGATTTGATGTGGATTGGGGTCTTGATAGCTCCTGGTTGGAGTGTGTGCGAGTTCTCCAATGAGAATGTCGCCCAATGATGATTGGGTCTACGCTTGCGAGCGAGAGACGCTAGGCGTCGTTGAGACGAGTTTAGTTGGTAGGCCTACGTAGGGTGGGTGACTGTTGGTCCACCCGTAGAGACTGATGGTCGGTGCGACCAATGACTCCGTGAATGAGCTTAGGCTCGAGTTGCGAACGAAGGGTTCGTGCAAATCCACAGCTGGAGTAGAGTGGCGTTGATCGTGGCTTATGATATTAAAGGATAAAGAGAAGCCGAAGTGCTCTTATAAGGCCTTGAGCTAATGAAAGCCACGTGAGAATTGGAGTTGAAGTTAGTGGATAATCCTCTCAAAAGAGTTGAGGTTGAGACGCGCCGAAGTGTGCCGTCTCGTGATAGGGCAAGGATTCGATTGAGATTGAAGCACTCGCGATGGGCCGATGCACCAATGATTTTGTCGCTATGCAATGCCGGTGGTCGGAATCGGAGTGGAAAGGTGCGTTGGTTCCCTCGATAACTCGATAGATCGAGTGGAGATGTGGTTTGAATTTCGCGGACGAAATTCTTTTAAGGTGGGGAGAATGTAACCCCCAAGATCTCGGTGAATATTGTGGACTTTAGCCAAATTGACTAAAGTACTCGAAGGGATTGGTTGGACGCGATCCATTAACGTTCCAACACTGTTGGAAGGGTTAAAAATAAGCTTTAAATGAGTTGGAAGGATTTTGGCATCGAACGACGCGAAATAGGGCGGAATCGAAGTCAAAAATGACTTTTTGGATGTCTTGTACCGGTACAAGACCAATGGTTGTGCCGGTACAACCAGCGTAGTACAATGGCTTGGAGCTGCCAGGCCTTGTACCGGTACAAGAGGCCTTGTACCGGTACAAGCCCTGCGTAACCGAGAGACCAGCCCTCGGGTTGGGCTATCTGCCAGGCCTTGTACCGGTACAAGAAACCGTGTACCGGTACAAGGAGCCCGAACAGCAGGAAATTGACCTATTGCGAATATGATTGGTTGGGGGGTTTATTTGCAATTGTTGCAATATAACAAATACCCCAAACATCTCTCTCTCTCTCCCAGCTGCTCTTTCTCCCTCTCTCAACCGTGCATAGCAAAGAGAGAGAAAAGAAGAGAAGGAGAAGGAAAAGAGAAGAAGAGAAGGAAAAAAGGGGAAGAAAAAGGAGAAGGAGAAAGAGAAGGAGACCATGAAGGAGATCTTCTTCCCCCTATTCATCTTCTTCCTCACCTTGGAGCAAGCATAGAGAGGTAAGCCTCAAACCCTACCATGGTGGATTTCTAGGGTTAAGGTTTTATGGTTTGGAATTGGTTCAAATGGAACCTATTGGAGCTCAAGAGATGGTTCTAGCTCACATTGAAGCTTTGAACCATGGATTGCACCATTGATGCAAACCTAGGGTTAGAGTTTGGGTTTTGAACCCTAGATCTTAGTTTTGATCTCCCTACAAGCTTTAGAGCTTCATAGTAGCCGAAGAACACATGAAATCCATGGTTTCTTCGTAGTGCTCTAATGGTGGATTTCTAGGGGTTGTTCCAAATGCCATAGAAATGGTTCAAATAGTTTGGAAATGGGATTAGAGAGCTCTTGGGTGGTTCTAAGCTTAATTATGCTTAGCTATGAGATCAATCCCAAGAAATTTGATTATGGCATTGTTAGGGCACCGAAATTGGGGCTTTTGCCTCCGGGTGTTTCTAAGGCAAATTGGCCTTGTAGAAACCTAATTGGGGACCTAACGAACGCGTTGAAACGCTCGGTTCGGCAATCCGACGAGCGTACGCGAGGTTATTGACGAAACGGTCGGTTTTGGTACAGATAGCCGCAGCACGCGGAATAAAGGTCTAAAAATCATGAGATCGGAACTGGAGCACCTTGGAGTCAAGGAATAAACTCCGGAAAAGACGGATCGCGGTTCGGAGGTCGTTTGCTAAGTCGCGCAAGAGTTCGGGCCAAACCGGGCAACGGTTGCCGCGGGAGGCCGATTGCAAGTGACTACAAGCAATCGGAGCGCGTGTTAAGGTGGGTTGGTTTACCGAAGCGACTAGGTCGCCTTTATGTCTAATTATTAGACTTTCATGTTGATGCATGTTGATGATCGGCATAGTTGATGCTAAGTAGAAATGCATAATATGATGTAGATGCTAAAGTTGATGCATATAAATGTAAATGATGCATGTAGCTAAATAATGCATGATGATAGTGTGATGTAATTGCTAAATAGAATGCATTATGAGCATGTTGAATAAAGCTAGATAATTATGTGAATGCATGTAAGCATAATGCATAGAATGAAATGCATATTGATGATATAAGTTAAAATGAGATATAGAATGCATGTTGACATTGTGAGATAAATGTGCATGAAACTAGGTTGATAACCCTAGAATGATTAAAGTGAATGATGCTATGCTAAAGTATAAGTGATAAGCATGATATAAGAATAGTAAATGCAAGTGCATGTTAAGAATGCTAAGTAAGGAACATATATAGGTGGACATGAATAAACCTATAGATCGAGTGGCATTAAACCTAGTGTCGAGGACATAGGTTAAATAAATGAGATGTTGAACCTAATGTAAAGAACATAGGTTAAATAAGAGGGATGTTGAACCTAATGTAAAGGACATAGGTTGTGAAATGAAAGCTGCTTAACCTAGAGTCAAGTAAACCTAGGTTGGAAAAGAATGATGATCCTAGTGTAATAAACCTAGGTTAAGAATGTGAAAGCAATAAACCTAAAGTAATAACTTAGGTTGTGTAAAGGACAATGAACCTAGAGTCGATTGGACCTAGGAGATAAATGCTTAGACCTAGAGAGGTCAGTTCCATAGGGTTAAGACCAACCCTTGGTTGATGTGATATGGATTCCGGAATCCCGCTGCTTGCTGCTACACCCAAAGTGGTGTCGGGTGTGTGCGACGATTTCGCCGCCCAGGGGCTAGAGAACCATTGTCGTGGCGTGTGTGCGACGATTTCGCCGCCGGATGGTTAGCCAGTTTGTGGATCCTACCGCCTGTTGACTGAACCACTGTCGTGGCGTGTGTGCGACGATTTCGCCGCCGGGTGACTAAGTCATTGAACCTAGGCCGTTGTTGGGTGAGGTGCGATTCGTTCGCCGCCAGACGGCTAGGACAGGAGTACGGTGAGCTGTTGCCAGCTGAGGTGCATGTGAGAGTTCCTTCACCTCGAGCTAGACAGTGCGCGGACTATCCGCGATTGATTGACTCAAGACCGAGTCGGGTGGCTTTGTTGACTAAGGTAAAGTGACCTTAGAGTAGAATGCCAAAGGCTAAGATATAGCATGGTTCAAGAATGTTAAGAGTAAAGAATAGCTAAAGAACAAAGAGTGGCTAAAGAATAATGAATAGCTAAAGAAAGGAATAGCTAAGAGCTAAAAGTAAGCATCAAATGGCAAAGAGTAAAGAATGATTAAGAACATAAGTAGTGTTAAAGTAACCTACTTGCATGATTCCAGATATTGCATATTGCATTTCGTGAGGCAGGACATGTATTTCAATTGAATATATATATGTGTTATATTGTTGATCTAACATGTTGCAGTGCCTCGTTAGACCTGTTGGCTGAGCTTGTTCTCTTGGGTGGCTAAACCCACTGAGGACTATGGACAATAGTCTCACCCCCGTGTTGCTGTTTTGGGGGTACAGGTACACACGTGTGCGGCGCGGCGGCGCAAGGCGAGGACGTAGTTCTGCAGATAGCGTCCTACCCAGAGACTGAGATAGCAGTACCCGAGTTGGTGGTCTAGCTTGGGAGGTTTAAAGACAAGAACAAACTTTCGTTTAAGTTGTAAAAGAATCTGTAATAATTATGGTTGTATTTGGAGGTTCACTGTAAAAGAAAAATTATGTTGTAAAATGCATCTAAGTTAAATGCTGTAATAACTTAGTAGGTTATGTTTTCGATACTTCCTTATGCAATCTGTGAATGCATACTGTTCCTGTTTGGAACCTCTCGTATTGTTTTGATTGCGACGCCTTGGACGTACAGGGGAGACTCTGTCCGTTCGGCGGTCTGTCGGCGGCGCCGCGACCCGGCCAAATAGGCAGGTGGTCGCGGGGCATGACACTCGGTTTGCTTTGACTTTAGCCTGTGAGAGCCTGATTGAGCTTGGCAGAGATACGCTTGCTTACTCGGTTGGGTAGCGCCCATGAGCGCCACTCCGGAGTCAGGCTTTGTGCTTGTGCGTTATTGTCGTTGTGTCCTGGTTGGACTCGCTCTCCACTGACGACCCAGCGTGGTGGTAGTTAGTGTAGCTTCGACACGCGGGACGGGTGTATTTATAGCCCCTAGTGTAATGTACCGAAAATTCGAAAAATAAATATCGAACTTTAGTAAAATTGACCAAAGTGCGAGGATGGTACACTTCGGAAAGTCCGAAGGTGTTAAAGTGAGTAAAAGTGCGTTGTGGGAGGTTTTCGAGAGCTAAAGAATCAAACATCTGCAAACTGTAGTTTTTGAGCTCTCGGGGACCGGTCCCTTGTGGGAGAGACCGGTCCCCGAACGCGTGAGAAATGAGAAAAGCTGAAAATCGGCTAAGTCCCAGAAGACCAACTCTCGGGAACCGGCCCCTGCGGGGAGAGACTGGTCCCCGAGAGACCGATCCCCCAGTGAGAGACCGGTTGCGTCGCGCGTGCACCCTGCTGCCCGCGGGGAGAGCTCTCTGGGACCGGTCCCAAGTCGGGGAGACCGGTCCCCGAGCACAAAAAGTGCCCAGTTCGGGCAGTGTATCAAGATGATAGTTGAGGGGTTTAACTGCAATTTTGCAACCCATAGAGTATAGTATGGGGGAAAATGAGATGTTTCTCATTTCACTCCCCCCTCACACTCTCTCATCTCTCTTTCTCTCTCTAGAAGACAAGAAGGAGAAGAAAGGAAAGAAGAAGAAGGAGAAGAAAGGGAGAAAGAAGGTGAAGAAGAAGGCAAGGAGGAGAAGAAGTGTCACGCCCCGAGACCGCTACCAATTTGGTCCGGCCCGGGCGCGTCGAACAGACGCTGAACGGACAGGACGTCCCCGTCCGCCCAAGGCTAACCAAATGATCATATATAAGAATTTACCGAGAAAATCAATTCATAAATACACGATCAAGAAGCACCACCAGTTCGAACGAGAGCAAGGTACAAGTATGAAATATACAAGTAGATAAAGAGAGAAGGTTCTATCTATTATAGTTATTCAACTCAATACATATAATTCCATCTTTTACATTCTTCCGAAACATAAATACAACCACTCAACCCTCACCCTATACAGCATCTACTCTCAAACATAGATACAAGGTGGAGCTAATGCAAAATAGGTGGATAGCTAATGCAACTAGGGCGCTAGGCCCTTACCGCGATCCTCGCGCTCGCCCGGGACGCCCGAGCTCGAACCTGAAAAGAGTGGGGTGAGAACTATCTACCATAGTTCCCAGTGGGTTCGGCCGCCGACTCCGCCGGTCTCCCCACTAGGTCCAAGTGGGCACAAGTAGATGAACAGATAGATAGATATATATATGGAAAACTGTAATAACAGAAGAGCAAGCTACGCTACCGTGCCCGAATCATGTATATAATGGATGCATGCACAATGAAATAGATAATCAACTAGCTCTTCATATGTCCAAAAAGGTAAGGCTATTTACTAGTTCATCAATCTCGTGGCTTACTCAAGGATCCATCCATTACTCATCTAGCCGTTTCAATTACTACACATCCAAGACCGTCTGAGGGACCCCAAATAGGCTATCCCTCGGGACCCCAAGTAGGCCATCCCTATCCCACGGGACCCCAAACAGGCTATCCCTCGTGACTGACTCCGGAGCGCACTACTTGTGTGGAGCGACCACCACAAGTCGGGAACAGACAATGAATATGATCCAAATCTCCCATCTCACGGGTGCTCTATCCACTAGGGTTACTGTCACCATAGTCAATGGGTTTCATATACGCTATGACTCACATATGCCACTCGTTCTTTTTATTTCAACTATTGCATCATTCTTTCACCGCTACGCTGTAGGATTTCAAGTCTCGACCCAATCCTCGTCAATCCCCTATATTCAGCAACTAATGCATAATACAATATCAATTAGGAAAGCATAAGGAAAGGCGATGCCCAATTATCCTACAATGCATGTAAACATAGGATGCAAGTTCCGAAAACACTAAGACATAAAAGGGAGCCCGATTGCTTCTGGATGGACACCACCCACCTCTTGGCGATGCCGCGACGGTAGAAAACTCGACACTGCGGTCCTTGCACGTCGCCTTAACTCCTCGGGGCGAAGCGAGCCCTCGAGTACCCAATTCAGCGATTTCTCCGCACTCGCTCGTCGGATCGACGAACCGTCTTCGCCGACGCGTTCCGAGACTTAGCAATTTGGTTTGCGACCCATCAAACTAGATCAAAACCCTAAATTTGCCAAAATCCCAAATCCGTGCCCTAGAATGGCAATGAGGGGGAAATCCGTGGTGCGAGCTTCAATTGCGAGCTCGAACCATCTATTCATCTCCTCTAGGTCCCATTTGAACCAATTCTAAGCAACAAAAACCTCAAACCCTAAAAACACCATTAGAGGATTTAGAGCTTACCTCTAAGCCAAGCTCCAAGCTTGCTCTAGCTTGAAGGAGAGAGGGAAGAAGACCTTCTTCTTCTTCTTCTTGTCTTCTCCTTCCACTTCTTTTCTTTTCCTTCCTCTCCTTTTTCTCCTTCTTTTTCTTCTTTCTTTTTTTTTTTCTAGAGAGAGAGAGGGAAAGAGAGCAAATGAGAGGGAGCGAAAGGGCCCCAAGCCTTCATATAGGCTATTTTGCAGATAGCCCCCTCAACTTTTCATTCTTTGAAACAGCCCTCACTCGGCCATTTTCGCAGTGAGGGACCGGTCCCAGCTCGGGGAGACCGGTCCCCGAAAGCTGCACAATCAGGCAGAGGGGATTTCGCGTTCGGGAACCGGTCCTTGCCTGAGAGACCGGTCTGGGGGAGACCGGTCCTTGTCCGAGAGACCGGTTCCCGAGAGCTGGGTTCTCGGGACTTCACCAAATTTCGGCTAATTCTCGCTGGGCCAACGTTCGGAAACCGGTCCTTGCCTGCCAGGGATCGGTCTCATCAGAGACCCCCGCAGCCCAGCTTGATGGGACCGGTCCCTCCCTGCCAGGGACCGGTCCCCGAGAGCATTTCTGCTCCAGTGCAGATTTCGCACTGGTGCTCCCGCGGACCTTTTCCTTAATGCGTTTTTGGCATTATAATCACCTTCGGACTTTCCGAAGCTTAGGCACTCGACAAATAGTCGATTCCAATCGAAGTCTAATCCTCGGATTTCAAGGATTCACTTCCTTACATCCTCCCCACCTTAAAAGAGTTTCGTCCTCGAAACGAACTCAATACTACAAAACTTACTTGGAATCTTAAATTGCTAAACTCATACCTCGATTTAATCCTCAAACAGGCGAGGATGATTCGCCTTCATCTCCTCCTCGAGCTCCCAGGTGGCTTCGCAATCATCATGATTGCTCCACCGGACTCGGACATAAGGAATTTCCCGATTCCTTAACTTGCGCACCTCACGAGCGGTAATCGCCACCGGAAACTCCTCATAGCTCAGGTCCTCCTGAAGCTCCGGTGGTTCATACAACATCGCATGCTCGGGATCAGGAATGTATTTGCGAAGATTGGAGACGTGGAATACGTTGTGCACATCCGTAAGTTTCGGCGGCAACGCAAGCCGATAAGCCACCGTCCCAATCCGTTCCAAGATTTCATAGGGGCCAATATATCGGGGACTTAACTTTCTCCGAACTCCAAATCGCTTAACGCCCCTCATAGGAGAAACCTTCAAGAAAACGCGGTCGCCCATCGTGAATTTCAAATCCCGTCGGCGCCTATCCGCATAGCTCTGCTGTCGGGACTGCGCCGTGAGTAACCGTTTGCGAGCAAGGCGGACCTTCTCTTCCGCCTCTCGCAATACATCAGGGCCAAATTCCGTGCGCTTGCCCACATCGCTCCAATAAATGGGAGATCGACACTTCCGCCCATAAGGAGCCTCGAACGGTGCCATCTCCACACTAGCGTGATAACTGTTGTTGTAGGCGAACTCGGCCATTGGCAGGTACTTACACCAGCCCCCTTTGTAGTCAATGACACACGCACGCAACATGTCCTCCAGAGTCTGAAAGGTTCTTTCTGTTTGCCCGTCTGTCTGGGGATGAAATGCAGTTCTGAAATCGAGCCGTGTGCCAAGGGCCTCCTGTAGGCTCTTCTAGAAATGTGAAGTAAACTTGGGGTCTCTATCGGACACAATTGACTTCGGTACCCCATGTAACCTCACTACCTCATCAAGGTATACCTGCGCCAACCTATCTCCTGCCCAGGTGGTGTGGATTGGCAAAAAGTGTGAAGACTTCGTCAAGCGATCCACAATCACCCAGATTGCATCATGTTAGGTCCTATGTGTTGGCAAGTTTCGTGGGTCGAGTCGGAGTCTTGAAGAAGTCCGGAGCGGAGTATTGAAGATCGAAGAATCCAAGACTTCGAAGAATCGGAAAGGATGCAAAACACGTAAAACATGAATCACGATGCTTAGGTAAGCTTTAAATCTTGTTTTTGGTGATTCATACTTAATTATAGATTTTAGAATCATGTTTTCAAGTTGTAATTGATTAGAAAGTTTCTAAGAGCTTGTAAAACTCGAAACAATGCATTTTCAGCGAAAATTGCATTGTTGTACCGGTACAAGAGTTTTCTGTCCAGGGTACAGCCATCAGTGTTTGCGCAGAAAAGTTTGATGGTTGTTCCGGTACAACCATCACGGCTGTCCAGGGTACAAGCCCTGTTCCGG
>NC_033628.1:6159892-6161673 GCF_001540865.1 Ananas comosus
GAGGGACCGGTTCCCGAACGTTGTCTACGCGAGCTTGCTCTCGGGGACCGGTCCCAGGAGGGAGGGACCGGTTGCCCCGAGGCTGAGGGCTGTGGCAAGCGCGAGGCAACCGGTCCCTAGGCCAGAGGGACCGGTTCCCGAACACGTGAGATTGAGGAGGTCCCTCTGGGACCGGTCCCAGGCAGGGAGAGACCGGTCCCCGAGCGTGAAATTTGCCCAGGCAGGCTGGGTCATGTTGGAGAGGTTGGAGAGCTTGAGGATAATGCTCTTTATGGATTACGATTCGAGATGCGCCGGAGTAGGCCATCTCTCAATAGAGCAAAGATCCAAATGCGATTGGAGCACTCGCAGTGGGTCGATGCACCAACGATATAGCTTCTAAGCGATATTGGTGATCGAATTGGAGTATGACCCCTAGAGGGATGGTGAAAGTGACGAAGAGTCGTGAATGAGAAATACGAACTCTTGGATAGCCAAAGTGGCGGAGCACCACTTTGTTGACATTCGGGTGATTCGAGAGGGCTTACCCGTGTGTGCTGTGTCGTGGTGGTGGACCATATGACTATTGGTGCATTCTTGATAGCTCCACACCATGAGGATAGCGGGTAGTCCCGTTCTCGAAGGAAGTGGTTTGGCCTTAGTGGGCCAGTTAGTGAATGGTGTTGGAACGCGTAAAGTCGTTGAGTTTCGACTTGCGCTACCACTCGGAATGACGGAGACCCGTAATGCACTTTTGGACTTACACACAGCAAATGTGAGCGAATTTAGTCTCACGTCCTCCGTAGTGGGCCTTTGGATAGTTCCAATGAGCGAAAGGCCACTCCGAAATGCAAAAGTGCACTGTACCCCTTGTTACTCGATAAAGAGAATTAGGGTGTGAATTTGGTTTGAGGTGAGTTAGTTTCGAGGACGAAACTCTTATTAAGGAGGGGAGGATGTAAGGTATCGGACTTCAAAAATCATGAAGTTACGATGTATATTTGGTTGGAAGACCATTTGAAAAGTTCCGGTGAAGTTCGGTGAAGTTCGGAAGCATTCGGGCGATTTGGTGCGCGTAGGCGCGGAAACGGAACCCGAAAGGCTATGTTGGGCCGTGAGTTAAATCCGGCATTAGCGTTGATGAAAAGATGATGAAAATATGCTCGAAATCATGTTTTGAGAGTCTCGGTTCGATTTGAGACGAATCGGAAGTCAAACGGGCGAAAACGGAGCGAAACGGAGCGAAATAGGCAAAAGCTGAAAATTGCAGTTTTCTGGTCCATGGGGGACCGGTCCCTGCATGGAGAGACCGGTTCCCGAGCCCGAAAATGCCCATTTTGGGCTGATTGAGAGGTCAAGAGTTGAGGGGGCTTATTGCACTTGTTACATGACTTGGAGACAAAGAGAGGTGATGGCACTCTCTCTTTCTCATCCTCCCTCAACCGTAGCTCTCTCTCTCTCTCTAAAACTCTCTCTTTCTCTCTCTAAGAAGTGGAGCAAGAAGGTGGAGATGGAGGAGAAAGCTTGAAGAAGTGGGTTTCATCTTCTTCTTCTTCCTCTTAAGGCCATTGGAGCAAGCTCTAAGGTAAGCTTTTGATGCTCAACAATGGTAGCTTTCTATAGTTTGGGTTTTGAACTCCAAGAACGGATTTAGAGGTATTCTAGCTTGCTAAATAGACGATTAGAGCTTCGATCTAAAGCTCTAATGATGGGTTTTCTCCCTAGTGAAACCTAGAGCTCCAAAATGAGGGCTTCAATGGTAGATCTCTAAAGATAGGTCTAGATGCTTTGGAAATGGTTTT
>NC_033628.1:6163030-6260680 GCF_001540865.1 Ananas comosus
TTATATGATGTTTATGATCAATATAGCATTATGATATAGATATATGATGTAATGGACATAAGGATTATGAGATGACATTGGTAAACCTATGATGCTAAATGAAAGAAGAACCTAGTGTTGTTGTATTTAAAGACATAGTTTACAAGTGGCATTGAACTCATTGTGCTAAAAACACATATGACTTGAACTAGTAATGGATTGGTTGTTGTACTAGAAACTCTAGTTAACATTGATCAAGTTGCATATTGGGATATTGCATTATAGGGTACTAGTTGGCAATTGTTACATGTCATGGCATGCTAGTGGGAGTGTAGTGTAACTTGATTAATACTTGTACCTAGTATGCATGAGATTGGGACTTAGTGTGGTGAAACCCTATAAGGGCATGATTAATGTGGATTAAACTGTAGTTGAATACATTAATCGATCAAGTTGCATATTGTATTTATTGCATATAGGTGCTAGATGATTATGGTTATTGCTTATATATGCATGCTAGTAGCTATACATCTTGATGATTGATCCATGATCTAGTATGCATGATGATTATATGATGAAAACTCTATAATAAAGACCTAGACCCTATATGAGATGTTTAATGCTTATGTTGCTAAAGAACTAGTATAATGTAACTAGTGTTGATGATGAGTCTAAATGACGAGTGGCATCTAGTTAGAAAACTATGATGAGTGACATATGATTGTTGATGACCTTGATATGAGAACATTAGTGTAGTTGAGACACTATGAGATTGGGTACAAGAACACCTTGATTCCATGATGAGATTACCCTTAGAGGGTAGGTTGTTGATGCTCGTGAGTTGATCATGCTTACATTGCCTGTCTGCGCTTGGTGGAGTCGCTCCCCTCAAGTTGTGCGCTCCGGAGTTGGTCACTAGAGAGGCGGCCCTTCTTGCTGCTCGGATAGTCGCTTGTTATCCGCAGGCGTACTCGGGGATAGTCCAGTTAGGCATCCCTCGGAGGTTGATATGTGAGCCTTGCTTGTGAACCTTGTGTTCACCATGAGATTTGGTTACCTATTGAGTCATACTTATTATTGTTGTTCATGATAGCTTGATTCCATAGTTGTTGTTGTGGTTCATAGTTGCCTTTGGCTTGCCGGCTGATTGGGTGATCTAATGAATAGCCTTATTGATGAACCTAGTGGTATGGTAGTTAGCCTTCACTAAGACTTACATTGATAGCGAGCATAGTTGCTTGGTAGTTGGATTGGTGGATTGCCTACATACAGTGAGTGGACATATTATTCCTTCACCTATGAGATTTGAGCGGAGTAGCCTTATACCTAGTAGGTCGAGATGTGAGTCGTGCAAAGTGCGGGGTAGCCTTTGCCTAGGACCTTGAGATGTGGGTCGGGCAAAGTGCGGGGTAGCCTTTGCCTAGGACCTTCGAGATTGGGTCGGACCTTCGAGATCTAAGTCGGGCGAGGAGCGGGGTAGCTCTTTGCTCAGGATCCTTAAGACATGAATCGAATGAGACAAGAATGAGGTAGCTTTTCACCTACTAGATTTGAGATCTTAGGCAAAGTAGCCTAGTGGATTGGGCAATAATGTGAATAGCATAAGTGGATTGCATTCATACCATGATTAGACATAGTGCATTGCATAACTATGTTATAGTTGTATTCATTTCACTGTTGAGGCATATTAGCATGATAGTAGATTGTTGCTAGATGATGTTCCATGCATACTTTGCATTTGATGGCATAGTAGATATAGTAGTAGTATTTCGTATATCTTTCTATCTATCTATCTGTGCCAGCTTGGACCTAGTGGGAAGATCGGCGGAGTCGGCGGCCGAACCCACTGGGAACTATATTTATATAGTTCTTACCCCGTGTGGTTTTGGGGTACAGGTACACACGAGAGCGGATCGACAGAGGATCGCAGTTTGGGCTTAGCGCCCTAGTGCTAGTTGGTAGTTTACTTTCCTATTTTGCATTAGAGTTACCCTATACATGTATTGAGAGTAGATGATGTATAGGATGTGAGGTATTTTGAGATAAATGTAAACTAATGTTTATCTTTTGAAGAATGTAAGCTTATATTCATAGTTTGGAAAAGAATGCAAGTTGTAATTAAATGTATCGAGCTGAATGGTTGTAATAGAATAGTTAAGTATCTCTCTTTTGTTTCACTTGTATGTCTTCTACTTGTGACGCTTGCTCTTGTAATGTTCAGCACTGTTCGTGCTTTGGTTGTTGTATGATTGTGTATGTATTCAAGTGTTTTTCTGGAAACTTGTTGTACAAAATCTCGTCATTTGAGCCTTGGGCGGACAGGGGAGACTCTGTCCGTTTGGCAGTCCGCTTGCCGCGCCCGAACCGTGCCCAATCGGTAGCGGCCTCGGGGCTGGGGCGTGACATTATCCCTCTAACCAAACGGGGCCTTTGACATAAAGGCGACCTAGTAGCTTCGGTGAACACAACCCACATCGATTCGCACTCCGATTGCTTGTAGTCACTTGCAATCGGCCTCTCGCGGCACCCGTTGCCCGGTTTAGCCCGAACTCTTGCGCGACCACCCGAACGGTCACCAATCCATGATCCGGAAATTAAAGGTCTACGATTAGTTGCCACGAGCCCACGATTCCGATTTCGTGATTTTAGGATGTCGCCTCGGCCCTCTAGGCGGAAACAAAGCTTTAACGGTCTGTTTCTTCAACAACTTCGCGTAGGCTCGATGAATCGCCGATCCGACTTCACCAACGCGTTCGTATACCTAGCAATTAGATTTGTATAGGGTTAATTTATATTTAAACCCACCCATGACAAAAGCCCCAATTTTGGTGCCCTAACAATGTCATTTTGCCATTTTCTCTAGATTGATCTTGGAACTAAGCAAATACTCGTTTAAAATCATCTAGGAAACTCTCTAATCTCATTTCCAACCCATTTGAATCATTCCTAGGGCATCTAGAGCTAACCCTAAAAGTTCACCATGAGAGGGCCTTCAGAAACCATGGATTTCATGGTGCTCATGCCTCAAGAGAGCTTCTAAGCTTGCAAGAAAGTCCAAAACACGCTCATGCCTCAAGAGAGCTTCTAATCTTGCAAGAAAGTCCAAAACACTAAATCTTAGGGTAAAATCTAAACCCTAGATGTATTCTTGCATGAGAGCTCACCTTAGCCCAAGCTCATCTAAGATTCTTCTTGTAGGAGAGCCTCCAAATCCTTCAGAAGCTCCAATCTCCACTTGATCTCCTTCAAATCCACCCCTTCTCCACCTTGGTAGAGAGTTTCTAGAGAGAGAGGGAGAAGAAATGAGGGAGGAGGGGTTGCTGTGAAGGGAGGGGTGTTTGGGGTTATATATAGTGTGCTACAATTGCAACTAGGCCCCCCAAATAATTGTATTTGCAGCAGACTAAATCTGTACTGCCAAACCAAAGTGTACCGGTACACTTCATCGTGTAACCGGTACACGATCGCGTATGACCAAACCCGAGAACAGCTCCCTCGGGTTTGGTGCATTTGTACCGGTACACTTTCATTTTGTACCGGTTACAACTCGATGGTTGTACCGGTACACTTTGCCCAGACTAGATTTTTGGCTCCGTTTCGATTCTATTTCGCGTCGATAGATGCCAAAACCTTTCTAACCTCTTCGGAACTCATTTTTAACCCTTCCAACACTGTTGAAATGTTAAATAGAACTTGTCCAATTATTTCTTTCGCATATTTTAGTCAATTTGACTAAAGTCCAATATTTTTCTACCGAAGTTTCGGTATATTACATAATTTTCGTTTAAAAAGTGTAATTTTAATCTTAAAAGGTGCAGTTTACATCTTAAGTAGTGCAACTTATGTCCGTAATAGTGTAACGTTCTTTAAAACAGAGTAATTTTATTTTAACGATGCAATTTCATCTTCGTCTTTTTTTTTCTATAATTCTTTGTCTTTATTTTTTCTTTTTCCTTTTTCTACAATTTTTTTTTTGTCACCCCTCTCTGCCAACGGCCACGGCACAGGCGATGATATCGGTAAGGACCCCTTCTCCGAGGTTGCTGCGTCGTAGCGACCTCTACGACGTCGGCGTCGATAAAGATGTGTCGTCATCGGAGACGACGGAAGAGGAGGGAGAGAGAGAGGATGAGAAGGGCGGGGAAGGGCGAGAGAGGCGTCGTCGTCGGAGACGATGGAGGAGGTTCGGAGAGGGAAAAAGAAAGAGTAGCGGTGCGACCTCGGTGGGGTCGGAGGTGAGGAAGACTGGAGAGTGGGGGTAGGCGTGCACGAGCGAAGACATGAGGGTAAAAAGTGATGTGAGTTGTTTCCGCCTCCTCTGCCTTTGCCTTTGCCTTTGCCTCCGCTACCTTTTTCGGCAAGAGAAAAAAAAATAAACGAGAAAAAAAAGAGAGAGAAAGAGGAGAGAGAAAAAGTAACCAGTTTGCTGAAAATTCGAATCGTATCTGCAAAATCGAAAAAGACGGTCCAGTTTTACAAAAACTCAAAATTTATGAATTTTTTATGCAAATCGGCCTTAAAAAATAAAGGGTTAATTACACTAATGGCCCATAACCTGTCCACTATTTTTCAATTTGGTCCTTAACTTTTTTTTTTTTTTGTAATCAAATCCCTAATCTTTTGATTTCATTTCAATTAAGTCCCAGCCGTTAGATAGCTGTTAAATTTGACGAAAAATACTACGTCAGCGCCACGGAGGCGCCATTTCAGCGCCACGGTGGCGCTGTGTCAGCGGATTGCAAAAAAAAAGGTTGAGAACCAAATTGAAAAACAGTGCAAAGGCTGAGAACCAATGGTGTAATTAACCCATTAAATTTATAAATTCAAAAAAAAATTTAATTTAAGATTTAAATTTTAAATTTAAATTTTGATTTTGAATTCAAATTTAAATTGGAATTCAAATTCCGATTTTGTATTTAATTTTAAATTTTTAATTTTAAATTCAAATTTAATTTTTAATTTTTAATTTTTAATTTTAATTTTGAATTCAAATTTAAAATTTAAAATCAAAATTTTGAATATGATTTTAATTTTGAATATGATTTTAAATTTAAATTCATATTTTAAATTTAAATTTCGGTTTCAAAACTTTTATTTTAAATGTAAATTGAAATATCAAAATCAAAATTAAAATTTTAAGTTTGAATTCAAAATTTAGATTCAATTAAAAATTTAAATTTAAAATTTGAATTTCAATTCAAAATTTTAATTCAGTTTTAAATTCAAATTCAAAATTCTAATTTCTCGGTAGTTTAAAATTTTAATTTTAATATTATTTTTGAATTTAAAATTTAAAATTTTGAATTTTTTTTAGGGACTAAAATGAAAAATGTGCAAAATTTAGGGACCTAATTGACATACAAAAGGTTGCCGCATAGGTGCTGACGTGGCGATTCCGTTAATTTTAACAGTTTTTTTAATGGTTGGGACTAATTATAATAAAATTAAAAGATTAGGAATTCAATTGCAAAAAATAAATGGTTGGGGATTCAAGTGAAAATTAGTGGAAAGGTTGGGTACTACCGGTGTAATTAACCCAATTTTAAAAACCCAGTTTCACACCCACTACTCCGAACCGTGTTCGCGACTCCCGAAACTATCCCCGCTTAAAAAGCGGTNTTCATTTTAAATGTAAATTAAAATATCAAAATCAAAATCAAAATTTAAGCTTGAATTTAAAATTTAGATTCAATTAAAAATTTAAATTTAAAATTTGAATTTCAATTCAAAATTTTAACTTAGCTTTAAATTCAAATTCAAAATTCTAATTTCTTTTTAGTTTAAAATTTTAATTTTAATATTATTTTTGAATTTAAATTTAAAGTTTTGAATTTTTTTTGGGATTAAAATGAAAAATGTGCAAAGTTTAGGGACCTAAATTGATATGTAAAAGATTAGACGCTGATGTGACGATTTCGCTAATTTTAGCCGACTACCGACCGACCCACACATCATCGCTGTTCGCTCTTTTACTCATCTCTATAGTTGAAAAAATCAGGGGTTTCGAAACCCTAGATTTTTTTCCCCCCTCCCAATCCGCCCCAAATCCTTTCGTCGTCTTTATTCTCCCCTCAAGTTGCCTCCGATCGATGCTAAAGCGCAGGAAGCTCCGGATATCCGAATCAGGAGGGTGACATCACTACGGGACGACGATACATGGAGGCCGCGGCAGCGAGGGCGTCGCCTCTGTGCCCTTGCGCATGCCCCATCTGCTGCTTGCGCCTCTCCGAATGGCGCCTATCCGTGAAGCGCAGGGCCGAACCTAATGCGTTGTAGGCGGTGGCAGCCTCGTTGGGCGTAAACGCTAAGCTGAATCCTCTTTAGTCGGCCTAATATAAAGTTCTTCGGACAACGAGACGCTGGAGGGACGGACCGGTCCCCGTGTGCGCAGGATGCTGGGTAGACCCCTTTGCCCGCAGGAGGTGCTCTCCGGGACCGGTCTGTCCATAGAGGGACCGGTCCCCGTGCGCGAAAACTGCCCAGGCAGAGCAGTTTGAGAGAGGCAAAATAGAGGGGCTTAATAGCAATTGTTACATTAGAAGAGGGGTATAGAGGGGAGATCACTCTCTCCCTCTCTCATTCTAACACTCCCTTTCTCTCTCTAAGCACTCTCTCTCTCTTGAAGCAAAGAAGAAGGAGAAGAAGAAAAGAAAGGAGAAGAAGAAGAAGAAGGAGGAGATCAAGCTAGAGAAGGCTTGGAGCATCTTCCTCTTCCTCTCCTCACCATTAGAGCTAACCTAGAGGTAAGCTCTTGAACCCTTTCATGGTAGAAATCTAGAGTTTGGATTTCTAACTTTGGAAATGGGTCAAATGGACCTTTGGCATTCTTAATAGATGCTTTAAGCTAGAATTTGGAGTTTTAATGGTGGATTTTGCTATAGATGCAACCTAGGACTCCAAATTGGGATTTTTAGAAAATGATGGGATTGATCTCATTTGAGGGCATCTAAACCTAATTGCTAGATGTCTAAACGCGGGGGCGAAATCGGATTTTCGATTCGTCGGGCGGGTGAGAAGATATCGGTATTTTTATCCTCTATTAATCCCCGTATTAGTAATCCACGTGTCATCTTAAGCTTAATCCATTTTTAAATTTTGTACACGTGGACCCTTCATGGGTCCCACCTGCAGATGCTTTATGCTTTCTGGGCCAAATTTTGTACACGTGGACCCTTCATGGGTCCCACCTATAGATGATGCTTCGTGTTTTCCGGGCCTTTGACCGGTTCTTTACATTAACGCATCGTGGGTCCCACCTGTACGTGATTCATGTGAACAGGTCTGGTGTACTCATTTGAAATATGAAGAGTCATATATATATTAATAAAAAAAAAATGAAAAGTCATTTTAAAAGCTTAGAATATGAAGAGCCATATATATTAATAAATTTCATTAATATTTTTTATTTTTAAATTAATTGAAACTTTTTTCTTTTCTCATTTAAAAAGTTTGGAATATGAAAAATCATATATATTAATAGAAAAAATAAAAAGTCATCTTAAAAGCTTGGAATATGAAGAGTCATATATATAAATAAATTCCATTAATATTTTTTTTATTTTTTTAATTAATTGGACTTTTACTTTTTCTCATTTAAAAAGCTTGGAATATAAAGAGTCATATATATTAATAGAAGAAAATGAAAAGTCATCTTAGAATATGAAAGATCATTTTATAGTCTATATAAAGGATTGCACTTAGGGTGCGTTTGGTTCGCATTATGAAAGATTACTAGGAATAAAAGATATCCGAGAATCTTATTCCTATTCATCCTATTACTAAGAATGTAGAATTCTTGTATTTGGTTCGCACGGTAATATTAATTAGCCATATTATTTAATATTACAAAAAATATACAATTAATGTATTTATTTATTTAATCAATTTTAGATAATGTTAACAAAAGTTTCAATATCTTTTTAGAAAAAAAAGGAGAAAGAGTATAAGTTAGAGAGAGAGAGAGCATAATTAAAAAAATAGAAAGAAAAATATAGTTGAAACTAGAGGGAGTGAGAGAGTTGAAATTTTAGAAAGAGAGAAAGGGAGAAAGCTTAGTTTAGAGAGAGAAAAAAAGTTGAATTTTAGAGAGAAAAATAAGTTTAGAGAGAGAAATAAGGTTAGAGTGTAAAGAAAAATAATATCAATTAGCCGCCGGGTAAGAAGAAAGAAAGAGATTAGATATATTATGATTATCTCAATCCATTAATATGAGGATACCCACCCTCCCTCAAGGGAATGAGATTAGTACTTTGGGGTGAATCTTATTCCCAAGTGAATCTAATATTACCAACTAGATTATTTAGTGCGTTTAGCCAAACACCGTCATATTTTTTTATTCCCATTGGATTACTAGGAATTTTTAAAAGATAGCGCGAACCAAACGCACCCTTATACTCATTTTGGATGAATAAGAAATGATATACTAAATACTATTTATTTTGTCTCAATAAATTGTTTGTATCTACTTGCAATGATTAACCATATTTATTAGGTTCTTCTTTAATTTGAATTTGATGCTTTGTTTGTTTACTTAGATTTTTCTACCGTATAGTATATTTTAAATTACGTGAGATTCGACTCTTCCAATTTAAGGTAAATTTTTTTTAGAATTACTATATTTTTTAATATTTGTTTTTATTATTTTGGTTACTATGTTATAAATTTTTATATTTATTTTTGTTTACAAATCATATTGTCTCCATTATATAATGATTTGATTGTATTGGGAATTTTGATGGATTTATTTATATCAGGGTTTAGAATTTTTGAAATGATTAATTATTACGCAGACTAATGCCATACTTAGCGAAATCTAATGGATATGTTGGAATTTATTTGCTAAATATATTTTATATTATTTCTGATTAAACCTACAAGTCACTACCTGTATAATAAGACATCTATATAAAGTTCTCAGAAATAGATGTGGTTTGATACCTATCGTGATGCTTCAGTGTTAAAAATTAAAATATTCAAAAAATATTCTTCATACTTTTCAATATATTTTAAAATTATTAAAATTTTTTAAGTAAATATGTTCTACGTTTTACAAAATAACTTATAGAAATATAAGATCTAAAATTTAGGATTTAAATTTTAAAAGATTGTAATATATCTACCCGCTGCAGCGCGCGGGTCACTACACTAGTATTTTTTAAAAACCAATTAGAGATTTTATCTCATTTATTAATAATATTATCAAATTTAATAATTTTAATTATTTTTAAATTTTTAAATAAATATAACTAAGTTAATTAATAGTTAATAAAAAACAAATTGAGTGTTTAAATCTGATAATGTTTTAAATATCGTTAAACTAACCTAATGAAGCAATGTAGAAC
This sequence comes from Ananas comosus, assembly GCF_001540865.1. Taxonomy (NCBI): domain Eukaryota; kingdom Viridiplantae; phylum Streptophyta; class Magnoliopsida; order Poales; family Bromeliaceae; genus Ananas; species Ananas comosus. The sequence continues at coordinate 6,172,351 of NC_033628.1, forward strand.
TAACCTAATGGAACAATGTCAAAATAACTACAACTTTTTCAATGTCAAAATTGAGGAATCAATGTCAAAGTTGAGGAAAAGTTGAGGAATCAACTCTACTTAGGAGAAAAAATATAGAACTAACCTAATGGAACAATGTCAAAATAACTAACCTAATGAAGCAATGTCAAAATAACTAACCTAATGGAACAATGTAGAAGCAATGCTTAGGAGAGAGGGCACGACAGCAGCACCACAGGTCGGCGCCGGCGTCGGCGGTGGCGACGGCGACAGTGATGGCGGCGTCGGCGTCGAACTCGTTGGGTCGGATTGAGGGAGACAGAGAGGAGTGAGTAAGAGTGAGGGATATAGTGTGGGAGATAGAGAGAGCTCGGGCGGGGCCAGTGAGGGAGAAAGAAAAAGGGTTCGGGCGGGATTAGGGTATATTGACTAAAGGCAGTGAATGGTTTACCGCATATAAATGCGGTAATCCATTTATCGTATTTATATGCGGTGAACCATTCACCGCCTTTAAATGCGATAAATAGTTAACCGCATTATGAATGCGGTAAACCATTTAGTACCGCATCATTCGTTTTACCGCTTTGCGGATCTAGACCCACAAATGCGGTGAATGGTTCACCGCTATATGAATGCGGTGAATCATTCACTGTATATATGCATTATAAAATCCACATGCTGACCTAGCCTATTTGAAGGTTATTTTTATAATAAATTTTTAAGACGGTCTACTTTTATAAATAAAATTTTCGAGAAACCTATTTATAAAATAAATTCTCCCCACTCTCTGCGCGCTCCTCCTCTCCCCTCCCCTCCCCTCTCCTCTCCTCTCCTCCCTCGCCCGCCACCTCGCCTCCCTCCCCGACCTCGCGCCGACGCGCGCCTACCTCACCTGCCTCTGCCACCACCCCCTCCGCCCCTCCCCGCTTCCCTTCGTCGCCCCTCTCCTCTCCTCTATCTTCCTCAGTCGCCGCCCCAGGGAGCCGGCAGTGCTACGCCCACTGGTGCCGAGGCCGACGTGGAACATTACGAGTGCCAAGCTCGCGAGCTTAAGGCCGGCCTCCATCGCTCGAAGGTTTTTTTTTTGCTTTTTCTAATTCTTCTTTTCTCTCTTAGATGTTTGGTTCTCTTTGATTCACTTATTAGGGGGCATCGCCAATCTGTTCGAGGGAATCGAACCCCCTAGAAAGATAGTCGCCAATCTGTTCGAGGGAATCGAACCCCCTAGAAAGATAGTCGCCAATCTGTTCGAGGGAATCGAACCCCCTAGAATGATAGTAGAAGGAAAGAGGGAGAAGGGGAGAAAATAGATATTGGAGAAAGGTGTCTTATTTCATTCATTATTGATCAAGCCCTTATTACACTGTATATTTGTAGGCTCTATTTATGACTAGAACTAGATAAGCTGATTTATTAAAAATGGGGAAAACTGATTCCTTTATCTTCTCCTTCTTTGAACCGAATCGTCAGATCGAAGCTCACCTCTATGCACGATATGTTGTCACGCTCTCTTCCCTCACCGGCTCTCCTGTGCTGGATTCAGGTTGCATCTGTAGCAATGATGATAGGAAATTCAATATTAAAGCAAGTTGATAGCCTAATGGCAACTCTTGCAATTATTTATGTCTTAAAAAATAATCAGATTGGGAGGGATGAAGAAAATTATAAACAATGATGAAAATATAACTATCTGCGCTCACCTAATTCTTCTAATTTAAAGCTTAAAGCTTAAGTTTGAGTTCTTCTTTGCTTTGGCCCTGAGTTTTTTTTTTTTTTTCTTTCATATTCTTACTTTCGATATCAAATTAGCTGCTGCTTCTCCTTCTTCTTCTTCTTACATATGCTACTTGTTCTCTTCTTACCTATTCTGCTGACTTTGCTTCTTCTTCTTATGTATTGCTATTTTACTTATTACAAATATTTGTTATATATTCTTCTTGTTTTTGTTTTTCTGCTTCTGATGCGTAATTTTTTTTTAATAAATGTATTCTTCTTAGGTTATTTTCTTAAATACTTAAGTTTTGATTTCATGTAATTGTAAACCTTGAATTCAACTTCCTGCCGCTTCTTCTTCTGCATATGCAGCTACTTTTACTTACAATAATTAGTAAGAATGAGCAATGATGATACAAAATTACAAATAGAGCAAGTTGGATGGCATGATGGCAACTCTTGCACCTATTTATGAACGAAACAAACTACTGGTTGCACGGAAAAAAGACACGTGTTTTGCTATAAACAAAAACATTATCCATGCCATATCAATTCCCTCCAATTCAGCAATCTCAATGTTGCAAGATATGTTTTGGATCAAGGTTTAAAGTGCCGTGGCACGGGAACGTGCCGCTGTCTGCCCGGCACGGTACGGACCGACATGCTTGCGTGCCGACACATGATACGCTTGCGTGCCAATGAATACGCATGACTTCCTATTGACACGCTTTGGCTCCGTACTTATTGTAATTTTTTTTTGCCCCAATAAGCTTTTATAATGTTATTTTGAAAAATTTAATCAAATAATTATGAATATTTACTATGTATAGTTTACTCTATTCATCAATTAACATATTTTTAAGCTTTTTTGTATATAAAGTACAACTATACCTGATGCAGAATAAAAAAGTTTTACAGGTTAAAATTTTTAAAATGGAAAAACATCTTTCTTTTTTTTGTTTTGACCATATTACAGTCTTTCTTTTATGAAATACAAAATTTTTTTTTACAATAATTTGAAAAAATTATTTCTTAATTAATTTTTTCAAAAAATTAGTCTATCTATCAAAAAACTTAAGCAATAAATTATATGACAAATAAATTAAATAAATTTAAGTATCAATTGATTTAATTTAGCTTTTAATTTTATTAATATTTTCGATCTTTTAATGCAAAAATTAAATTTTTATATTCGATGTGCCTCAAAATTTGATTATTGAGTTCAATTTTGTTCCCCTAATTTGCAAAAAATTTCGCGGTGCGACAAATTTTGATAAAATAATTTATGAAGAAAAAAAAGGATATCTGTGGCAGAAACAAAGGGCTCGGGCTACCTGAGCCCGGAGCGCACCACTGACATTCGAGGGGGGTGCGGGGGGTTTCGCCCCCCCATGGTATGGATTGGATATGTAAATTTAAAATTTTCTTGTATATTGATAAACAAAAAAATAAATTATAATTTTTTTGACTTACCTAACAAGTAGATCTTTGATTTGCAAAAGAAAAAAAAAAAAGAAAAAGCCAAAAAGCCAAAAAAAAGGGCGGCATGTCGGTTCGTGCCCGCGGCACGCACCAGCGTGCCGCTTTGTCTCACGTAGCACGCATCTGCGAGCCGTGAGACTGGGGGGCGTGCGAGACTCCCCCTGTACGGTTGTACAGGGGGCACGGTACGTGCTGCCCCGTGCCGTACGACACGGGGTGGCACTTTAAACATTGCTTTTGGATAGCCGAAACAATTTCCATAACCATTTCCTATTCCTTCCTTGACCTTTCCTTTGTTGTATCCAAGGCATATCATATGCTTCCAGTACTAAGTACATTGTCATTTTGTTTGCCGTTGCCTGACTTATGGTAGGAAATTCAATACTAAAGCAAGTTTGATGACTTAATGGCAACTCTTGCGAATATTTGTCCTAAAAAATAAACAATGATGAAAATGCAACTATCTGAGTTCAACTAATTCTTCTACTTTAAACTTTAAAGTTTAAGCTTGACTTCTTCTTTGCTTTATCCCAGAGATTTGTTTCTTTTTTTCTTACTTTTGAAATCAAATTTGCTGCTTCTTCTTCTTGCGTATGCTGCTTAATTCTCTTCTTACCTGTTCTGTTGATTTTGTTTCTTCTTCTTCTTATGTATTGCTATTTTACTTTATTACAAATATTTCTCATATACTTTTTTGGATTTTGTTTTTCTGCTTCTAATGAGTACAAATTTTTGAATAAAAATAATTCTTCTTAGATTTTTTTTCTTTTTTAGATTAAGTTTTGATTTAAGTTTTCTACCTTTATGGCTTATCACCAGTGCATCTTTGTGCTGCTTCTCCCATTTTGAGGTGTTGCTGTTGCTATTGCTGCTGCTATTTCTGTTGCTTTTTCTACTTCTATATCTATGTTGTAAGCTATGCATAATATATTATGCAAAGTACGGCCACTTTAATGCTGCCGAAGCTCTAATTTTGTCATGCTCTAATTAATTAAGTCAATGCAAGTGAGAAGAAGTGTTGGTGGTCAATACACAGTGCATGCTGCGTGGGAGAGAGTCTTGGGAGTTCATTGTACGGTCGCATATTTTAAACGCTTCGGATCTAATTAAAACTTTTGTCTTTTCATAGATAATTTTGTATTCCACTTTTGATATTAATAAAATTATTTGCTCTGTCTTCGTCCGTGGACGTAGGCCAATGGCCGAACCACGTAAATTTAAGTGTGTTCTTTTTTTTTTCTTTTCTTGCATTACTTTTTCTTTACATCTATACGAAAGCAACTTTGATGGTCTAGGCAACTGTTGTGGATATTTATGTCGTAAAAATAACTGGATTGGAGAGAAGAAAATATATGTTTTTTTTCTTGCAAAAAGAGATGAAAATCTAACTATATGAACTATTTAATATTTCTAATTAAAAATTACTTTTCTATTTCTAATGATATTGCTTCTGGTTCTTCTGTTGCAACTTCTTTTTTTTTCTATTGCTATTATTCTTTTCCTACTAATTATGCTTCATTTTTTTTCATATATATTTTAAATTTAAATTTTTTAAAAAATAAATTTTTAATGCATCTACTACCTCAATAATATTTATGTCTTAAAAATATTCAAATCGAGATGGAAGAAAAATATTATTTTTTGTTCTTGCAAAAAGAATGATAAAAATATATTTATCTAAACTCAACTAAATCTTCTAAGTGTAAACTTTAGAATTTGGTAAAATTTGCATTTAAGTTTCTAACTATAATTATTGAAGAATAGTGCTACTTTGGGACTACATATTTTTCAGTCAAAATTTTATAATTTAGAAAAAAAATTCAATATAAGTTTCTAATTATAATTTAATTTTTTAAAATTTTAAAATTTTGATTATATTATCTACCCACCGCATCGCCTGGGTCCCTGCAGTAGTGTATATCTATTTCTCTTGTCAATAGCAATAGCAATTGCAATTAAGTGGTCTAAATTGTAAGTAATATTTTGATGTAAAGTTGGTAATATATTTTGTTTAGTAACATGAATGTACGAAGGCCTTCGTGTTTGTAAGTTGTTTTCAGCAATGGAAGATCCGATTTGACTATCGGCTCGGTTAGACATGATCTACGTTATTAGAACTATTTAGAAACCAAATTTCATAATTTTTCAACATAATTTACCGAAGGATCAAAAGGTTTAAAAAATGACTATTGTAATGGCTGATGTGGTACATTTGTGAGTTCAATGGTATAGAACAATCCAAATTAGGTGAAATTTTAACAGAAAATTCTACTTACCATTGAGAGCAAGTCAGTATTTTTGATTTGAAATTTAAGTCTTTTCTCACTATTTTTTATGGATTTTTATTTTCAGCCGTTCATTTTGAGGCTACTCGTTCACTAGGCAAAAAAAGTAAAAAAATTATGAAATTTATTTTCTAGATAGTTCCAACACTGTAGTGGAATCGATCGTCGAATCAGATGTCCCAACATCGAAAACAACTTACAAATGCGGAGATCTTCGTACTTTTGAAAGCGTAGTAATAGTAGCCTAGCTCTCTCTATATATTTTTATAGCATTATTCTTCTAAACTTCTTTTTTGTCCATTTGATGTGAATGCTTACTTGATTCAAAAGTCTCTCTATTGTTGTAAAAAGGGTTTAGTTCTACTCTGAGAAAAGAACTATAGATTACTGATCTGTACTCATTTTAACAAATGTGTGCTGTTTTAGTGTAAACACATTGTATTTTGTATCAGAGGCTGATTTAGTAAACTTCAAATCTGGGAGATTGGGATTGCTAGTTGAGTACTTGGGTAAGGCCACTGTTAAATTTGAGAATTATTGGAGCAATTCTGATTCAGATAATTAAAACCTTTGTGCCTCATTATACATCATAACTTAGCCTACTGGTCTTTTGTAATTAATTGATGGCCTTATGAAACCTGAAAACCATTTTGGAAACACCAAATTCAACAGATGGTGCACAACGGCCTTTGAAGAATATTAGAGCTTGCTCATATTTTTAGTATGTTAATCATTGCTGATAAAAATTATCCATTAGATAGTAATTGTCTCTTTTTAACTCATTAATTTGATCAATCTCTCAAAGGAGTTCTGATACTGCTAATATGTGGGGTAAGGAATGAGGAAAATTATGACAAGTCTGAATGCTAATTTTTTGTCTAATTGGGCAAAGAAAAAGCATTGTAGATATGGACTTCTTGGTTATTCTTTTCACCATTGCCCATTGGAATAGGATTTGGAATGAGGCCAAGCGATAGCTCAAGGATCAATTGCAATTGAGTCCTATTATATATTTAAGTAGAGTGGAAAGCAGGGAAAAATATGGTGTGATTTAAGGTGATGAAGGTGAGATTTTGTGGGGAGGGTGTGGTGAGATCAGGAGTTGGAAAATTTTGGATGCACAAACTTCTAACTATAGCCACTTCCACAAGAGGGAGTCCTGCAGGGCTGGGCTTTCATAGCCAAATTTTGTAATATTAAAATCTTACTATGAACTCAACATTTTCTTGGTATTATAATCTGATTTGGGTTTTCTTTGTTGTTTGTATTTTCTTCTCTAAGATTGTTGAATTTTTCATGCAGGTTCATTTTCAGATTTCTTGGTTTAGGAGGTTGTTATATTTGTGAACTAGCTTAGGTGGAAAGTGGTATGATAATTGGCTCGAGCTTTTTGTTATAGTCTTGTAAATAGTCAGACTGTTGCAATTTAATCTTTCTTATTTGTTGGTTGGAAGACTTCATCATGTTATTATGAAATGATTATAGTAAGTTTTGCTAATTTGAATAAATCTGGGTTAGTTTGAAGTAGCATAATATGTTGAATTTTTATTAGTTTTTTTGTTAATTTGGCTATTTGTTGTTTTTTCCCCTATTTATAACTCTCAGTTTGTTGACTGTTATACACTAATCTTATCATACTTGTCCTTTTTAGGTAAGCTTCTTTTTGGTAATTTATTATTGTTTTAGTAAGCTTCTTCCTGTTAATTTATTATTGTTTAGTCATTTTGTGTCTGTTTATTTGTATGCAATTGTTAATTATTTAACTTGTAAGCATGATTAATGTTGTGAGATTATTTTTTTTATTAAATAGATTAATGGGATGAGAGAGACTAGGAGGAGGGGGAGCTATGGGGTGTTATAGAGATAGGGAGTGAGGGTTAGCGGTGGTGGGGCACGGGGGGTTAGGAGGAAGAGTTCATAAAGAATAGCCCAATCCATACTTTCTTTCGTACACCAAACATGGGAGTAAAATTAACTTATCCAATTCTTTACTAATCCAGTGTTGCACCAAATGCAAGATTGGAACCGAATTGTATATATCCAATCTTATCAAATCGAATCTTGTACTTGTCATCCTATCCAATCCAATCCCATGCTCCAAACTTGCCCAATTAGTTTATAACTAGTTAAGTGCCCCGCGCGATGCGGCGGGAAGATAATATAATAGTAAATTATTATAGTTATTAATGTTATTTTTTTTTTCTATTATGCATTAATATTTTTAGATATTATTTATCTCAGTATTAAATAATTAAAAATTAAAGAATAAATTAAAGAATAAAATTAAAGTATATTTCTTTCTAAAAGTATTTAAATCTAATAAGTAAAATGAATAAATCAGTTTAAAATAAAACAAAAGTTCATTATAGTATTAAGAAAGATAAATAATATTTTTCTATCATCATTAAGGTAGAATTTATAAAAAAAAAAAATTAAGTGGAGTGAAAGTACTATCTTTGGTATTCTTGGCGGCAACGTCTTCATTGTACCCTCTTTGACTTTTATCGTTACACATACAACTAATAAAGTATTTGATTCCTAAATTTTAAATTAGTGAAGAAATCAGTAGGTATGTCACGCCCCGGGTTGCAGCGAAAGCCCGCCGGGCGCGTGCCCAAACCCGCCGTACACACCAAAAACCACAATGTGCACAAGGCGTCTACAACAGTCATATAGAGTAATAGAAAAATCCATCCTAAATATGGTAATCAGAGCGAGAATATACAACAGCTAGATACAAAATTTTGGAACTAAAACCTCAAGATTACAACAATTCTAACCAAGGGTACAATATGAATATAAAGAATCTCACGTAGAGTACAATAGAATCCACTAAACTAAGCCAAATAAGTAATCTCATGGGTTCATCTATCGCAACATCGTGAGGCTCTAGCTATTCGTTGCCTCCCTTGCCACGATCCCTAGCATTTCCCGCTGCGGAAGGCTCTAAAACAAAAACAACAAACCAATGGGGGTGAGAACTATTAAATAATAGTTCTCAGTGGGTAAGCCGCCGAGAGTGGCGAAATACACCACTAGGTCAACTGAGGCATAGATATGATATAGGAAGTATGAAATGTAAATGCAACAGATATTAGACCAATCTCAACTATATCATGACTCTATATGAAATGTCATTTAGCATGTATGCGAATTCTATACTATCACATGCACAAACACTTATATAAGATATCATATATGCTTTTCCGTCATTAAGCTACATGCCACAGGTTGAGTAAATCTTTCATGAATTTCCACTAACTATTGTCATCATGTAGCTACAATTCCATACTATTCAACATAAATATAAGTTTGCTGCAAGCCTACAACTAAGATTGTCAATACAAACAATGATCCATATGAATGTCCCACTACTATGAATATATCAACTAGTGTCACAAAATGAATGACCTACTAGTATGTCCATCTACTATGTCAAGTTTAATTAACTTTTAAGTATCATAGTCAATCCATCTGGACCTATACAAGTGTAGTCCGGCTTGCGCCGTGCCTAATGGCCCCGTAGTAGTCAACATTCCCACTCTAGGAATGAGCCTCCCCCACGGCATCCTATTTCGGCGCCCAATCCAGCACGGGTGAGCTTGTGTTGCGTAGGCTAACTCAGGAGTGCCTGCTTGTGGGGAGCGACCCTCACAAGCTTGTGCGAATGAGCATAATGGCAAGCAAGCGTAATCATCCATCTCGAGTCCATGGTCATCATGTTTAAAACATGGAATAAGCACAAACGACCCAATGTCCATTTCTATGTCATAGTGTAAAGGTTAAACCGTTTACTAAGTCAAATGCCACTTTATGACATTAATGTTCCCGTCTCATTCATTCTATTAAGGGTGATTCTATGACTCATTCAAGAACCTAACGGGCTTCACCCGTATGCCAACCTAGGATATTTCCACTATAATGCAAAAGGAATAGTTTTCCAATGTCATAATCATTAAACCCCACGGGTATCTATCAAGTCATAGTATATGTCATGCACATGCCTTTCTACATGATGCCTCCACTTCATGGAGTATATATACACATACATAGCCATGCAAATGTTTAGTTCCCATTAAACTACTCAAGTATGTACTTTGTCATTTACATGTCATTTGCATATTCCAACTAATGAAATTCCTACATGCCTATAGCATAAGGTTTTATCTATCAACTCATAGGACGAGCAAATCATAGTATTTACAAGTATATATATGTACCTCACTACATGAGCCTTCTCTACATAGAGTATAACATTATCATGCAAATGAATAACTTTCTTTTACTCATGCAACATGTACTACAACATGCTTTATTACAGAGAGTATATCAACCGTCTTACATATCATATGGATGTCAAGTATTTGAACTACATCAATCATCGTGTCTAAAACACGGAATCTCATTTATCAACTCAAGGGTCAACATAATGTTACCCGGTTAACTTAGTTGTTCATCTAAACTAAGTATAATATTTATGGCTCTATTTCAAATGGTTAACATGTCGTACATCATGCTCATCTTTATCTAGCAAGTAAATTAGCTGCAAAGTCCACTAAGTCCACTAGTTCCATTAGTCCTCTAGAGTCTCAAGTGACCTAGAATTCATCTCTATCATGCATTCCTACAATGCACCAAAAGGAACATGTCATCGTACTATAATTTTATAGGTACAACATGCGTGATTTCATCAATTGTTCTCTACTACATGAGCATACCAAAATGTTATACATAACATGTATATTTTCAAGCACCCTAAAATTCTATCATGGCATAAATATCATGATTATGCACTAATTAAGTCCTATAACATCATAGGAGATATAGAGGGAGTTCACCCATTTCGGTGAGGTCAAACCCACTGGATCACATCCGAACGCTTTCGTTCGTCCGAACGAAGTTGTCCACCAAATTTCTAGCACTCTAAGAAAAATTCTAAAGGGTTAAAAGCTTCCAAAAAATTACTTCAAAAATCTTCGAAAATTACACATGCAAAAAGTGTAAAATACCTTAGGTCAAGAAGAACTTGATCAAAGCCCAAATCGAAGCTACCAAGCTTCAAATCCAACCTACAAGAGTGTTCCACACTCATCAATCCCATCCCAAAAGCTCATAATAGAAAAACCATAAAATAAACCCTAGTTTTCCAAAAACTAGGTTTTATCCCAGATCTCAAGCAAATCTCTTTAATAGAGGTTAAGAGAAGGTTTCTAACCTCAAAGCAAGCTTCAACTTGAGCCATCATGTGCTAGGGTTGAAGTTTGAACCATCTACAAGCTCCTTTTATCCACTCTAAGCTCCAAAAGGCAAGCAACCATGGTGGAGAGGAAGAAAAAGAGATCAATCTTAAAAAATACAAGAGTTTAGAGGAGAAAATCTAGAGAAAAGAAGAGCAAAACCCACCTCTATTTCTCTCTCAAGCCTTAGCCAACTGAGGAAGAAAGGGGGGTGAAGGGGTATATAAACACGTGGTAACAATATCCCCATAAGCCCTCCAACAAGCAGAAATTACATCCTGCACGCACAGTAGTTTTCTGCACTGCGTACCGGTAAGCGGGAAGGAGTACCGGTACCCAGCACAAAATTCTGCTCAACCCGAGCCTCGGTCAAGCGTCTAGACTGCAGCGTACCAATACTCGGCCGATGTCGTACCGGTACTCTAGCTCTAAAATCTGCAGTTTGCAGATTTTGATGCCGAAAGCCTGTTCTCGTGTCTAATAAGTTTCGGAACAGGCAAGTACCATACAGGTAACCCTCAAACATCCCGAATAGATTAAAATACTAATCTTACACTAGAACTGTGCAATTTGCAGAAATTCAGTGTGTTACAAGGTAATTATCAGAAGCAAAAAAAAGACTAATTAAAAGGCATTCGAAATCAAAATAGATATTTTTTACACTGTAAAAAGATTCAACTACCAAATATTCTATTAATATATAAATTAATCCTTAAAAAATTGTTTGGGAACTAAAGTGAAAAACATGAAAAGTTTAGGGATTAGGGACCAAAATAAAAAAGCGTGGAAAGATTGGGGTCCAATGCATAATTAATCTTTAAAAAAATTGATGTGGGCCCCACAACCCCCAAAATAAGAGATTTTTTGGGTTCCAAATTAGTGTATTTATTAAATTAATATTAATATAAATATAAATAAATAAAAAAATTATAAATAAATAAATATAAATAAAGTGAAAAAATAAAAAAAGAAAATGTGTAAAGTGTGTGAGAGAGAGTGAGAGAGAAAAAAAAAAGGTGGGGCCCACAGGCCCCTCCAAACCCGTGGAGGGCTTTAAAAGGTTGCCAATTAATAGTTATATAAATATAAATGGAAGTAGCCATGACATTATTATTGTATATGTTACGATATATTTTATCTATATTAGGATACTCTGTATTATTGCCTTCTATAGAGTAGTATTATTGCTTTCTATAGAGTTTGATTATATAGTATGTAATCCTAGTTATACTTTTACTATAGTAGCCATTGTTACTATAGTAAGACAATCTCTTGTACTATATATATTCGTTAATACAACTCAAGAGGGTATGCTCTTTTGCCCTTCTTACATCGTATTAGAGCGGGAACCCTAATGTGGGGATATCGATCTATAGCCACCATCCACCATAAGTCTCACTTTTTTTCATAGGTGTCTTTTCTTTTGGTGTTCTATCTCCCTGGTACTGCTACAGTACTATCACTACAGTACTGTTACAGTACCTGGCACTACAGTACTGATGCTACAGTACCGGTGCTACAGTTCGGTAGTGCTGCAGTGCCTCTACTACAGTATTTTCAGCCTTTTTGTGATTCCTCTTTGCTCCTCTGGTGCTGTTCGGACTATCCTACTGCTGGTTGCTCGTATCGCTCGGTTCTTTCCTTGGTGCGGTTGATCTTATTTGGTGATAAGTGGTTCCTCTCTTGTGGTAGAAATCAGGTTCTTTTTTATTCTCATCCGCTACATTCCGATTTATCTTTCTTTCATATCTAGTGGTGGATCCTTCTCTTAAGGTGGTAAACATATCTTCTTCTACCTCAAATTTGCCAATTGTTAATATGAAAACTCTCATACCACTAAAACTCACCGATTCCACATATCTTGTGTGGAAACAAGTCTTTCTTAATGTTCTAGAAAGTTTTGGTGTTACAATACATGTGGACGGAACTAGTGTTGTGCCTTCTCAGACTATCGATACTGCTGATAAGAAGGTGGTTATAAATCCTGAATATCTAAGTTGGAAAAAGGACGATACTACTATACTTTCATGGATTAATGCCACTTTATCTCTTAGCATATTACAAATGGTTATTTCTAGCTCACCTAAAATTGCATATGATACTTGGAGAATTATTGAGGCATATTTTCTTGATAAGGCTGCTTCCACGGCTTTTTCTCTAAAGTCTGAATTGCGGAGCATCAAGAAAGGCTCAATGAGCATGAGTGATTACATGCAAAAGATCAAGACGATTGGTGATGTTCTTTAGGCGGTTGGTGAAATCAAGTTAGACCATAATTTGGTCACGACTGTTCTTCTAGGGTTACCAAAGGAATATCGATGTTTTGTTAGTGCTCTAAACACACACAGAAATAAGCCAACTTTTGAACAACTTCGTTTACTCTTGATGCAAGAAGAAACAAAAGTCCAGCGTCGTACTAGTGTGACTACGTCCTCTGCTATTCCCACTATTGACGGTGAAGCTCTTTATGCCAATCGTGGACGTGGTAATCGTGGAGGCCTTGGAGGTAGATATCGTGGAGGCCGAGGACAGCGTGGTAGACACTACTCTGGTCGTGGATCTCCTGGAATCTACCCACAGTTTCAACCCAATTATCCTCAATAATCTTACACTCCAAATCAACAACCGTACATTTCGAAGTCTGGCATACAATGTCAGATATGTGGAAAGTTCAATCATTCTGCTCTTCAGTGCAGACAACGCTTCAATCATTCTTTCGTTGCCGATGAAGTTCCTAAGACCTTTATTGCTATGAACCTTCACGAACCCGATGAGGAGGTCTGGTATCCGGAAACTGGAGCATCAAATCATATGATCGCAAACTCTGGTATTCTCTCATCTTCTAAACCTTATAGTGGGCATGAAAAAATTCTTGTTGGTAATGGAAATTTACTTGATATTACTCAGGTGAAACTCAATTGAATACATCTTCTAACTCTTTTGCTCTTAAAAATGTTCTTGTTGTTCCTGCTATTAAGAGAAATTTACTTTCAGTGCGTAAATTCTGTCAAGATAATAATTCTCCTTTTGAATTTGACTCTACTGGTTTTTTTGTGAAGGACAAGGAAACAGGGAAGGAGCTTCTTCGATGTCTTAGCTCGGGAACATCACTTTATCCAATTTTTTCTAAACTTGCAAGTGTAGGGAATAAGCAACAACTAGCTCTTGTTGCATCTAGGTTTAGTAGAGATGTCTGGCATAGATGGTTAGGCCATCCTAGTTTTCCTGTTCTTTCTACATTTATTAAAAACAATAAAATTGTTTATGATTCTGCACTGAAATTATCTGTCTGCAATGCTTGTAATATGGGAAAATATGTTAAACTTTCATTTCATGATTCAGAATCTCAGTCTGCTTTTCCTTTTCATATTGTTCATTATGATGTTTGGCAATCACCTGTGCCCTTGGTTTCTGGATACAAATATTATGTTATTTTTATCGACGATTATTCTAGATTTTCTTGGCTTTATATTTTAAAATTTAAACATTAAGTTTTTGACAAATTTCTCGAGTTCAAGACGATGGTTGAAAATATATTTCACAGCTCAATAAAAATTTTTCAATCTGACAATGGTACGGAATTTGTAAATGACAAGTTTTATAGTTTTTGCTCACAAAATGGAATTATTCGTCGATTTTCTTGTCCTTACACTTATCAACAAAATGGCATTGCTGAGAGAAAACATAGGCATTTATTTAACATTGTTAGAAGTCTATTGTTTTAAGCTGGCTTGTTTCCTCGTTTTTGGGCTGATGTCATTCAAACTGCTGTTTTTCTTGTAAATCGACTCCCGTCTCTTATTGTTTTAAATGGGCGGTCGCTGTATGACATTCTCCATGGTTGTGCTTCTCCTGACTTGTAACTTATCAGAGTCTTTGGATGTTTGTGTTATCCCGATGTTCAGGATATTGTAGATCACAAGCTCTCCCCCCAATCACTTGTGTTTTCTTGGGCCTTTCTGACAAACATAAAGGCTTTCGCTGTCTCTATCCGAGCACTCGTAAAATTTTTATTTCTCGCCATGTTACTTTTGTTGAAACTGTTTTTCCTTACTCTTGTTTGTCTAAATTTTCTTTCTCACCTTCCCCCACTACCTTAAATTTTCAAATGTTTCAACATTTTTTTTCTAATCCTCCCTTACTGGGCGAAAGTCCTTCCTCTATTGATGCCATCTCTGGTTTTTCCTTCACGCGCCTTTCTACGGACGTTGATTCAAATGCATCTGTTTCACCGTCTAAGACTGTATCGACTTTTCCTTCCACCTTGAATCATGATGCCACACAGGTTAGTGATGAACATGCTGCCACTGTTGCTGGTCCACCTGAACTCCGAGTCTATACCAGACGACACACCCTCCGACCTACTGCTGCTACAGCTTCACCTTTTCCTGTTGAGTTGACGCCTTCCACATCTGACAGGCCACCTTCACCTCAGCCTGCTGAGCTTTCTTTACCATTCCGAACACACTCTATGTTTACTCGATCTATGACTAAGAATTTTGCCGGGTCTACCTCTGTCACGTCCCGACCGCACGACCCGAAAACGGTACCTATTTGGTCCATTTCGAGGGCGGCAGGCGTGATGCCGAACGGACAGAGTCTCCCCTATCCGCCCAAGGCTAACCAACGAGATTGTGTACAACAAGTCTCCAGGAAAAACAACTTGATTTCATACACAATCAAATAACGATAACACAAAAAGTGTTAAAACCATCGAGAGCAAGCGATACTAGTAAAAGCATACAAGTATACAAAAGAGAGAAACTTAACTATTTGAACCATGAAATTTAAAGCATTTAAATACCACTTGCATTAAACTCTTTAAACCATCATACATTGTTTTTCAATCTTTTCCAAAATGTAAATACATCAAGTACTCTCCAAAACCTCACCCTATACAACATCTGCTCTCAAAATATAAGCACAGGGTGAACTAATGCAAGTAGGAAAGTAAGCTATCAACTGGTACCACTAGGGCGCCAAGCCCTTGCCGCGATCCTCCCGCTCGGTCGGGACCCTCGAACTAGCGCCTGCAACAACGGGTGTGAGAACTACGAATAGTTCCCAGTGGGTTCGGCCGCCGACTCCACCGATCTACCCACTAGGTCGAAGCAGGNTGCGCAGTGCTTGTACCGGTACAAGACCCCCTTGTACCGGTACAAGGCCTGGCAGCCCCCCAAACCGAGAGTTGCGATGGTTGTACCGGTACAGCAGCTCCAGAATGCTGTTTTCACTTCTCTTCGGCTCTACTTCGCGCCGATCGATGTCAAAACCATTCCAACTCCTTTGGAACTCATTTTTGCTCTTCCAAACTTGTTGGAATACCGAATGGAATTTGTCCAAACCGTTCAATTGCCCACTTTGGTCCATTTGGCCAAAGTTAGCCACAAACCATCAAGTTTCAATATCTCACAACTTCCTTCTTAGTTTCTACACATTCTACTCTTCCTACTGAGCCTACCACTTTTCATGAAGCTTTTCAGGATGCAGGTTGGCATGCTGCCATGGCTGAATAATTTGATGCATTACTCAGCAATGATACTTGGGACCTTGTTCCTGCTCCTCCTTCTGTCAATCTTATTGGTTGTAAATAGGTCTACAAAGTCAAACAGAAGGCGGATGGCTCTCTTGAGCATCTCAAATGNGACCTTGTTCCTGCTCCTCCTTCTGTCAATCTTATTGGTTGTAAATAGGTCTACAAAGTCAAACAGAAGGCGGATGGCTCTCTTGAGCATCTCAAATGTAACATATTGCATCCCCGTAAATCGTGCCGAGTTCCGTCGAAACGCACGGAACGCAGAGTGGAACAAGTTACAATGGGTTCTAACTGTTTTGAAACCTTGGTATAGTGTAAAGGAACCCGAGAGAGTAAAATTAGAAAAGCTGGCCAAGTCCCAGATTTTGGACTCTCGGGGACCGGTCCCTGAAGGAGAGACCGGTCCCCGTACGCGCAGCCAGCTGAAAAGTGTGGAAAATCGGCTAAGTCTTGAGAGTGGTGCTCTCGGGGATCGGTCCCTGCGGGGAAAGACCGGTCCCCGTAAGCGAAAATTTTCCCCAGCGGCTTAGTCCTGGAAAACCTGCTCTCGGGGACCGATTCCTGCGGGGAGAGATCGGTCCCCGTATGCGAAAAATGCCCAGTGAGGGCTGATTGGAAATAACGAAATGAGAGGGGTTTAGATGCAAATGTGACATGGTGAATGGTTAAGTGTGAGAGGGCTTGTGGTCTAGGGCTCATTTCTCACACCTACACCAAAACACTCTTCTCTCTCTCTCTCTAAAAACCTTCTTTCTCTCTCTCATTCTCTCTAGAGCTTGGATCAAGGGAGTGATTTGGAGGAGCAAAGCTTGGAGAAGAAGCTTTCCAAGGTGGTGGCTAGCTTGTGAAGAACTTTTGAAGGAAAGCTTGGGACTCTAAGGTGAGTTTCCATGATTTTGAGTTAGGGTTTTGGTGTTTGCTTCTAGTTGAAGCATCTAGGAGCTTCTATAGAGGATTTCCTCCATGATTATGCAAGCTAGGGGCTTGTTTGGAGAAGATATTGTACAGGGACCTAAAGTTAGGGTTTTGTAATTTTGAGGCCAAAGCTTGGGTTTGATCTCTTTTTAAACTAATTTGTAGGTCAACGAACGCGTTGGTGCGCTCGGTTCGGCAATCTGACGAGCGTACGCGGAGATATTGAGGAAACAGGCTAAATTGGTACAGATCGTCGCAGCAAGCGGCGTAGAAGTCTAAAAGTCACAAAAATTGGATTACGGCATCTTAGCATCACCAAAAGGTGGGGGGTGCTATCCGGAAAACACCGAATTTCCTTCTATGTCTATGTTACCATTATTGAGCATATTGATGTTAGCATTCATGCATATAGGGTATTGTGATGAATATGATTGGTTGAGATTCAATTGTATGCTAGAGAACATATGAATTGATATAGAACCATGTGAACTAAGACTGCGAAAAACCCTATGTGTATGTGAATGTATGAAAAAGAGACTATGACAATAATAAACAATGGCGACATTGACATTAGTGACGAGATTGGCACTGAGAATAAGAACGGCTAAACAAGGTTTAACCTAGAATGGCATCAGGACCATTGTGGCTCAGGTATAGTGGAAATGTGATATGGTAATAACCTATCATCGGCATTGAGGCTTTGTGCATTGAGACAGGTTTGGCTACGTCCTCAAATTGAGGATTGGATCGTACTCACGCATTGGTTCCGGCTTGAGGGAGGTAGCTCCTCCTCAAGCGTTGTACTCCGGAGTGTAGACACCACGGGGAGAGTGCCCCGGCGAAGATCCCTCGGGCGGTAGTGCCAAGTGCCTCCCCCGGTAGACAGGATGTGTGGATTGTGAGTTTGGGGTGAACCAGGTGTACCCCGTGATAATTGGGTAAAGGCCAAAATGAATGAGGAAAAGAACATGCATGCATATTTATCATGTATTTGATTATCTATCTGTTGATAGCTTTCTTGCAGGCATTGTAATAGTTTTGCATTAGTTGGTTTGTAATCTATCATTTCTTGAATTACATATGCCTGAATTGACCTAGTGGGCGAGTCGGCGCGGTCGGCGGCCGAACCCACTGGGAACTTCTTTTAGTTCTCACACCACCACTAACCCTGCAGATCCATGCGCGAGCGGGGCGGCGGAGGATCGAGGCACGGGTATCGCGCTGTAGATAGCGGCCCTCGGAGTATAGGCATACCCTATATGATATAGCTTCAACTTTTGTATGTTGATTAGAGGAATGATGTAAACCTTTTATTTTGGTTAAAGGACAATGTGATGTAAATGAATGGATAAGAATGAATGTAAATGGTAATACTTGTGTTTGATTAAAATGTAATCAAATGACTTGTATGTTGAATGTTTAGTGAAATAGCATAGATGCTTTCGCTTGTGATAGTTGTTGTTTGCCCTCGTGCAAACCTTGTATAATTGCATTCATCTTGTTGAATTGCTTGTATTATACTTGTTGATTAGAGCCTTGGGCCGACAAGGGAGGTGCTGTCCGTTCGGCGTCTGTCGGCGTGCCCGAACCGACCAAATTGGCGGCCTCGGGGCGTGACATCAATGCTCGACTAGTGGCTCAAGGTTACAAACAACAACAAGGCATTGATTTTGATGAGACTTTTTCTTCGGTTGTCAAGTCGACCACTATTCGTACTGTTCTTTCGGTCGCTCTCTCCTCTGGATGGTCTCTCCGACAACTTGATGTGAAGAATGCCTTTCTTCATGGCACTCTCTCTGAGGAGGTTTATATGAAACAACCACCTGGCTTTGTGCATCATTCGCTTCCTAGTCACGTTTGCTGTCTACGCAAAGCGATATATGGTCTCAAACAAGCTCATCGGGCTTGGTTTCAGCGTTTCACTTTCTTTCTTTTTGAGATTGGTTTTGTTGGCAGCACTGCTGACCCCTCGATGTTTGTTTGTCATTCCTCCTCTGGCACTCTTGTTCTCCTTTTGTATGTTGATGATATTATTGTCACTGGCAGTTCCTCATCTCTTCTCGATGCTCTTATCGTCACTTTACAACGCGAATTTGCCATGAAGGATCTCGGATTGCTGCATTATTTTTTGGGTATTGAGGTTCATCTCTCCCCCTCTGGTCTTCATCTATCTCAACAAAAATATGCGCATCAACTGCTTCAGCGACATGGTTTTCTTGACAGTAAGCCCGTTTCTACTCATCTTTCGCCAACGTCTCGTCTCTCTTCCCATGAGGGGCGTCTTCTTGAGAATCCATACATTTATTGTCAGATAGTTGGTGCTCTCCAGTATCTCATTTTCACCAGACCGGACGTTTCATATGCTGTCAAATCTGTTGCCCAGTATCTCCATGCACCTCGTGAATTGCACATGCAAGCGGTCAAGCATATTCTGCGCTGTATTCGGGGGACGCTGTCTTATTGCTTTCCTATCTCTCATTGCGACAATCCTTCTTTTGTAGCCTTCGCTGATGCTGATTGGGCTGGTTGCTCGGATACACGTCGCTCTACTTCTGGATATTGCATTTTTCTAGGGCCAAATCTTATCTCCTGGTCCGCTAAGAAACAACCCACCATTTCTTGTTCTAGTTCTGAAGCAGAGTATCGTGCTGTATCCTACACAATTGCTGAGATAGTCTGGATTCGTCGTCTCCTTCGTGACCTTTGTGTTTTCTTATGGTGCTCTATTAGTATTTATTGTGATAATCTTAGCACCACCTACCTTGGGGCCAATTCTGCTCTCCATGCTCGCACGAAGCACATTGAGCTTGACCATCAGTTCTTGCGGGAAAAAGTTCAGTCTGGTGATTTGGCCTTAATTCATATCCCTTCTGACAAGTAACTTGCCGACATTTTCACCAAGCCCCTGTCACCCTCTCGGTTTTCGATATTGCGGCTCAATCTTCGCATCCGACCACCGGATGCTTAGCATGCGGGGGGATGTTACGATATATTTTATCTATATTAGGATACTGTGTATTATTGCCTTCTATAGAGTAGTATTATTGCCTTCTATAGAGTAGGATTATATAGTATGTAATCCTAGTTATACTCTTACTATAGTAGTCATTGTTATTATAGTAAGACAATCTCTTGTACTATATATATTCGTTAATACAACTCAAGAGCGTATGCTCTTTTGCCCTTCTTACAGTATAAATGAAAGTAGGCATGTTTATACTGAACAGGGTTGCTCCCACCTCATAATGAAGGCTCACTGCTATTTTTTTTACTAGTCTTAACCACTAACCAATTACTTTTTTGTGAAACTATAGCCACTTTTCTTTTGCATCTGGCTCTTATATACTACCATACGATAGCAAAACTGTGAATGTCTAGTGTGATTTGGATGAGCTTTCCCTAAGTAGTTAGTGGTCTATTGATGCTTTTTCTTAGTTGTATTAGCAAACTATATAACCATCGCCCATTGTTGTCACAGGAATGTGCATGAACACCTGTCCTGTCTAATTCATTTACCAATTCCCTTTAGGGAATTTTTTTTTAAGTACATTTCAAAAGATATATCAATTTTTTTTTTCAGTGGTTTCTTGATAAGGATGTTTGAATGGGTCATTGATTGCAGGTGATATTAATTGGGGAAATAAAGTTGCAGAAGGTAAGACGATTCTTTTTTATGTACACCAGTATATTTGACAACCTAATGTTTTCTTCCATTATTAGAAATTGCTTGTTTCAATGATATTTTAAGATTTGTTTTCAGCCTCTCCCTTCTGTTTTGTAGTTTTCAATGGAAGTCATCCAACTAATAATATTTAGTAATCCCTTTTACAGGGATGGACTCGGGCTCTAAGAGTGAGGAAATTGCTAGCTACAACAATAGCAGTGCCAAGAAGTCCAGACTGCAGTCCATGCTTTCTGCTCTCCTTGATGATCCAATATTGTCTGATGTTCCTAAGAAGCCGTCGCTTGCAGATGTTGACACTCTGCTCAACTTGGAGTTAGGAAGTGCAATGAAAATAACCATTGTTAAAATGGACAGTACCTCATTTGGTATGTAATCTTTACATTAGAAGTCTCTACCGCGAAGGATATTCGTATAATTTTGTTGAAAGCTATTGTTTTTACCAACTATGCTGTCGAAAAATATTTCTCTTTTTTAGTAGAATTGGTTAGATCTGCCTATGTTCTTTATAGTTTATATATTTCAGTGTCTTTTACTGAATAAATCTTTCTTCTTAAAAGAATCCTTTATATGTTATCTCGTATCAATAATGCATTTCTTGGCCAATCTCTGTGGACCATTGTTTTATTCTTTGAGATAGAATGCATGTAATGATCTTTTTCTTGTACTTAGTAGAACTCGGATAATTTATTTTTTTGCAATATTAACTAGTTTTTAATACCAGAATGTCATGAATTTTATGCTGGACGCAGTGTTAGAAAAAGCTCAAGGTGCACTAAGGTACAAAGAGCTGTTAGTGCCTAGGTGCAAGAAGCAAGGCGCAGGTGTGTGCCTAAGCGAGGTTAGGCGCACATTTCCATAAAATTTTGAAATAAACTAGAAACTCTTTAATATACTTTCCAACAATTGTTAAATAGCACTGAAAACTCTTTAAAATCATATTATCACAGTAAACATTTCATACGTAACCAAATAATCATGTTTTAGAAAATAAAAAAAAAGATGAAGAGAAGGAAAGAAACTAAATGACATATATAATAATGTTAAAAAACAAAATTACCCATGTAGAAACTAAAGAACAAAATACCTTATTGTGATGCAGGACGGTTTAGGAATCTCGAGAATTAAAATTTGGATTGAACGATTCTTAGAAATCAAACTAAAAGAAATAAATGACAAATCCAGAATTCGTAGATTTAAATAAGAAATTGATTAGGAAATATCACACCTTAGGGTTTTCGCAGGATCGGATCCATCCCATGCACGTGAACGAGTTAGTTTTAATTCCTTTCGATCGTCGGATCTTAGCCGCTTTGCTAGAATTTCTAAAATAGTGGAAAAGAAATTAGGGTTAGGGTTTTCGAAATGATAGGATAATGATAATAGAAATTAGGGTTTAGGAATAGTCGCAAAAAAAGAGAAATCAATCGATTCGACGACGGTTTGCTTCCACGAAGTAGAATCTCGATTGGATGGTTGTCACGGCTTCGGCGGATCATCTGCTTGTTTTTTTTTTTCTTTTTTTGATCAAGTTCACCCTGGTTCCACCCATACGGACAGAAGGAGAGAGGGATGAGGCGTACGGATGAGAGGGGAAATCCCACGTACAGTTTGTGGAGGGATCCCGCGGATGGGTCCCGGGCGGATAAGTTGATCTCAACGGCCCTCTTTATTTGGAATGGATTCAACGGCTAAAATAAAATAAAAATAGAAGAGTGAAGAGAAGGAAAAGGAAAAGAGAATTCACGACACTCGCTCCCCAGCCGTACTCACTTCGATCGATGCTTTCGCTAAGGCAAAGAAAATTCACGAGGAATTCAAATAACTAAATTTTCATTCATCGAAAGCATCGCATTACAATAGAGACTCGATACTTATTTATAGAGAGTATAGATTAAAGCGACTAGGAATACAACTAGGAGTCCTAAAAGGAAATTAAATAAATTCTCATAGCAGAATTCAAAATACAATTCAGAAAAAAAGAATAGACTTCTAATCTAAAACTTCCAAATAAACTACAAAAAATCCTAATCCAATAAAACTTCCATGTTTAACCCACTGAACCTTAATCAGACTCAGATTCAATTCAAGATCTGAATCAAACTCAGGTTCAAGTTAGGCTTCTAGTAACGGTCCATCGTCCAACCAAATATTTCGAATATGGTTCCGACGACGAGTATTTGTCTGAAAAGGACCCGATTCTCCATCAACTCTCCCCGACTTGGAAAAATTCGGCTTCGACGAATTGTGGCTAATGTATTCTTCATAAAGTTCCGGGTTGATCCTTTGAAGCTCTTCTTCTGTGACCCTCATCTCGTTCTCATAAGGCCTGTAACCATTTGACTAATAATGTGCGATCTCCTGGATCTCTCGTGGACACAATATGGTCATTGAGTATCAATTTGATTGCATCTTTCTTTTTCTGCAAAGAAGGGCTTGAAAGACAAGGTGAAGGTGGAATAGGACTATCAAATGAAGGGAAATTTGAGTCATTTATATCTTCATGATAGGCTGTTAGGTCTTCAATATTGAAAGTGGAGTTAATCCCTATGTCGGGTGGCAGCTCCATCGAATAGCCATTATAACCGATTTTCCTTAGAATTTTAAATGGACCCATTCGTCGTGCATGCAATTTCTTAACGGCTCATTTTGGAAGCCTTTCAGGTCTAATTCTCACCATAACCATATCTCATTTTTTAAAATTCTTTGATACTCCGGCGTTCATCAGCATTCAGCAGACTTCTTATAGGTTTCATTACTAAGAATTATCCGTCTCTGAATTTCATTATGTAATTCTCGTATATGTTGAGTAAAAGAGTCGGCATGTTCACTACTTCGGTTACCTATAGGTAAAGGTGCTAAATCAATAGGTTTTCGTGGATTGTATCCAGTAACAATTTCAAAAGAACTCATGGCGGTTGTTCGGTTAATGGAACTATTGTAGGCAAATTCAGCTATAGGAAGAATAGTGTCCCAATTTCTAATGTTTTCTCCAACTAAACATCTTAATAAATCACCTTAACTTTGGTTGACAACTTCAGTTTGTCCATCTGTATGGGGGTGGTGTGCAGATGAAAACTGCAATTTTGTTTTCATTATTTTTCAAAGAGTTTTCCCAAAATAACTAACAAATCGGACGTCTCTATCGGTAACTATTGTTTTGGGCACTCTATGCAATCTTACAATCTCAGCAAAGAATAAATGGGCAACGTGAGAGGCATCGGATGTTTCCTACATGGTATACAATGTGCCATTTTAGAAAATTGATCAACAACAACCATAACTGAATCATGCTTTCTAAGGGTCTTGGGTAAACCTAAAACAAAGTCCATACTAAGGTCTTGCCAAGGTGAATGCGGTATAGGTAAGGGTGTATATAATCCGGTATTTTGCCGCTTGCCCTTAGCTCGCTGGCATGTCCCACACCGTTTGATAATTCTTGCAACATCCTGTTTCAAGCTAGGCTAGTAAAACCTATCCTCTACCATCCCTATGGTCTTGTCTCGTCCGAACTGGCCTTGCAACCCTCCAGCATGCAACTCCAACACAATAAAATCGCGTAGCGATTCGTGGGGTATGCATAAATGACTTCCCCGAAAAAGATATTGATCATGCAAGACATAATCATTGCTGGTGATCGTACCCTCCACAAGTGAAGCAAAAATTTCACCAAAGTCGGGGCAATTAGGATATTCTTCCTTAATTCTCTCGAAGCCTATAGCGTTCACACCTATCGATAGAATAGTGCCAACTATCTTGCTTAGTGTGTCTACAGGCTTATTTTCTATACCAGCACGTTGTTTGAGAGCGAATGTGTATTCTTGAAGGAACTCTACCCATTTAGCGTGCCGAAATCCTAACTTTTTCTGTGAATTTAGGTACCTAAGGGCCTGATGGTTAGAAAAAAGAATGAATTCCCTAGGCAAAAGGTAGTGCCTCCAATGTCTAAGTGCTTGAACTACGTCATACAGTTCTCTGTCATAGGTAGAATACTTTTGTTTGGCTTCATTTAACTTTTCACTAAAATAAGCTATAGGATTACCTTCTTGGCTCAGTACTCCACCTACGCCTAAGCCTGATGCATCATATGCAACCTCAAACACTTTCTCAAAATTAGGTAGTCTTAGAAGTGGGGCTTCAGTCATTCATTCCTTAATCTCCGTAAAGCTTTCATAGCTGATTGGGTCCACTTGAACTCTCCTTTCTTCAAGCAGTTAGTGATGGGGGCCAATTTGGTGCTAAAACCTAATGAACCTACGGTAAAAGGTTGCTTTACCGTGAAAACTTCTAGCTTCGTGAATATTTGTAGGCTCCGGCCAATCCCTAATTGCTCTAACTTTCTCAGGGTCTGCAGAAACTCCCTCAAAGGATACAACGAATCCAAGAAAAATAACTTGTGATTGCATAAAGATGCACTTTTTCATGTGAATGTATAATTTCTCTTTACGAAGAACTTCAAAAACTTTGTTGAACATGCTCCAAGTGCTCACGCTCTGTCTCGCTATATATCAAGATATCATCAAAGTACACAACCAAAACTTTCCAATAAAAGGCCTAAAGACTTGGTTCATGACTCTCATAAATATACTAGGGGCATTGGATAATCCAAACGGCATTAATAACCACTCATACAAACCTTCTTCCGTTTTAAAAGCAATTTTCCATTTGTCCCTCGGTCTAACTCTAATTTGGTGGTAACCGCTTCTCAAATCAATTTTTGTAAAAACAGTGGATCCCGTCATCATATCTAGCATATCATCTAGTCGAGGAATGGGAAATCGGTATTTAATGATAATTTTGTTAATTGCTTTACTGTCCACACACATACGCCATGCCCTGTCCTTTTTGGGTGTCAAGAGTGCCGGAACTGCATATGGACTCATACTCTCGTGAATAAATCCCTTCCTAACTAATTCGTCAACTTGTCGCTTCAACTGTGCATGTTCTTTTGGGTTCATCCTATAATGGGGTAGATTTGGCAATGATGCTCCCGGGATTAAGTCTATGGCATGTTGAATATCCCTCAAAGGTGGAAGCTCATCAGCTAACTCTTCAGGTGTTAAGTCACTAAACTCGACTAGAAGGTCCCTAAGAATTAAGGGTATCTCAAGTGTGTCAGGGGACTTCGGAATTTCTCTAGTGACTAGCGCATATGCAACTCATATTTCTACTTCTCTACAAAACCTTTTCTTATTCAAAATGTTTAGAAGTCTGGTTGTTTCGAGTTTCGACTTTAGGTACACTGGAGGAACTCGATTCTAGGGTTCACTTAGTCATTCGTGATGGATTCTTTGAGGTTCTAAGAGAAGCTGGCTTGCTGGGATTTAGGACGACCTTCTTTCCTTTGTGAACCAAATAAGAAGTGTTTGGTCGACCATAGTGTGTGACGTTCATATGGTACATTCAAGATTTGCCTAATAGGACATGTGTAACATCCATAGGAAGAACATCGCACCAAATTTGGTCCTCATATATGGCAAAGTGAAGAGGAACTAAGCATCTTTGGGTAACGGACAAAGAAGTTTTGCCTACCCAAGCTACTTTGTAAGGAGAAGGATGAGGTTCAGGCTTCAAGTTCATTCTTTCGATGGCGGATTTCAATACCACATTCATGCAACTAACTCCATCAATAATGACTTTGCAATTTTTATCCCCGTATTTTGTATAAGTATGAAATATTGTGGTGCGTCTCCAATCGTCATCTAACTTAGGTGTAGCTAGGAGACATCGCGTAACCTCTAAAAAGGCATTTTCGTTCTCGTCATATGTCTGCGCTAAATCTTCCTCGTCACTAGCAATCTCATCTACAATATGTTCAACTTCCTCTACGTCTTCTTCATTGGGTTGAATAACCATATTTCTCTTAGGACACTTATAGGAGTAGTGACCTAACTAATGACAATTGAAGCACCTACCAGATGTTTGATCAGACTTTGAACGCTCGCTAGCTACTGACTTACCTTTATCATCATGGCGGTTTGATGCACTAATAGACTTGGACATGTTTGGGTTCATGTTATTAGCCTTAGGATTCCTATCGGTCCATTTTCTAGAATGTCTCCTCGGCATGGGAGGAAAATCTCTTAGGTGGTGCCTTAAGGAATCGTTCATATTTTTGTGCAAGTTGAAAGGCTTCTTCAACACCAGAGGGTCTATAGGGTGTAATTTCTCGTTGTAAGTCCTCACGCAACCCTTGACGAAATCTTGTAAAGGTCATCATCTCATCTTCTTGAACGTCACACCTAAGTTTCAATTCATCGAAACGAGTCGTATATTTAGCCGCAAAAAGTGACCCTTGGCATAATGAAATAATTGCTCGTGAAGGCATTGCTTATAGGTTGGTGGTGGGTATTTCTCCATAAGCTTAGCTTTCATCTCTGCCCATAAGGTAATAGTGTCACGCCCCGAGCACCGTCACTTTGGTCGGTTCGGGCACATGCACACAGACCACCGAACGGACAGAGTTTTTCTTGTTCGCCCAAGGCGTCACAATCCATACAATTCAAGTGGTTCCAAACAGGAACAAAATTCATACACGGATTGTATAAGAAAAGCATCATAAACATAAACCACTACGCTATTACAAGCATTCCTTCATTCACATTACATATTACATTTTGTTTCTTTCCAAATACAACCAAATTGATTACATTTTCTTTCGTTCTTTTCTTTTTTATACCTCTAAGCTACATAGTAGAGGGTACTTCTATCTTGGTCACAAGTGGTAGGGCGCTATCTACTACGCCCTTTCCTCGCGCCATTGTGCCGCTCACATGTGGACCTAAAAAATATGGGAGTGAGAACTATAAACATAGTTCTTAGTGGGTACGGCCATCCAAGGGAAGAGCTCGACCCACTAGGTCCAAAGGATGCAACATAAGCCAGTTAGTCCAACAAATAAATATATAACTGCGTAAGCATAATTCTACTATACGCAGTTAACCAAACATCCATGCTTATGCCTCAAACAAATGCGATAATGAAAATCATGCAAGTAGATTTGCCTTTTCTACTTTCTATTTCACTATCCATCTCATGTCCCATTTGCTCCTAAGGTTCCTTCACCTTAGCCAAGCTAACCACCCGACTCACTTTTGAGTCAATCATTAGCGGACTACCGCTCCTGTCCAGGCTTGAGGAGAGGAACATGCCATGCACCTTAGCCTTCAATCCACTTGGCAGGTGAGGGATATACTACAAGCACCTCCGATACCAAGTCGCTTGACGGGTGAGGAACAAGCCGTGCACCCTTGATCAGGGATCCCTCGGTGGGAGAGGAACATGCCGTGCACCTGCGGCCAAGACCCCCGATAGGGAGAGGAACATACTATGCACCCTAGCTCACGAAGATCTTGTGGTGGTAGAGGAAAATGCTGTACACCCACAGCCAAGAATCTTCCACGGCCACAAGTCTTAGGATTCCAGAATCCACTTTCCAAGTCTCAAGGGTTCATTATTTACCCTATGTTGTCAACCTTTCTAGGTTCATATTCACATGTCCAAGTGGTCATTCTACTGCTATATTTTCCAACCTATGTTCAATGACACTAGGTTCAATGACATTCCAATCCAAATGGTCATCCTACCACTACATAATCCAACCTATGTTTAATGACATTAGGTTCAATGCCCAATCATGTTCTTTGGCTATCCTAATTGTCCACACCTAGGATTCATAGTTTGCATGACATTTTGTTGTTGTCGAGTTCACTAATGTTCCTAGCGAAATTCAACCTATTTTATCCATTCATGTCTAGGCATACATATATATACATACCTATATGTTTGCATATGCCTAATGGTAGTTAATTCCATCAAGTAACATATGATTCATACATCCATATTTACCAATTAACCTACCATTACATACATGCATCAAGTAAAACAAATATTAAATTTCACTCTTTGACATAGAAGTGACCTAATCACTTCGGTGAAGCGCAACCCACCTCACACGCTTCTGATTGCTTGTAGACACTTGCAATCGGACTTCCGCGGCCAACGTCGCCCGGTTCGGCTTGTTAGTCGCAATTGATCACTGAACGCCCGTTGATTTCGAAATTAAAGTTGTCTGGGACTCTCCTCTAACCTTCAATTAGAGAACTAGAGGATCAATTTGGTTCAAAACCCCAAAACCCTAAAAACCCCAAATCGAACCCTAGATTCCAATTTCTCCAAAAATATCCCAAATCCAAGGAGAAATCTTTGATTAATCTAGTGTAGGATCATCTAGGGAACTCAAAAATCCCAATGTCAAAGGATTTAACAAAAATCCTAAACCTTAATCCAAGAAACTCATCTCGGATCGTGAGTTCCCCAAGTCGCTACCTTTGTTAGTTAATTCGCGAATTATTCGCGAATTATTGAAAATCCGAATTAAACGGTCCGTTTACGAATTTTTTTTCCAAAGAAAATGAATTATTTGCGAATTTTTGGGCCTGCCGAATAATTCGCGAATTATTGAAAATCTTAATAAAAAACTTATAATTTTTATATTTAAATATAGATTATCTTATATTTTATATCTTATATTTTATATTTTATACCGAATTCGTTTTTTAAGTCGAATTTTTCAAGGAATTTAAAAATTAGAAAATGAATTTTTGCGTATTATACCCGTATCGAATTTTTGCCGAATCCGAATTAACTAACTATGGTCGCCACGCGCGCCAGGGCTCCGTTCTCCACTCCTCCGAGCTTCCCAAGCTCGATCTCTACCAAAGCCTTCAGGTTTGGAGAAGAAGAAGAAGACGAGAGTGAGATAGAGGACTTTCTCTCTCCTCTTTCTCCTTGTGTGTGTGCGTGACTGTGGGCCAACAGAGAAAAGGGGAGAGGGCTCCCCTACATATAGCCCCACACTAAAATTACCAAAATAACCTTCAAAAATTGCATTTTGCAGAACTGCATACCGGTACTCGGGTTTGTGTACCGGTTCTCGGGCATCCAGTTCCGGTACCGAGAATCCAGTTCCTCAAAACCCGAACGTTGGATTATTAGGTTTTTTATTGCGTACCAGTACCTAGTTTCCAGTATCGGTACCCAGTACAAATTCAGTACTGGTACTTAGGTTTGATTCCTCAAAATCTGAGAGCTCATTTCTCTCATTTTGTATTGCGTACCGGTACCCAGTTTCCAGTACCAGTACTCTATACAAAATCTACATCTTTGACAAATTTTCACGCCTGGTTTGCGCCGAAAATACTCGAATACTCCTCAAACTTCACTGGAACTATTTTAATAGCTTTTTAAGCTAGTTGCCACCAAAGCTTCATAATTGTAGAAGTTCGGTATATTACAAATAGGTTCTTGCCTTAGCCGCTGAAGTTGTCTTTCAACACCAATCCAATATTGTCTGGCAGCACCGGTCAATTTCATCTTAGCAAACCTAACATGACGGATATCAGACATATCATACCAATCGAAGTATTGCTCCATGTCAACTAACCAATCAGTGAAGGCTTTTGGATCAAGTTTTCCATCAAAAGTAGGAACATCTACCTTGACCTTACGAGTTATGTCTATAGTATCGTCTCTATCGTGTCGGGCTCGATCTATTTGACCATAGGCATGTAGTTGCGGTCTCCTATGTGCATGTGGAACAAGACCTACAAATTGGTTTGGTTCATTGCTGTAGGTTTCTCTATTTGTGGTGTGTGCGCCTTGCACCCTTAACCGATTTGTGGTGTTCCTTGGATACTATTATCCCCGTTGTGGACTCTATCTCTAACTTGTATATTTTCTAAAGTAGTTGTTCGAGTTTTATGGTCTTGTACCACAATAGCTAGATTTTGAAAGTCATATGAAGTGTTTCAAGTTTGCACATTTTCTGTAAAATTTGGTTTAGTATAAGAGTATTTGGGTCGTCTACCGATTCATCCCTAAACTTGGCTCTTGATTAGGTCGTCATGATAAAACCTAGGCTCTGATAATACCAAATCTGATGCAGGACGGTTTAGGAATCTTGAGAATTAATTAAAATTCGGATTGAACGATTCTTAGAAATCAAACTAAAAGAAATAAATGACAAATCCGGAATTCGTAGATTTAAATAAGAGATCGATTAGGAAAGATCACACCTTAGGGTTTCCGCAGGATCGGATCCATCGCACGCGCGCGGACGAATTAGTTTTAATTCCTTTCGATCGTCGGATCTTAGCCGCTTCGCTAGAATTTCTAAAATATGGAAAAATTATGGTTTAGGGTTTTCGAAACGATAGGATAATGATAATAGAAATTAGGGTTTAGGAATAGTTGCAAAAAAGAGAAATCTATAGATTCGACGACGGTTTGCTTCCACGAAGTAGACTTGATCACAATCTCGATTCGATGGTTGTCACGGCCATGACAGATCGTCGGATTGTTGTTTATTTTTATTTTTTTTTATCAAGTCCGCCCTGGTTCCAGCCGTATGGACTGAAGAAGGGAGGGATGAGGCATACGGATAAGAGTGAAAATCCCATGTACGATTTGTGGAGAGATCCCGCGGATGGGTCCCGCGAGGATAAGTCGATCTCAACGGCCCTCTTTAATTGGAATTAATCCAACGGCTAAAATAAAATAAAAATAGAAGAGAGAAGAGAAGGAAAAGGGAAAGATAATTCATAGGACTCGCTCTTCGGTCGACGCTTTCGCGAAGGCAAAGAAAATTCATGAGGAATTCAAATAATTCAATTTTCATTCATTGAAAGCATCGCATTACAATAGAGACTCTATCCTTATTTATAGAGAGTGATCCGTCAGAGGAGGAAGCAATGTCGTAGTGCCTCCCCGATGGATATCTGAAACCAGATTAAAGAGAAAAAGAAAAAAAAAGAACACTATTTATTATGTGGAAGAGTCTATATATTAATTCTCTCTAAACTGGAGTGACTTTACAAGAGCCAGTAGGGCCCCTATTTATAGCCTTGAAGGCTTACAAGAAGATAAGAACAAACTATTTGAAAAATAACATATTTATCCTTATCCAAATTGGCTCTATTCTTGTCTAATTTGGTTGAACAATTTTAATCTTCAGATCCATTGAAACCACCCTATCCTTATCCCAACCGAAATAGTTGGAACCACCTCGATTTTTATCCTAACCGAAGTAGTTGGAACCACCTTGATCCTTATCCTAACCGAAGTAGTTGGAACGGCTTTCGCCTTATCCGCAACGGTTGAAACTTGTCCGAAATATTTGATCTTCCCGGATCATGGCTCCCTAATTTTGAGAGGAACCAGCACCTGCTGGATCTAGAACTGCAAGTGAGGAAACTGAGTTTCCTCAGTTTCCCTTGTGAACCACTTAGCGGCACTTGGCTTTTGACCTTTTGGTCCGACACGAAAGGATTAACGTTTACCCTTGCGTGTCTTCGTGATTTTATGTTCCATAATAGTATCCTCAGCTAGTGGCTCTTCGCGTTCTACCATAAGTTCTTCCATGATTGGTAGTATTTCTCCGGGCTCACCGTCCAGCATTGATGGCTCGAAGCCGAAGGACTTCAGGTTTTCGACATTGACGACTGAATACATCTTCATGTATGTTGGCAACTCCAATTGATAAGCATTCTCACCAATTCTGCTTAGGATCTTGAAAGGTCCATAAT
Organism: Ananas comosus; assembly: GCF_001540865.1. NCBI lineage: Eukaryota > Viridiplantae > Streptophyta > Magnoliopsida > Poales > Bromeliaceae > Ananas > Ananas comosus. Next base: position 6,204,786 of record NC_033628.1, read on the forward strand.
GAATTGGTTTAAGTTTCCTACCATCACCTTTCAAGCACTCTTTGTTGAGATGGAGCCAGACGAGAGCACCCTCTCGGAAGTCGCTTTTCACTCGATGTCAATCATGTCACGCCCTGAGCCCGCCAATTTGGTCGGTTCGGGCACGCACATAGATGCCGAACGGACAGAGCCTCCTTTGTCCGCCCAAGGCTCAACCACAATAATAGCATGTATAATGAGTTGTCCAGGAAAACATCAATATACATGACTTGCACGAGGGCAAGTATACATGAGCAAGTGAAAGTAAATTACTATCTATTACAACCATACAATTGAACTTTGATTACATTAACCAAAATACAACTCTTTCATTTGTCATTACATACAATGTTCATTTCCCAAAATAGATTCTTTTTACATGTTTTTTCATCAAATACAAAAGATGAAAATCAAAAGGGGTACAACTAATGCACGGAGGTCCACTACCTAGGGCGCTATGCCCTTGCCACGATCCTCGACCGGCCCGCTCGCGCTAGGATCTGCAAAATGGTGGGGTGAGAACTACAAGAAGTTCCCAGTGGGTTCGGCCGCCGACCCCGCTGACTTTCCCACTAGGTCTAATCAGGCATAAGTAGAGAAATAAGGATATATAGATAACTCAAAACTAATGCAACTACTATGCCTGCAACAAGGAACTGAAGCAATATATGTACATGATGCTCATGATGCATGTCATGTTCATTACCATAACCCAATCATCTTGGCTAACCTATAGGTTAAGCCCAACTCAACAAACCAAATCCTTTCTTATCGGGGAGAATTCTGCTACAACCTGATGGGACCGTTTGCTGGGGAGAATTCCGCTATCGTCCAGTTGATGACAACTCCGGAGCTCATCGCTTGAGGTGGAGCGACCACCCTTAAGCATATCAGACTACACGTGAGTATAATCCAATTCTCTAACCATGAGGATACCATGTCAACTAATGCAATAACACTCGTAGTGTACCATTCTCTAACATTCAATGTTTTTAGGTGCTATTCAACTCATCTAGTCATAATGTCACCATGTTTACTACATTGTCCATGTTCACATCTTAGTTCATACATCTATAGGGTTCATATATATCAATGTACCATTCTCAATTCAAGCATATCTTTACTTAAGAAACATGCAAGAAGTTTCACATATTACCATTTAACCCTACAATGCATGAATTCTATACATACACATATATGATCAAAATGGTGACTTAAACATAAAGAGAAATCCCACAGTTTCGGATAGCACCACGCACCTTTTAGTGATGCCGAGGTGTGAGAACCCAAGTCCCGCGATTTATGGTCGCCTATTTCAGTCGACCCAATCCTAACGAAGGCAAAACGGTGTTTTTCCTCGATAGGACGCCGTAGGCTTATCGAAACTCCAATCCGAGTTGCCCAACGCGTCGAATTATCCTTTCAATTAGGAATACAAGAGATTAATTTCATCATAGACCTCAATTCCTACAAAATCCTAAATTTGACCCTAGGGTTTGCATACACTATATACATCCAATTTTCCTAGGGATTCATGTAGCACATTAAGCTCTCATGCCACAAGAATCCCAAAAACTTGGATTTTAGGGTAATAAAACCAAACCCTAACTCATATTGCACAAGAGACTCACCTTGGTCACCTTGCACCCGAAGTCCCTCATTGTTCTTGAGCTACTTCACCTCCAAAAGCTCCAATCCACCCTTTAATCTTCTCCAAATGCCTTTTGTTGGAGAGATTCTAGAGAGAGAGAGGGAGAGGAGATGAGGGAAATAAGAAAAAGAAAAGCCTTCTTATGCAATGAGGGATGAATGCATTGGGCCCTATTTATACGCTAGCACAATTGCATTTAAGCCCTCCAACTTTTATTATATGTAGCCACCCAGTTTTTGCATCTCGCAGGGTTGAGTACCGGTACTCGAATTGGAGTACCGGTACGCGAGTCCCCCAGTACCGGTACCCGCTTCCGGGTACCTCAACCCGAACGTTGGCATCTTGGGTTTTACACAGAGTACTGGTACGCGACCTCCAAGTACCGGTACCCCCAACGCAGTACCTCAACCCGAGAGCTAGTTATTTGGGATTTCTTCTGAGTATCGATACACGACCTCCAGTGCTGGTACACAGCCTTCCAGTACCGGTACCCCAGCTCAGAAAGTCAACCCGAGAGCTGGTATTTTTGCATTTGTATTGGGTACCGATGCCCTATTCCTCGTTTTGGTACTCAATGCAAATTCTGCTGTTTCAGCAGACTTAACTCTTCGGAGTCCGTTTTCGCGTCCGGTTTGCGCCGAAAACACTCAAATACTTCCGAAACTCACTTCTAACCATCCCTATGCCTTCAAGGCAGTACGGGAACCTTGCCTATCACCTTCATACCACACTTTGATCAATGTGGTCAAACTTAGTATTACGATACGGGGATCCCGTATATCATAGATCATGTTGTTCTTTATACTTCTGCTGAGATTTTTGTAGTTGTCGCTCTACCTCGTTATGCACTTTCTGAATGCTCTCCAAGAAGCTTTGTGCCTTTGCTATTTTATTTTTCTCCTTGGTGGTCTGCGGTTGCTCGACCGTGAATGCTAAGTCAAATGGGCTTGGTGGTAAGTAACCAAGCACACCTCAAAGGGAGTTTTGCCGGTGGAACTGTGTATAGCTCGATTGAACGCGAACTGCAAGTATGGAAGGCTTTCGTCCCAAGTCTTGGGATGTCGAGCATTATATCCTCACAGACCACTTCTGTTTGACTATCGGATTGAGGATGGAAAGCTGTGCTCTGTTGTAGCTTTGTGTCCATCGTGGACCACAAAGACCGCCAAAAGTTGCTTAGAAAATGGCTATCACGGTTAGACACAATTGAGATTGGTAACTCAAAATGTGTCCAAATGTGTTGGAAGAATAGCCACGCAGTTTCCTCACAGGTGATTGTCTTCTTGCACGGCATCGGTACTATCATCTTGGAGAATCGATCGACCACTATGTCAAGGTAGTCGTGTCCTCGTCGGGTCTTTGGGAGGCATCCTAAGAAGTCCATGGAGATACTTTTCCAAGGACGAGTCGGCAGCGGAAGAAGGGTATAGAGGCCTACTTTTCGATTAGCGGGTTTGGATGTACAGCACATGATGCATTCCTTCACAAATCGCGCCATATCATTTTGCGTGCGGGGCCAATAGACATAGCGCTGGAGATTCTGCAAGATTTTGTTCACCCCGAAGTGACATGCCACCTTCGAGGTATGAGCTTCTCGGATCCATTGTACTTGCTTGCCATCTTTAGGTACATATAGCAGTGCACCTTTGTACAGTAGACCGCCTTGCAAGACAAACTCAGTAGGTCTTCTTACTTTGATGTCAGCCAGCGCCTGTTAAAAATCCGTCTTTTGCATATAAGCTTGTATACTCCTGAAAATTTGGCTGAACTTGTATAAATATCGACAAGCTAAGTGCTGCCCCTGGTGGTCGTGATAGCATATCAGCCAGTTTGTTGTGAGCACTTTTTTTGTACTTGATTACTAGATTGAATTGCTGCAAATACATCATTCATTTTATGTGACGCGCTTGTTGCAATTTTGATTGCGTTTGGAGGTACTAAAGCCGGCCGTGGTCTGTATGCACCACTGTCTCCTTTCCTAAGAGGTAGACTCGCCAATGCTTCACCGCCTAGTGTAGTGCCAAGAGTTTCTTGTCATAGGTCAGGTAGTTCTTTTGAGCTCCCTGGAACATTTCGAAGTAATACGTGATAGGTCGACCATCTTGCATCCAGACAGCCCCCATGGCGTATCCCGATGCGTCTGCCTCCAACTCAAAGGGTCGTTGCAGATTTGGTAGCTCAAGGACAGGCGCCTCGCATATCTTTCGTTTTAGAAGTCGGAACGTGTTCTCATGTTTCGAACTCCATTCGAACTTTTGGTTGGCCTTCGTTAGTGCATATAGAGAGGCAGCAAAGACAAAAAAGTGCCGGATAAACTTCAGACATATTGGTAAGCACTCATGAAGCTCCGCACCTTCGTCATATTTTTTGGGCCTAGGCCACTCCTTAATGGCCCTGACCTTGTCGGGGTCGATCTGAAGCTTGCCGCCGTCCACCACAAACCCGAGATACACCAAGCTTCGCTTGCCGAACTCACACTTTTTAGGGTTTAAGCGGAGTTGGTGTTCCTCGAGCAGCATGAAAACCTTCTTGACATGCCTCAAATGCTCCCCCACGATCGACTGTAGATGAGGATGTCGTCGAGGTAGATAATCACGAAGTCATCAAGGAAGGGGTGTAGAATGTCGTTCATCAGTCGCATAAAAGTGGCTGGTGCATTGCAAAGGTCAAATGGCATGACGAGCCATTTAAATAGGCCTTGTCGAGTCTTGAACGCGGTCTTCCAGGCGTCACCTCTCGGATCCGGACCTGATGATAGCCGGACTTCAGGTCCAGTTTGGTAAAGTAGCGAGCATACTTTAGTTGGTCCAAGAAATCATCGATCTACGGTAAGGGGTATCGGTTCTTGATTGTGATTTTGTTGAGGGTGCAGTAGTCGATACGCATTCGCCATCCGCCGTCTTTCTTTAGCACCAACACGATCGGGGAGCCATAGGGGGAGCTACTCGGTTTGATAGCACCACTCTCGAGTAACTCAGTCACCTGTTGCTTTATCTCCTCATTCTCCACCACCAAGTTTCAGTATATGTCGAGATTCGATAACAGAGTGTCGCTGATCAATTGGATCTCATGTCCCATGGCTCGCTTTTGTGGCAGTCGGACTTCTTGAAATAGATCCCGATGCTCGCCAATCAGTTTGGCTACATCGTTAGTTTCTTCCTTGCATGCTAGGCGTAATATCTTGCTGTTTGCCTTCTCAGATATAACTGGCCGAATGACCAGTAAGATAAACTTTTGACAGGCATTGATCATCCTCTTGGCCTGGCAAGTGGTTACCAGGTCTATAGTTGTTGATAATGGCTCTGTGGTGAACAAAAATTTTTGTCCATCCTTAATTAATTGGTATTGTTGAGGACGACGAAAGAAGGTAGCGTCGCGGTCCCATAGGTAGGGATTGTCGAAGATGAGGCTGCAAATGTTCAACGGCACAACCTCGCATAGCATTTCATCGATGTAGATGCCGGTCACTGTAAACTTCACCTTACATTGTCGATCGATCTTCATTTCGATGTTGCTGTTAATCCACCCCAATGGATATGGGTGTGGGTGTGGTGTAGTCGACAAATCCAGCCTTTGAACTAGGTTCTCTGAGATCAAGTTCTTTTGGCTGCCAGGATCGATAATAGCATCGATCACCTCATTTTTTACTTGAACTTGGAAAGTGAACAACTACTCTCTCTTATCAGTTGGATTTGAAAGGCACAGGCTTGTCTATTTCGGCATAGCCATCAGAGACAAGCTAGTGTCCGCTTGATCAATTCGTCCGATTAAGGTAGGAGCATCACTTGTCGATCCTGCTGTTGTCATTGTTGTTGCCGTTGTGCGTTTACCACGGTCGTCCTTCTTCTTTGGTCTCAGCTCTAGATGGAGCTTCCAGCATCGATCCTTGACATGTCCTGTGACTTTACAATGATCACAGTACAAATAAGGATCAGAGGTCCCCTTCTTTTTAGAGCCCTTCTTTTTGAACTTTTTCGAGCCCTCAGCAAACTCTCTAGATGGCTTCTCTCCGCGAGATAGTTTGCACTTCCGCTCAATCGCCATGGTTGTTTGGCTCGCCGAGGCGATATCACGAACATCGAAGAGACGAATCTCATCATTGATGCGCTCCTGTACGCCTACGGTGTATTTATGAAAAACTTGTGCATCGTCGAGAGAGATGCCAAGCGAGAAGGCTTGGCGCTGGAAGTCGATGGTGTAGTCCTGCACTTTCTGGTCACGCCTTTGGCGTAGGACATGCTAGCGCTTTCATCGCTCTTCTTCATATCCCATAGGGTAGAACTCCTGGCAAATCAGTTGTTTAAACTGACTGTAGGTGAAATCCTCGTTGGCGGAAGTTTGGAGAGTGGCCTTCCACCAAGTCAATGCATGACCAACAAGTTTTAGTTTTGCGAAAATTACCTTTTCCGCATTGCTATAGTTGTAGAGGTCGAAGTACACGTCTCCAGGTGGTCAAGTCAGGTATCCAACTTTTCAGCGTCGACTACACCGTCGTAGTTTGGGATCTCGATCTTGGCCTCAACCTTTAAACGGTTGCGACTTCCTATCTGCAAGTTACGGAGCTATACTTCCGTCATCGTCGTCTCGTACACTCGAGGTATCGTCGACAGCGCCCTTCATCGGCGTCACACGCCTCTTTGGAGGAGTTCCTGCGAGCTAACCGCTCTTCTCCATTGGCTTTGTCGATGGTGCTGCAGATTGGGTCTTAATCCAATGTAAGACGGTCTTCATGTCGTCAGACAGCATGGCGACCTTGGTGGCAAGGTTGGATAGCGTCGCTATTTGCTCGTCCGCCGACAAGGTAGGTGCACTCTTTGTTTTTATCGTCGGTGGCTTGCGGAAGATGTGGAGGACGGAGAGTTGTTCGCCAATAGCTTTGTAGACGCTTCTGGTTCGCACCATGCACCAGGAGGAGAAAGCAATGTGGCATCGCCTCCCCGATGGATATCTAAAACCGATTAAAGAGAAAAAGAAAAAAAACACAATATTTATTATGTAGAAGAGTCTGTATATTAATTCTCTCTAAACTGAAGTGACTTTACAAGAGTCAATAAGTCCCCTATTTATAGCCTTCAGGCTTACAAGATTCTTACCATAGCAATTATTTTCTCTCCTCTTGTGTTGATTGCTGTTGATTGATTACTATACTGCATGTACTTAGTAACCACATGTCAATCAATGTCCGAGATGGGCTAATAAAAGTGGTTCTGTATGTAACTATGAAGCACGGATACTTCAAATTTCATGCCGTACCCGTATCGGATACGTATCGGATACCGATACGCGCCCGATACGTGTCCGATACGGGAATGAAGTATCGTGCATTTTTAAAAAATAAAAAAATATCGGATACGGCAAAAAATAAAAAAATATCGGATACGGCTCGGATACGTGAGGGATACGGGGGGATACGGGGGGGACACGGCCAGGTTCTTTTTTGATCTAAAATGATCGAAACTTAAAATTTTTTTAAAAAACTCAAGTCCAAACCTATTAGAAAGAAGAAAAAGAGTGAGAAAAACGCCAATCTCTGTTCAATTTGTCATTTCATCTATCTTTTTGCTCTTGAATGGTAGAAGGCGCTCCCCCTCGTTCTATCTTCACACAATATATACTCTTTTTCATCTAATTTGTCAACCTAGCATTAAGCAACAAAGGCTATAGAAAATATGATTTTTTTTTACTTCTCTATTACATTGCTACCATATTTTTTTATTACTATTTTAATAATAGAACTAACAAAACAGACATGTATATTGAATGACTAATTATTTAGTTTGTGCAACTACATATTTATTGTTATCATTTGATCAAGTTGGATGACAGTTGGTTTGATACTTTTTGAATTATTATTTTATATGATTGATTATCTTTTTTTATGAACATATGTAAAACAATTATACAAGTTAATGCATATTAGAATATATTCCTTAATATAGTCCAGATATTCTGATTGTTCTCAATATATCATTACATATAATCAACATATATTTAAATATATTTAAAATAATATTTTATTCAAGTATATCCCGCGTATCGTATCCTAGAAGTTTTAGGAATTACCGTATCACCGTATCCGTATCGTGTTGTATCCGAGATGGGCTAATAAAAGTGGTTCTGTATGTAAATATGCATTAGAAAGCATACATATTCTGTAAAAAATTCTAAATTTATTGACCTTACATATATAAAAATGCTCGATATTTGTGCACGTATTACTAATATTTATTTGCATATAAATAGATATATGTGTGTGCAAGAGAAGGGGGGATTGAGTGGGAGTTTGTATTCGGTAGATGTCGGCAAATGCGAAGGGGAGAGAGAGCGAGGTAGCATTTGTTGTTGATGTTAGCAAATAACTCGTTAGTATTCTTCTTTGAAATTGCTCATAAGAAAACTGAGATACACTAAATCAACTGTCCAAAATACTAAACCTCCTGCAATTTTAGATAGATGCTATAATTAAACATTCCATGCTGATGCCTATTTCTATGTGGTATAAGCAGCGTACTCTTTTTTGAGGCACATTTAATATCTTGTCATGTCATTCTATTTCCCAGAAATGCCAACCATTTAGAAGTTTAAAGACGTTCTCACCAAAAATCCTTATAATGTTTTTGAATTGTAAGACTATATTGGTAGTCATATACCAGTTAAAGTGACATGTTTGTAGCAGATGGTGACAAAAAATATTTTAGATTTCTCACCTTTTTCTTACGATGGAATAGTTAAATGTGGTAGATAATCCTTAATTGGAAACGAAAGGACAAACGAGCGAATTTATTGTTTTATCCCTTTATGGTCTTTATTGTAATCTTTTACTTACCTAATTCTGTTGACTGGATAAATGCATTTGTAATATATTTGTGTTTTTCTTTTTTGTTTTTGGCGGGGATGGGTTTTTTTTTTGGTGGGTTGAAGGTTTGCTGTAGTGAAATGTGCTACAATTAAGAATCTGAGATACTGGAATTAATCTGCTTCTTTTCCTTATTTTTAAAGATGTTGCTGTCTTGAACTCTGCTACAGTGAAGGATTTGAAATTGGCCATTGGGAAGAAAATAAATGAGATTGAGCAAGCACGAATGGGACATCGCCATATTTCATGGTATTGCTTTTTGCTGCCTATTAAGTATATATAACAGTTTCTTTTACTAATAATCTTGCCCTTTTTTCTTTTTTGGCAAATAACTAGTATATCAATAATCCTTAGAAGACAAATTGAGAACTCTCAGAAAATTACAGTCATCATTAATACAGTCTGAGAAAGGTGGAGTACCCATTTTTGCAATCTTTGTTGATATAAAAGGAACTCATTAGACGATAATAATAGTAAATGACAATAAGAGTGCTTTAAAGTCAAATACCACAATACCACTTTACAAGCAAACACATTCAGAAAATACATGATCAAAAGATGAAACGAAAAAGAAACAAAAACAGTATATGTAAAGAAACAAAATAGTAGTGTATGTAAAGGGGAAAAAAAATTGTAACAACTAACAACGTTTCTAGGTGCAAAGGCACTAGGCAGTGTTAAGTGTTGCTTGGCACTGTTCAACACAGCATAGTGTTGTGCCGACATGTTGGCGCACACACTATATATATATTTATATGTTTGGCACAACAACCTCTGGTGACACACTTTAGAAGGGTTTTTTTTTTATTTATTTATTTGGTGACATTATATCCTTACTATTCCACCTTTTTTGAGTTCTCTAAAACCTGTCTTAGGCTTACAGTTTGTAAACAATGTGGTGAGCGCATGCCTGGGGACTAATGCTATATGCATGCTTTATCTTATGGTTGGTGGGTCCATGCGTTCACCAATAAACTTTGTGTGGTGGGATGACGCAAATTTTGTTTTGAGATAAACAACATCTCAAAAGCATCAAATGCCATGCCTGAATCTTACCTAAAATGAATCGTCCATTTTATGTTACTAGTTGACCCCTTTTTTCTTAATATTAGACTTTTGTGGTACCAATTTGTTGATTTTACTCACCGTTACAATCATCTAACTTTTTTTTTTGGTAAGAATGGTGTTTGCTAGAACATAATGTTGAGAATGCACCTAACCATTAGGGAAAATTAAATAGTGGTGAGATTCATCATGGAAGCGCAATGCCAGTTGAGAAGTAATCTGCCATCTTGGTTGCATTTAGCTTATAAATATTTTCTGGACGTGGGATTTGTCTATTTGAGGAAGAAAGATGATAACTTTCACTTGTGAGGTTTCTATTTCTTCTGTAAGGCTTATTTAAGCCAAAGAGCTATATGAAGCTTGATTCCATTGAAAACCGCAGAAGCCATTGTACGGGTGCTCCATCACTATGAGGTCAGTGAGGGTCAAGTGTACTCTGCCTTAGTCCTAAAAATGGAGGGCTTAGTTCAAAGAAACTTGATTTCCTTAATTTGTGATCCTTGTTTTCCACAAATCAGAATAATTTTATGAAAATTTGATGAAATTAGTGACAAATGAGAGATAGGTCTTTTAGTACTGTAATTTAAACCTGCTTCTTAATTCTCAACAATTTGAGTCATCTATCGTTTTTATGCGGCTCTGTTGAAATTAATAACTAATTCCATGAATAGAGTAAAAAGATTGGATAAAACACATTAAAAAACCACTTAAATATATTACGTTTGAAAAAGACAGCATTGTGCCAAAGTGTGTTAAAATGTGGCTATTGTGTCAGCGGCATGTAGTGTGCATCATGGCGTGCGGCATGTTGGCATTGATTGCGCCCTACTGTACCGTGCAACCACATTCTGACACTAGTACACACACCAACACCACTTGAAACATTAGTAGTCATGAATCTGCATATACGTGTGCCGCCGCTTGACTGGTCAAGTGGTCACGCATAAGACCGCATCTTCCTATTGTATAGATACCGCATAATTAGGATGCAAGGAGTTGTCTACAATACATTATAGATGGATAGAAATAACTTAAGCGGCCCATGTAGATGGTGCACTTGGAAATAAAAATTTCTATATAAAGAATATATCTTTATATTTTGATTTTCACTCTTACCCATATTTATAACTTGGTATGTTTTCGTGAAATTGATTACTTGAGACTTTGGCATGAACTGTCTTACGTCACAATGATCTGGTATACATTTTTGTAGGTAGCAAATTTTTCATATTTTCTTAATTTTTCTTAATTCATTTACGTATTAACCTTTACTGATCTTATATGTCTTTTTCTAGTATATTTAAAATATTGCAATTTATTTTCACATAGATTTCATGCAGACTTGTCCACCACAAAGTCACTACACATTGCCCTCTAATTTCCTGGTTATCTGCAACTCTTTATGTCATTGTTGTTTTGAGAACATTTATATAACTTATCTTCATTTTTCTACCCGCCATTAAATATATTCTTTAATAGGTATGAAATATTTTTAATTTTATTGTTAGATGGGATGAGTGCTGGTTTTGCACTTGCCATGGTCTTCTAAAACATCATTTTAATTTCCTGGTTATCTGCAACTCTTTATGTCATTGTTGTTTTGGGAACATTTATATAACTTATCTTCATTTTTCTACCCGCCATTAAATATATTCTTTAATAGGTATGAAATATTTTTAATTTTATTGTTAGATGGGATGAGTGCTGGTTTTGCACTTGCCATGGTCTTCTAAAACATCATTTTTTTTTTTGAACAATGAAAGCTTTTTCATATATAGAGCTCATTATGAGTTGTAAAATGTAGCAATGCAAATCTAGTGATTTACAGCATATCCGTGTGTTGTATGCAAGGTTTTAACTTTTAAGTGCTTGTCGGCATGGGCCGTATCCACCGTGCCGTACCGTGCCAACAAGATACCGGCACGATACAGATCCCGTGTCGATGGCACAGCTCAAAACCTCTATTCTTTAAATTAGTAAGTAATTTTCTCAATAAAGTTCAAAAGATGTGATAAAAAGACATAATAAGTAAGAATATTTTGTTGTTAAAGAAAATAAATATTTCATAGTTCATACTATTATGTGTCGGCACACAAGAATTTTTTTGACCGGCACGCATCGGCACGGTTCGGCACGCACCGTGCCGGCAAGTTTCCGGCACGACCCCGTGCCACGGCACTTAAATCCTTACTTGTATGGTTTTTCCGGTGGTAGAAAAATTCCCTTTTCTCTACCACTTTGGAATGATTTCTTTTCTGTTGTTAGCTTCTTTTATGTTGGTATTAGTTCTGTTTTGGAGGTAAAGTTGTATGCTTGTAAGCTCTATCCGCTCATATCTTCTCTCACTTTTGTCTTCAATTAATCATTGTTTGATCTCAACGTTCCTTTTGGAAATTAAAATATACTATTAGAAGATATTGCATATATTTTCATCTAGAATTGATTGTCTTTGAACTACATGATGTATTGTAAGATTGTGCCTAGATTTTCATCTAGAATTGGTTGTCTTTGAAGTAGGTTAATGTACTGTATTTGTTGAAAACCTGTAAGATTTTGCATTGATTTTTTTTTTTTTCTAGAATTGGCTGTCTTTGAAGTAAATTATGTACTGTCTTGGTAATTTGGTTATTGGTTACTCAAAGTCGGTGTCTTGCTAGGTAATATATTCTCAATCATTTCACAGAGTTCTTCAGCTAGAAAATTGCCTTTCTACATTGCAGGAGGCATATTTGGGCTAACTATTGTCTGACTCATCATAATGATAAGTTGATTGATGACAATTCCTTACTATCTGAACATGGCATTCAGAACAATTCCAAGGTAATTAATGTTCACTGGCTAAGTGAGAACATGCATTATATCTATTAATTGATTAGTTATTGCATTATTTTTATGAACAACTAATGAAGAAAGCATATTATAATTTAACTCAAGGATTAAAGTGTTGTGGCACAGGGACGGTACGAGTATGACACGGGTATGCCTCTGTGTGCCGATGGGCACGCACAACTTCCTAGAGGCATGCTTTGACGGGGCCTTATTTTGTTTTGTTTTTTTTTTCGATCTACTAAGCTCTTATAATGTTATTTTGAAAGATTTAGAAAAATAATTATAAATAATGGTTATGTATAGCTTATTACACTCATTGATATAGTGGTAGGTTTTTTTTTTTATATGTGAAATAAAATATAACTATAGTTCATACAGAATAGCAATTAAACTACAATAACAAAATCCCCAAGTACAATAATGATTTAAAACATATTTTTTATATCTTGACGAAAAGATGGCTGCTTAGTTCCAAGAAGGATTAGTTTCAAAATTCCTTCTTATTTTCGATTTTTTTTAAAATATTTGTTAAAAAATTTGAAGAAAACTATTTTTTCCAATAATTTTAAGAAAAATAGTGAGATCTATCATGAAGATTTAACAATAAATCATATGACGAATAAATTAATCAAGTTTGCAATAAAAATTGATTAACTTTGAAAATTCTTTTGATGTTATCTTTATTTTTCGGAATTTTAAAAATTATAAAATACAAAATTATGAGAATTTTTTTTAGGAAAAATTATGAAAATTTGCAAGATCCATATACAGATTCGACGAGGGACCGTATGATGACTAGATTAGCTAGAATAGGACCGCAATTGTGCTGATAATTCCTTTTCATTTTCAATTTTTTTAGAATATTTATTAAAAAATTTAACGAAAACTATTGTTTTAAAAAATCTATCCATGAAGATTTAACAATAAATCATATGATGAATAAATTAAGCAAGTTTTCAATAAACTTGATTATTTTTACCGTACTTTTTATTTTATCTTTTTTTTTCAAAATTAAATATATAAATACAAAATTAGAGAAAATTATATTTTTCTTACTGTTTTTATGGACATATGCAAGATTCATCCATATTGATTCGATGAGGGCCCACTTGATGACTAGATTGACTAGAATAGGACCACAATTGCTCCGATGGTTTCTTTTCATTTTAAATCTTTTAAAAATATTTTTATTAATTTTTTTTTATAAGTTTGTGTGCTTGTCACACCATTAGCAAATTGGCACGCATTGCCAAGGATTTTTAATCAAATTTTTATGAAAAATTAGCTTTCTAGATTGTTTCAATCCTCTAATAGCCAAAATGGCTAGGTGTTACATCTCATATAGTTGTAATAAGTCGAGTTGTATATATTATATATATATGAATATATATATAGTATAGAATTAGGCTAAAGAATGCTATCATAGCACCAACTATTGTGCTTTAGTTTTAGCCCTTGGATGAGAAACGTCGGTTAGGGATGATGTGGCCCCTATAGGGTTGAGTGGTTGTGGAATAATGAATTTAATTGCTAAAATAAAATCAAGAATGTTAAATTAACGTGGCAAACTTGATTAGCACCAAACCTTGGTGCTATCCGATCATATTCCGCCGACTCTATATCTATAGTATTATATTATAATATATATATATATATATATATATAGTATATATATAGTAATATAATCTCTAGCTGTATATCTATTCGGTAGCACAGATGCGTACTCAGGTGTTAACCAAGCTTGTTTTCAATGATAGCGGCTTCCAAATTGACCGATCGTTCGTTACGACTTGATCTAGCACTATTAAACTGATTTGGACACTACCATTTTCAATAATTTTCGAACACTCATTTGGCTAAGTGATTAAAATATATCAAAATTGAGTAATCTTTAATGGTAGATGGATGCGTTTGTTGAATTAACGGATGTAAACGACAATCCCACTGAATGAAATATTTAATAGAAAATTCTTTTCACTATTTAGAGTAAGATCAGTGCCTCTGATCTTAAATACAATTCTTTTTTTATCATTTTTTATGAGATTTTTATTTTCAGCCGTTCATTTTTAGACTACTTGTTTGATAGGTAAATGATACCGAAAAATTATGAAATTTAGTATCCAAATACTTTCAAAGTGTAGATCAAGCCTAACAGAGCCGATTGTTGATTTGGAAGCCACATCATTGAAAACAACTTGGTAGCACGAAGGCCTCCGTGCTACCGATAGTATACCAGCCTAGCTCTCTCTCTCTATATATATATAGTCTGGCTACTATACTCTTATGAGTATGATCGCCTTCGTACTTATAAATTGTTTTCGATGAAACAGCTTCCGAATCGACGATCCATACTGTTAAATATTATCTAGAGCATTTAAAATTTCTATAAATCAAATTTTATAATTTTTTGATATCATTTACCTTACGATCAAAAGCTCACAAAATTGACAATTTTTAACGACCGGTATAAGATACTTGCTAGTTTGACGGTGTAAAAGAATCCGAATCGATTGAATTTTTGCTAGAAAATTCTATTTACTATTTAGATAAAGATCAATAACTCCGACCTTAAATTGAAAGATTCGATTATCCATTTTTAGAACGTCGTTCCATTTTGACCGTTCATTTTATGCCCACTTGGTGGACTTTATTATGATTTCGAAAATTACGAAATTTATTTTTTAGAAGTTTCAAATACTCTAAATTATATTTAATGGAGTGGATCGTCGATTTGGAAGCTCCATCATCAAAAACAGCTTATGAGTGTATATATATATATATATATATATGTAGTCTGGCTATTATACTCTTATGAGTATAGGTCCTTTTGTACTCGTAAGTTTTTGACCGTTAGATTAACCCCTTTGATTATTTTCACCTGTTAGATCATATTATTCAACCAACCACCCACTCAACCCTAGGGGACCACTATCATCCTAACCGGGGACCACTTTCATCCTAACCGCACATCCCTTCATCCAACGGCCTAAAATTTATAAGTACAAATGGCCTATGCTTATAAGAGTATAGTAGCCCTAGCCTATATATATATATATATATATATATATATATATATATATTATGATTATTGTTACGAGGANATATATATATTATGAAAGCATAGGCATGGAAACAAAATTAAAGTCATAATTGGTAAAAATTTATAGAAAAACACTACGCAAATTGACTACATCTAAAAATGATAATTTAGGGGAGATCTTTTCTTTTTAATTAAAAGATAATCTCATGTGCAATTGAACTGACTTACTACACCAAATGTTGGTAGATTTACAAAATTTACATATTTCTGGTATGTAAAGCCTTTGTAAAACTTTTCACCTAAAAAAAACTCAAAAAAGACCTTTAAAAACTCAAAAAATTATATGAATGTTTTTCATTAATAGGCTTAAACCATATTATAATTATAAAAATAGGTTGGCAAAAAATTTATTTACAAAACTAGGCATATGTGGTAAATGAATTACCGCTTTCTAAATGCGGCAAACCATTCACCGCTTTCTTCAACATATTAAAAATATTTATAGACTTTAATGCTGTACATTTTTTTGGAGTTTGGATGTGGAAAACATATAAATTATATGAAAGCGGTGAATGGTTTACCGCTTTTAGAAAGCGGTGCTTAGGCCAAATTTTGTAAATAAAAGTTTTGAATGCCTATTTTTACAACTAAAATATTTCGTAGGCTTACTAGCCCAAAAATCCCAAATTATTTTGTTGATGCGGTGTCGGTACATGTCACGCCCCGAGTCCCACCAATTGGACTCGCTTAGGCACGTGCAATAGACCCACAGAACGAGCAAGGCTTTTCCTACCAGCACGAAGCGAAAAATATGCACCAATTTGTACAATGCCAGACACGATATGGGTACAGTTGAGCATCAAAAAAATTAAAGCTTCTAAATATAAAAGCCATTACAACTTAACTTCTAAGTTACATCTATTACAACTTAACCTCTTTAGGATTTACATCAGTTAAAAACAACCCGGTACAACTCTATTGTTTACCGGTAACGGGGTACTCTCTAGACCGACTAACCACAGTCTATCTAACTTGTGATGCCCTTGCCGCGATCACTTGCCTCACTGGCGATGGGTAATCCTGAAAAACATCAATTACAATGGGGTGAGAACTTGAAATAACTTTTTAGTGGGTACAACCATCGAAAGTGCCGCTCTGCACACACTCGGTCCAAATGAGGCATTAGTAGATAACAACTATAACTGAAATAGCCATTTCTACAATAGTAATGCAGTAAACAGGACTACAACTACCATGCCTCAACATAATATACAATATGCAACAATAGTTTGCTATGTCATTGGCCTATACAGTCATCTCATTTCATTTTTTTTACTTTTGCCAACTTATTAGTTTGGTTTCCTTCTTACACCTTAATGGAGAGTCGAGGGAGATCGCACTTCTCCCCAATAGGTAACTCAAAGAGAGTCAAGGGAGATCAAAATCTCTCCAATCGGTAGGCACTTGGTGTCGAGGGAGATAAGCATTACCAAGTACAATCAGGAGTTGAGAGGATTGACATATCCTTTTACAACATTGGGACTTTGGGAGTTGAGGTGGATCAGTATCTCCCAAGTAGGACACTTCCGGAAGGTCACACATTTTATCATTCCACCTAAGTTCACGACTTATAGGGTTATTCATGTTATTCATTTACATTCTCTTGTTCTCTAGTTCAAGTTTAGCCTAGAGTTAACATGTCACTATGCCTTATACCCTAGGTTCCATCCTAGGTTCAATGCCCCTATTTTCACAGTTCACACCTTAGGTTCCAATCTTGGTTAAATGTCGCACTTGTTGCCTATGTTTCAAGGTTCTCATGACACCCAATCATGCATATATGTACATTTGTTCATCTATACAACAAGGTTTACATGAATGCCCATACATGCGGGCACATGTTTCCATTTTTTTTTAACATACAAGGGTGAAAACCCTAATTTTTGCCTACACCATCTTGACTTATTTGATCTCCTAGCATGTAACTAAATCCACTTAGCTTACATATTACTCATAAAATACACATGCAATCAGAGAATCCTTTAGACAAAGGAGAGATCAAATTTATTTCGGAGATATTCCCCACCTTCTTCTAGATCTCTCTTGGAGATGAGTCTTCATCTCCAAGGGACTCCAAGAAAACCCTAAAATGGCTCTAACAAAGTTAGAACCTCAACCCTCCCAAAACGAAACTCTAATAATATCAATTCAACTTTCCACCTTCTAGTACAAGGAAAACAGGTTGAGAGGATTGCTTTCACCCTTCTAGAGCTTTTTCTTGAAGTTCTAGATCTCCTTCAAGCTTCCAAGGATATGAATCCCAAAGTCCAACAACGGAGGATTTAGTGCTCCATTCTAGAAAAAGAGAGGAAGAGAGAGTGAAAGAGGAAATTGGGTGAGGAGTTACGGTTTAGGCTGTGATTTCGCATTATATAGAGATGCTTTAATAGCACATAAACCCCCAGACACTTTTTTTTGTAAAACAAACCGCCTCAACTTTTATGCAAGGTTTCGTGCGCCCACCTGAATCCATTTTAGCTGCGTTCGGTCCAGAATTCGGATGCCCACTCCGCCCGCCCTGTTCACGAATCGGGCGCCCGCAAGGGAATTCGGGCGTCTGATTCATTAATTTCTCGCGTGACCTGTGCTTTCGGGTTGAGTGTTCGAAATCTATTCAGAAGCCCGTAAAGGACCCGTCTGAAAGTTGTTTCGGGCGCCCGCAGGGCAATCAAGTCTCTTAAATGTCCAGTCCACCGAGATCCAGCTCTCGGGTTGGGAGTTCGGAAGCTTTCTAGGGGCCCTTAAGTGAGACCCGAAATGATCTGGGTGCCCACAGGGCAATTCGGGTACCCGAAAGTGGACCTCTTACCAACTCTGCTCTATGGAAGAGCGTCTGCTCTTTTCGGCGCTGCAACGAGTTGTCGGAAACCATATCGGGCACTCAAATCCCTGTTCTGGGTGTTCGAAAGGTTTGGATCTTAGTTTTCATTCAAATCAAAACTGAATTGATCTCAATTCGATCCAGACTCAGTCTAAACTTCTCAAAATCCATTTCAATCATGTCTAACGTGACTTAATTCGCACTTTATCAATTTTGTCAAAGTTCGATACATTACATCCCTCCCTCCTTATAAGGAGTTTCGTTCGCAAAAAAGAAAAACTCGAGTTGACTCCCAATGGATGAGGAAAATGCTTCCGTGTGGTGCTCTCGAGCCCCCAGCTGACTCGGTTTGAGAGTGTCGTCACGTTATTGGGCCTGCACACCCTAAATCTCAAATTGCTCAACATATCGAGTACTCAACTTTCTCCCAATGCCAACCTCTTAATACCACTTATCGTTGACACTTTCAAGGAGACATCATCTTCTACTTGAACTTCCAATCCATCCTGCCGCTTGTTCGCATAGCTCTATGTCGAACTTGTACTGTCACTAGTGGTTTGCGCACGAAGTGAACATTTTCCTTTGCCCTATGTCCGGGCCTTAGGTGGATTTCTCACCAGCCTCACTCTGATTCAGTGGCATTACTTCCATACATGGCTCTATAGGATGCTATTCTAATGCTCTCACGAATACCATTATTGTAGGCGAACTCCGCCAATGACTATTATTGGTGTCATCCAATCCACAGTCCAATATCATTCTACTTGTCTATTAACTTGGTTCGCTCAAGAGTCTACTTTACATAGTACGACTCTTTTTCCTTCTTATTGCACTATCTTCGAGCCCAACGTGGCCTTTTCACCGACATTGCTCCCAAGCAATAATGTTTGGCATTTTCTTTCATCAATAGTTGTCACGCCCCGGGGTCCATTTTTGGATTTAAAACCAATGTGGAAGTGCTCAAATTATTTTTTTTTTTGAAAAACCTTGACCCCTAGGGTTTGCCAGATCCGCCACAAATATAGAGTCCACTGTTCATACGGGCAGAGTCTCTCCTATATTTGCACGGCGTCGCACAAGTACAAGATACAACCACAATATATGAACATCTATATTCATTCACCATTCACATCCATATTCATTTCATCACAAATATTCATAAGTTAACATCTATTAATTTAAAACGTTTCCTACCCGAAAACTCGTGAAATACTAGGAACCAGAAAAACCAGAAAATTCTTTTTAAAACCGTTTCCCGCACGAAAACCTTTTTCTTTTAAAGCACGCTACCACGAGGGGTAGAAAATTATTTTTAACTCATAAAACTCCGTAAACTTTATTACATTCATAAAACCATATGAATCCAAATAAAATAAACCACTGAACCATAAATACTGACTAAGTCATTTATTAAAACACAAGTTTGAGAGTTTAACCAAATGACGGGTCGGTAGCTCTACCGATCGCTAAGTGCGCTCCTCACGAACCGTCTCACTAGGACCCGCGACGTCACCTGAAAGGGGGTGGAGGGTGAGAACATGTACACATGTCTCCCCTTCCAGTGGGTACCGCAAGCCGACGAGGGCGAGAGAACTTACCGGTCACGGAGGATGACAACAGATATAGATAATGGTAATACAGTAGCAATGATAAACAAGGAAAACGAGATGTATATATGAATCACTACCGCTACTGTATGTATGCATCAACCGGACGACAAGTCCAAAAGTAACCCAATCAGAAACCTTGCTACGTCGGCCCGCAGACCTCAGGCGTGTGCCACTGCCACTTGATCTGCATATAACCCAAGGTAGGCCTATGGGCTCACGGGTTGGTACGTCCAACCACTTTTCCGGAAAAGAACATCCTCTTGCGGTGGATCAGACCGCTGGTGTTCATGAAATGCGAACAAGTAAGGGTGATCAATGTTGATATGCTCAATAGCCAACCGTCGGCAACTAGCCGACAATCCTACCTCTCAGGGTATACCGACCGTATAGGTCACCAAGTAATCCAACCGACCAAGTAGGTCATAATGCTAAATGCAATGAACCGACCGAATAGGTCATAGTATGAGATACAAGAACCGACCGACTAGGTACAAATCTCACATGGAATCATAAACCTGCTCTACTTCTACTAATGATGCTAGAAAGGTAAACAAACCAAGTAGAGCGATAGAGAGGTAATAAAGGTGCAAGGCTCAACATATATCATGCAAAAATGATAATAGGAGAAAAGTGGAAAGGATGTCACCGAGCGTGCACCACTATACCGACTTCTAGTTGAAGTACCCACATGTATATGGCACTGGTCTCCCGACTATGGAAGAAGTATCAACCGGACCTACGAAGGGTCCACCGGGTTAGAATCCAACCCACGAATCTGAATCACTAAATCACAATCCCCAGTAATAAACCCACGGGAATTGGTTTTCCAAAACCGATTGCCGTAACTCGCCGGAAGTCCCAAAACTCGCATCGGGACTCTGCCGGGACCCACGAACTGTCCCGGAACTCACCGACTCGTGCCACGAGTCACCCGCTGCCAAAAAACACAATTATTTGTGTGACCAGGCAGCAAACACACATCCTCACATCAAAACGATTATCGTCGGATAATCGTTCCGATCCGGGTTCCTGGAAGTGTCAACTTCGACACCGGAACCCGCCGTCGCTCACCCGTCGTTTCCGAACCCTCGAAATGACGCGGGTGACCAGCCAACAAGGCTCAGCAACAACATGATCTATCGTGAGGCACCGTCGAAAGGATTCCGAACCGAAATCGTGTTCCGTCGGCGAATTTTGCAGAAAAACGCAGCGAAAATCAACATCCGATTTTCGAAAAGGCCTGGGGCCTTGGGTAACCAGTCTAGAGGTCACCCGTTGCCTGCACACGCTGCCAATAGCAACCACGAAACGTAAAATTGCATAAAAGCCCCTGCGACTACATAAAATCACATCATTTTATGTGATTTTCGGGATTTTACGGCCCGACAGCGCAAACCAAGGACTTTGGAGTCTGTCCGAGACACCCGCTGGCAGGTCTCGATATGCCGGAGGGCGTGCTCACACTTCGGAGCATGGCTGGCCATTGTGGTGAGCGCGGGAGCGACGTGAAGTTCAGTGAATAGTGCGCGGTGTCTAAACAGTGTCTATCACGCAAACGGGGGCTTTGCTGACCCCAACAGAGGTGAGCACGATGTTCAGCACAGATCAGGGATCATCGTGCTCATTTCTGAGAGTGTCGTGGTGTCCTTGGATCGCCAGAAAAGCGACCAGAACTTGAAACAGTGCACAGAAACAATAAATTGCCTTACCGGAGCAAGGTAGGCCACGGGACGGCCGGCGGCGGCCGGACGGCGGGTGGGTCGGCCAGAGGCGGGTGTGGCTGGTCAGTGGGGGCCGGGGCTCGGGCAGGCCGGCGGCGGGAGGCGGCCGGTGGCGCAGTGGAGAGCCACGAGCTCGCATGGCTCGACTCAGTTCAGGGAGGCAGCGGCGGCCGGGGGCCGCGGGGACGGCGGCGACGCCGGTGAGGGGGTCTCCGGAGACCCAGGAGGGCGGCGCGGCCGGTCAAGGGCGGCGGCAACTCGCGGGTCTTGAGCTAGGCTGAGCTTGGCCCAAGCCGGGTCTGGGTGGTCGCGGGGAGCAAAGGCGGCGGTGGCGACGCGCGCGGACGGCGAGGGCCGGTGAGGATGGCGCCTGGGGATGGATCTCGGCCAGGGAAGGTATCACGCCCCGCAACAGCCAGTTTGGTCGGTTCGGGCACGTCGAACAGACGCCGAACGGACAGCACTTCCCCTGTCCGCCCAAGGCTTAACAACAAAATCATGTACAATCAAGTTCCCAGGAAAACTTAAATACATACATGATCTAGCAAGCGATGATACAAGCACCACAAGTGCTACACAAGTGAGAGCAAGCCACAAGTATACATATAAGTGAACAAAAGAGAGAATTCTATCTATTACATCACATTCAGCCATTTATACATCTTGATTACATTTACATCTCCTAAAATGTGGACATAAGGTTCTCTACAAGATCATCAACAACTCTCCAAAAGCATCTCACCACCTATACATCATCTAACACTCATGTACATAGGGTGTCTAATGCAATAAGGAAAGTTACTAACTACTAGGGCACTATGCCCTTACCGCGATCTTGGTACGGAGCGCTCCAACTCGGCCCTGCAACAAAGTGGGGTGAGAACTGTTGTTCATAGTTCCCAGTGGGTTTGGCCGACGATTCCGTCGATCTTCCCACTAGGTCTAAGCAGGCGTAAGCAGATAGATAGATAGATAGATATGAAATAACTGCTAGCATAGTAATGAATTCTACAATATATGCTACTATGCCTCAATCAACTGAAAGAAATGCATGAACAATATGATAATGAAGTCCGCTATCATGATACTATGTTCAAGTAATAATGCCATCCATTGTTCACCAAATCACTTGGCTAACTCGAAGGTTCGCCTTCGACTCACATCTCAAATCCCATAGGTGAGGAGACGCACCTGCTCGACTCACCCGAGACCGTCTGCGGAACAACTAGCTTTTGCCCCTCGTGTGACAAAACTCCGGAGTGCACGGCTTGTGTGGAGCGACCACCTCAAGCTCCAAACAGACTATGTGAGTATGATCCAATCCTCGTCAATTGAGGATACCCTATCAACTGGAGTTAACAATCAATCGGGAATCCAACTATCCCTATGTTCGATGCTACAGTGTCTGAACTACACTAAGTTCTCATGCAATGTCTCATAACTAGGGAAACTCACCTATTCCCTACATTCACTACGTCATAAGTGTTTCTCTACACTATGTTCAAATGCCACTCGTCATCTACGTCATTCAACATTGTTTAAATGCCACTCGTTATATCCTCGGATACAACACTAAGTTCCTCACTTGTTTAGCATCATAGGTTGCCAATGATAAAACCCAATCCGTATGCCCATTACATCAAGTATCCATATCACAATACCATATCAACTATGGAAAACTTACAAGGAATGGAAATGCACTTATCTTTAACCTATAATGCATAACAATATACAATATGCAAGTCGACAATGCACTAAGACATAGAAAGAAGCTCAGTTGCTTCGGGATGACACCTCCCACCTTTCAGCGATGTCGCGACCCTAGAAACTCGATTCCGCGATTTTAGGATGTCGCTTCGGCCTTCCAGGCGGAAACGAAGCTCAAATGGTTCTTTTTGCCAATATCTTTGCGCAGGCTCGATGGATCGCCGAACCGACTTCGCCAACGCGTCGGAAAACCTAGCAATTAGGTTTATATAGGTTCAATTTAGATCAAACCCACTGCTTCACAAAAATCCCATTGGAGCCCTAGCTTGCTACTATTGCAATAATACTCCAACAAAACCCTAGATTCATGCAATTAGCAACCTACTAGCATCGTAGGGTTCACCCCAAACCAATTCTAGAGTATAAAATTCAAACCCTAGAAATCTACCATTATTGGACAACAAGCTTACCTCAAAAGCTTGCTCCAAACCCAAGGAAGAAGATGAAGAAGATGAAGCTCCACTCATTAGCTTCCTTCTCCACCAAATCCTTCTCCTCCTTCCCACCTTGAAGAGAGAGAGAAAGAGAGCTTACAGAGAGAGAGCTTATGTTTTTAGGTCACAAATGAAAGAGGGTGAAGAGAAAGAGCCCACCACTTCTCTCTTTTAACTCTACCTATACACAATTGCTCAAAACCCCCTCAACAATGCAATTAGTGCACAGCCCAAACTAGGCACTTTTCGGGTACCGGTCTCTCTCTAGAGGGACCGGTCCCCGAGAGCAAATATTGCGCGCAGTACTATTCTGCCACTTTCTACGCGTACGAGGTCCGGTCTCTCCTGAGGGACCAGACCGCGAGAGCACAAAAATTCTGAAAACTGCAGAATTTCATCCACTTGCTCTCCAAGGTCCTTCCTCAATGCACGTAAGCCGTTTTCGACGCCTTCGGCCTTTTCGAAGCATCCCTAACCAACTCCCGATCAATTTTGATCATAAGTTCGGTTTCACGTATCGAGGATTCACTTCCTTACAGAAGGGGGCCTCGACCCGTGTGGGTGATTCCCAGGGGTTGACGGCCGAGGTGGTGGAGACAAGGTGGAGAAGAAGGCAAGGCTAACCTTTCCGGCGGCCAGGGACGCTCGCCGGTGGTCGGGGTGTGCGCAGTGAGGGACGGGGAGGTGGTGGAGTCGGCTGGGGGTGTAGCTAAGGTAGTTGGTCAGCTAGGGTAAGGGTTTCCTGCATGAAACCCTAACACCTATATTTATATAAGGTTTATTAATTGTAGAATAGTCCTCCAAAGCTGACTATTTTCAGCCCAGTCCCTCATAGCGCGTGTATTTCGCGCGTACGCACCTCGACGTTCGAATCGCACAAAATGGTACATAAAATATTGGGCTTTTTACGAATTTTCCATTTTGCCAATTTCGACCCCTCAGCGAACATTTCGCGATTCTCGGAGATCCATCCGTCGAATTTCCGATCGGATCACACCAGCATGTTTAGCACGACTGGGGCATCGAATCGACAATTTTGTTCGTCCGATTTGGTCACAGATTTGCGACGAAACCAACCCTCTCCGCGATCTACCAACATATATATATATATATATATATATATATATTTATCTACACTTTGAATTTAAAAATTCAAATTCGAATTTCTTTTATTATCAAATCTCGGATATTACAATAGTGGGTTCTGCCACATGTAAGCCTCTAAGATCACAACAAGGTCGCACACCTTAGCACGCCCTCGAGTCTTTAATTACTCTGGAAAATTAGCCCCCAACTATTCTGGGGCTCCACTTAACGCATCTTAACTCCCATGCGGAGTACGTTTCGCCATTCACAAATGCCACAAGTAGGCACCATGTTGTCCTCATGACGAGCAAGTACGAACACCACGCCCGTAAGTCCAATTCCATCTCTGCGGTAGTGCTCGACTCGATGGCTTGGTGATCGATCAAGAGCACGCTTGGACCAAGCCTTCTGTCATTTTAGTACTTGGACCAACAATTCTTTTTCACCCTTGGCACGCTACCTTACGCCATATTCAACCCTGTACAGTGTTAACTAGTCTCACGTACAAGCTCAACCATCCCACAAGGAAATCCATATTGTGAACTTCTATCCTTAAACCCTATTAAGGAGTAACTAGAACTCCGATACTTGATAATTTTACCGTCGGGTTACTTCTACACCCTTCAGTACTCTTTTATCTCACCCCGCGAGAACCTTTGTCCACTAGTAAAAGCGAATATCACACATGTCACTTTCATGCCTTTGGGTCGTAGCTCAGACCGTCCTGACTATAAAATCTCAGCCAAGCTCTGCCCTTGGGTCTCGGCTGCTATCACACAGAGTTGACTACGCTTGGTCATAAGGCCCCAGGCTCCACAGTTTTCACGAGGTCTAAGCACGGGTAGTCCCTAGCAAAGGCCGATAACCGTCGCCATGTGAACAAGATGCTCCTACCGCAATATGCCTCAGGCCGCCCAAACTTTATGTATTCATCAAATACCTTACCTCAAACCAAGTAACTGTTATGCTTTGAGTCATCAAACATCTAATTCTTACTCACCTATCTCGTTGTTTCGCTCCAATGAGCAACCTATTTTTCATCGGCTTCTCGGTGCTCTTAGAATGACTCATTAGCCCTTCAAGCGGTCCTCGGCCTCCTTCACACTTAGCCAAAGCTTAAGTGCTACTGCCGATGAACCCTCTTTGGCTGAACATTCAATCCATGCCCTACATGCATACTCTACTGTCGAGCTACTATGCCTTTATTCTTTTCCGTACTAGCCACAATCATTAGGCAATTATGCTTCAATACACTTTACCATTCAGGTGCATTCCCTTATTTCGAGTTGCGGCACATCAAAGCTAACTCCCACAAATTCGGCGGCCGTCACACTAACTCCATGACAGTGCAATCACTTCCACTACTAGATCGCTGAAGGACTTCAAAGTTAGAGAATGGCTTTATGCCGCATATCTTTTCGTATTCATTCACTACTGTACCTATGAAGGTCTCATACCCTTCATCCATTCGCTATTTAACAAGTGATGTTGAGATTGACATCTCATGAAGAGGTCTTTACAACCATCACAGCATACTCACGCAATCTTGGCTCATGGAAGCCTACTATGATCCTCTGCCATTGATTGTTATTAGACTACTCGGAACTCATCCCATATTTAGCGCTATGTCCAACGTACAATTGACAGCTAACAACCAGTTTATGGCGAATATTACGCCCCAATAATGGACAATGTCCATGGTTCTAATAATGTTTATCAACATCATGGCTCTATCAAACAAAATTCATATCACATGCCCAGAGCCGATTTCAATTTAGCATTAATTTAGCCAAATGTCCCCTTGCTATTGGGCACTCCCAATATAGAGCACATAGTGTCGGAAAAACTCTTAACCTCAATTGTACCATCGTAAGTGCCCATTATCTTTCCGTCTCAGGCATAGGCTTCCTTACCTTGAACGTGTATATTCCAATGGGTCCTTGCGATTGCACCACCAAGGAAGTCACCCATAGCTCGCGTAGAGTTATGGAGAGATGAGAATTCTTTTTCCCAAACCATCAATATCAATTCCACGCTCGAATCCATACATGTCACTCCAACTTGTAAATACTGTCGCAAGATTTTACATGCTTTGACTCTGATGATAATGTTTGACCAAGAAAATCTTTCGATCCTATACCTCTGGTCAGAAGTATAATTAGCTAATTCCTTACCCATCATTAGTAGCGTATTGAGCATTTCGCTCTTAGATTGTCGGCACTTTTCTACATAACCCAATCTAGATATTACATGTACATCATTGCCATTACAATCGGGCTAATCACTCACTCAACCTACTGAACTTTATAACCTTCTATGAGGTCGTCCGCTAACAAAGTCAACATAGTGTATAAATACCATATGCTTGATCATCAACGCGAACCAGCATGCTACTTACTACGAGCCACGTAGTGTCCTCCCACATTGGAAGAACGGGGCTATCATCTCTATGATTTGTCGCTTACTTTTCTTCAGGCACTTAATCTCCTTTCTAATTAACTAGACGAAGGGAATAACCATGGGGTAAAGCCTTTATCAACTTGGCTTCACTTCCAACAGTCACCACTCGGCTACCTTAATCATGTTGACCGACCACAGTTTGGCCCTACTTATACTATTGCCTCATGGCTCGTGCTTCCACATCCATTGCCCAGGGTCGTGCATTGCATCCATCACCCAGACACGGGCCGTGCCATGCCGGGCTACGGGCCGACCTTCCAGCCCGGCGTGGCCCAGGCCCGACACGGGCCGTGCCATGCTGGGCTTGCGGGCCGCAAAAGCTCGGCCCAGCACTGCCCGAAGAGCCGCGCCTGGTAGGCCTGGCACAGATGTTATAGTAACCGTGTCGGGCCATGGCCCGACCCACGTGGGCCGCTCAGCCCGTTTTACATCCCTACTCTTGTCTGGCACGCCTAGAGTCCCACCAATTGGACTCGCTTGGACATGTGAAGCATACCCGCCTAATGGTCAAGGTTTTCCCTACTTGCAAGAAGCGGAAAAACATACACCAATTGTATAATGCCAGACACGATATGGGTATGATAGAGCATTAGAATAATTAAAGCTTCTAAATATAAAAGCCATTACAACTTCTAAGTTACATCTATTACAACTTCACCACTTTATGGTTTACATCACTTAAAAGCCACCCTGTTACAACTCTATTGTTTACACATAACAGGGTATTCTCTAGACCGACTGGCCACAGTCAAACTTGCGGCGATCATGCACCTCACCGGTGATGGATAATCCTGGAAAACATCAATTATAATTGGGCAAGAATTTGAAATAAGTTTTTAGTAAGTGCAACCATAGAACTTGAAATATGTTTAATTTAGTTCTCATAACCCAGGTGGTACCCAAATATTTGAGAGGTAATAGTTGCTACATGGCTCTCCTCTGCGGCAATTAGCTGTAAAACATCATTTCATGTAAATATGGTTTTTAAGGTTTTGGATAAATCAAATAGCTGATTAACAAGGATACACAGATTTTTGCATTCAAGATGAAGTCCTTTTTCAGATTTATGTTTAGAGAATGCAAATATATTTATTGAACTGAATTTCGCGGCTGTCTAATTCTTTGATCTCAAGTATTCTCTTTATTTCCTTTTCGTTCTTGTTATTAATCTACTAGTCAATTTCTTAGTCTTCAAAATTTGTCTGAGTTGATTAATAGCGTGTTTATCTTTACCTTCCTTTTCAAAACCCTTGTTTTTCTGTGGTTAAAGTCGAGAATACTCTTGATTTACTAAATTAGTCGATTACCGATTGATATATGCATTTGCTGTCTACGATATGAAAGAAACAATATTCATCTACTATCTGCACGTCATCCTTCATTTTTTCATGAAAACTTGGCGGAGTTCGACGTCAGATCATTTCCCTACCTTTTGGACCTCCCAAACTTTTCTGTACATCTTCCTTCTTTGAATGAAGAATACCATAGGAAATTTCTCATTAGGATTTAGGACTCATCTTCATTTCCCTTGTTACGTCTTATCTAATAAGATGGTAAACGGTGAACCATGCCTTTAGTCTATATTCCTCCAACACGTTAACTTGATAGCGTACTAAATAGAGGACCCGGGCCTGCCTTTTCTTTACCACCATATGTTTCAACTGTCACTTTGTAGGATATTATCGCAGCTTTACGTTTGTTTTTCCCCCCTTGTTTTTTAATTATGTTTATATAATGCTGTGATGTAACCAACAAAATGTGCCCCTTTCCAGTCCTACCAATTTATTCTTAGAATCAGGAGCTAAACATATTTGCCAAAACTACAATGAAACAACATAGATGCCAAAAGGTATATGAACGTATCTTCAGGCCGTTCTTGTGAGCCAACTTTACTGACCTTTGTTTTATACCAATTTCACTGAGAAATGTTCTTTGGGGCCGCATTATTTCTTAGTATAGCTAATTTTACTGCTACCTCGTTTACCTCAAATGTTCCATCGTAGATTTTCAAAGCATAAGTTATCAACATTCTTTTATGACTTGACGAGTGATGCTTGCAACTTGCGACTTGCATAATCTGTCTTTCCTTGTCGGTGCAGGTCCACTTTTTGCCGTTCATCACGTCGAGGATATATCAGAAACACTCGAGGAGGAGGAAACACCGCTTCTTTCATGGTCTTAGCAAACGTTCATGAGCGTGGTCTTTGCTATTTTGTCCTTTCAGATTTGTAGCTCAAAGTACTTTGTTGTTGAGAATGAAAGTATAGAAAAATTTCTTATAGCGAGTATTGTAGGCATGATATTATTCACCTATATCTCTCTCCTCCTTTTATGTAAGCATTCCATATCATACGCACGCTTATTTCCTTCTTAATATAACATCACAAATGCGCTGAGAGTTTAAATGGGCCCACTTTTATTTCCAACAGACCCACTTTAGGGGGCTGTTTCATTCCTCGTGAGAAAAAACTGAAAATGCAGCTTTATTCCTCGTAAAAGAGAACTGAAAATTTTTTAAGTTTGGCATTGGGCACGCAGATTTTTAAAATTGTCTAAATTAAGTACCATCCATTACTTTTTAGTAGAAAAAGGCTATGGGTTGCACCTGCTACATCAATATGTATGTGCACCACAAATTTATCGATTCTCTAGGTGCCGTCTCGTTTGAATCAAAGAATTTAATTAATTTTTACGCACAGACAAGGATGCAACCCTGCCGGTTCTTTTCAGAAAGTATGCCTGTAGGCTTCGAAAATCTTATACAACTGCATGGTAAATGAATCATGATCAATGGGGGTAAACGAGCCTAGCTTGGGCGAGCTGCGGGTAGTTGGGCTCTGCTCAAAAATAGCTAAATAGCTGGCTTGAGCTTGGCTCGAGCTCGAATTGAGCCTGTAGCAACCAAGCTCGTAACCGGCTTAGTCCTTTTATTGATCGATGATTAGGGGTGGAAACGAGCCGAGCTCGAGCGAGCTTATGTCAGCTCAAATTCGGCTTGAAATTAATTTCGAGCCTAAATCTAGGCTCAAGCTCGGCTTGAAATTAATTTGAGCCGAGCTCAAGCGAGCCTAATTTCGAGTCGAGCCGAGCTCGAGCTCTAAACGAGCCGATTGAAATTCTCGACATTATATAATCAATAGTTTAATTTTTATATAACATTCCTACAATTTGATGCAACATGTCCAATATCAAATACAAAATATTGCAAAAATTGAGCTAGGGTGACTGCATGACTGGGTCGAGGGTCTGAGGAGAAGGAGAGAGGAGAGACAGAGAGAGGAGAGAGGAGAAGAGAGAGAGAGGGGAAAAAATTAGGGATTTGAGAATTTGAATGTATCATGTTTTAGGGTTATGTCAACAGTGAAGCCTGAAAGAGAGTGTGTTATGTAAATTTAGAGTTTGGCTCAATTACACGGTTGTACTTTTGGATTTATTTTATGGGCCAACAATAATAGTCCAAATTAAAATTAAGCCTATATATAATTAAAATACATTATATATATATATATATATATATATATATAATATATATAATATAAATATATTATATATATATAATATATATTGAGGCTCCTATCTTTAAAAGTACTCAAGTTATTGGTGCTTGTAAATTTTAGGCCATTGAATTAAGAGATATGGCGGTTAGGATGATGTAGCCTCCTAGGGTTGAGTGGGTGGTTGTTGAATTAGTATAATCTAATGGTGAAAATGATCGAGGATAGAATCTAACGGTACAAAACTTACAAGCACTAAGTGTTTGGTGCTTTAACAACACCATACCTCTATATATTATATATTATATATAAATATATAATATAATATATATATTAATATATATATATATATATATATTCGAGCTTTTCGAGCTTTTCGAGCCTAATTCCGAACGAGCCGAGTAATACTCAGCGCGCTTTGAAAATGATTTGAGCCTTTTATTTTGTTCAAGCTCGGCTCATTCAATTTCGAGTCGAGCTCGGAGCGAGCAAATATCGAGGCCGAACACGAGTCGAACGCGGAGCCGGCTCGCTTCGTTTGCCAGCCATCGATGATCAAGCTCGAGCTTGGCTCGATAAATCATTGCAAACACATTTTATGTGAAAAATCTCCTCATGAAGTTTGCAATTTAACACCCCCCCCGCCAAAAAAAAAAAATGCAAGGATCTAGACGGAATCGGACCAACCCCCCCAACCCCTGACAAATTCACAGGTCAGATTATATTGCATAGCTGAGTGCTAAATTGTGTATATAATAATAATATCTTTCATTCTACATGTAACTTCATATGGATACATATTCGAGCTTTTATCGAGCCAAACTCAAGGGAACTACAGCTAGCTCGAGCTTGGTTCATTTAATTCGAACTCGGCTCGTTTCATAAATGAAACGAGCTCCAGCCAAGCTCAAAACAGAGCAAGCAAGCTTGAGAAGCTCGGAATCAACGAGCTTTTTTAGCAGTCTTAGGTACATCAAGAGAATGGCATGAAAATAAAAAAAAAATAAAAAAAAGGCCCTCTTCCGACTACATATACGGGTAGTACGCAAGAAGAAACATAAAAAAACAATAAGAACACTGAAACAGCTACCAAGAAGCATTTCTTCTTAAACCAGTAAATGAAATGCATAAGAAAATTCTGAAGAAAGATCTCGCATCTCGGAAAACACAGTATATTCATCTCTTGGGGCACAAAATAGTTTGAGTATTCATCTATCCAAGAAAAATCTTTGCTTGATAAACATTAAGAGGGTGTTCGGCACTTGATTTATACACCTGAATTAAAATAGGATAATTGATTTCTATGGTTGTTGTTTGTTTTATAGAAATGATATTTTTCGAATACCGTTCCAGTTTGGAATGATAATTGGTCACTCCATCTAAAGAGCAATCTTGTATCTCATCTTACATTCATGATTCATTCCCAAGTAACTTAACCAAACCCCTCTATCAATAGATTTCAAAAGAAACTTGATTAAGGTGGAGATCGGTAGAAATTGATTAGATTTGTAATTACTTTTAAATTTATTTTCTTTTGAGAAAGGTGGAGACCTGTAGAAATTGATTAGATTTGTAGTTAGTTTTAAATTTATATTTTTTTAAAAAAGGTAGCATGCTGCTGTCTAAAAATGTAAAGCAATTATACTTCAAACTTGAGACCTCAGGTACCAACCACCATACTCTTTACTATTTGTGTTAGGGACGGTCGGTGTAGTTTTAATTAGATTAGAATAATAGTTAAATATGTTGAAGATAAATCGTGTAAGATTTGAATCTGAATAAAAGTAAGATTCCTAAATGCACTAGAATTGGGTGACGGTTTAGATGACGCACTATACAGTCACCATGTGGCCTTTGGCGGGTTGCGTGCTTTGGAAGCTTCACGAGTAATTGGGCTACGTTTTAGATCGATGGTGCACTGTATAAGCACCATGTGGCCTTCGGAGGGTTGTGTGCTTTGGAAGCTTCGCGAGCACGGCTAGGGGTGGAAACGAGCCGAGCTCGAGCGAGCTTATGTCAGCTCAAATTCGGCTTGAAATTAATTTCGAGCCGAAATCTAGGCTCAAGCTCGGCTTGAAATTAATTCGAGCTGAGCTCGAGCGAGCCTAATTTCGAGTCGAGCCGAGCTCGAACTCTAAACGAGCCGATTGAAAATGTCAACATTATATAATGGGCCATAGTTTAATTTTTCATATTACATTAAAGCCTATAATTTGATTCAACTATGTTCAATATTTCTAAATATTATATATATATGTATATATATGTGAGATAGGGTGACTGCCTGACTAGGTGAGGGTCAGAGAGAGAGAGAGAGAGGGAAAAAAATTGGGGATTTGAGAATTTGAATGTTATCATGTTTTAGGGTTATGTGCAATAGTAAAAGTCTGAAAGAGAGAGTGTGTTATGTAAATTTAGAGTTGGGCTCAATTGCACAGTTGTACTTGTTGGGTTTATTTTATGGGCCAGCAATAATGGCCCAAATTAAATTAAAGCCTATATATAATTAAAATACATTATATTTATAAATATTATATATATNAAAACTGGTAGCAACAATGGAATTTTGCTACTAATAGTAGCCCAGTCCAACTATATATATATATATTCGAGCTTTTCGAGCTTTTCGAGCCTGATTCGAACGAGCCAAGTAATACTCAAGCTCGGCTTGAAATGAATTTCGAGCCTTTTATTTTGTTCAAGCTCGGCTCATTTAATTTCGAGTCGAGCTCGAGCGAGCCGAATATCGAGCCGAACACGAGTCGAACGCGAGCCGGCTCGCTCGTTTGCCAGCCCTAAGCACGGCCAAGGGGTGTGCTCTGTGGGCGGTCTCTGCCAGAGAGAGAAAAGCATGGCCATGAGAATGGGTGCAACTAGTGCACGGATGCATGGAAAAGAGAGAGACATTCTAGAGTTGTAGAAGATGAGAGAGAAGTGAAAGAGGTTCTAAAAAAGAGCACGCATTGAAACTATTTTATTGCAGAAGAAGAGTCAGATATATATTTTTTTAATTAGTGAATCTTATTTCACCAACAATTTCTATTTGGTTTTCTCACTTTTGTGGTTATACTAGCTTTTTATTGAGTAGAAGAGTTTGTGGTAAAAATTTGATTTGACACTTTTCTTGTGAAATTCCAAAAACTGCTACTAGCGCGAGTATCAGATTAACAACAATCAGTATTAGAGTGGGTTGTGGATTTGCAACAACTGGTATTAGAGCGAGCTCAAGGTTTTCGATTTGCAAATGATCGTTATCGGTGCGCAGGGTTAATAATTCCTGTGCGAGATTGACGTAGATGATCACAAAGTTCGAAATAGAGAAGATCGATGAAAATAACAATTTCGGTTTGTGGCGGATTAAAGTCCATGCAATTCTGGTACTATAAGAGTTGGATGATACGTTGAATAGGAAAGAGTCGAAGCTGGCGGAGATCACAAATGTAGCATGGGAGAAGAGGGAGAGGAAGGTATATGTATGTGTGTAGTCGGCTACGTACTACACGATTATAAATAGGATCAACTTCATACTCATAAGTTGTTCTCGATGATAGAGCTTCTAAATCGATGATCCATATCGTTAAATATAATTTAGAGCATGTAAACATTCTGTAAACCAAATTTCGTAAATTTTTAACATCATATATCGTTGTCTGCCACCATGAATGATGCACCTCGCACGGTCGATGTGTAACATACTGGACCTGTGCAAATTGCGAGGTTCGAGTGATTGGATGTGTTCCGAGCTTTTCCACGCCTTGTGGAGGGTCGTAGAAGGTGTTCTGACCCAAAAAGTTTGAATCCTGGAATTCCAGCTAAGTCCTTAGAGTTTTACTCTCGGGGACCAGTTCCTGGTGGGAAAGACCGGTACCCTTGGAACAATGTTGCGGCTGATTGCGAGGCAACTGGTCCCTGACGGGTGAGACCGGTCCCCGAGCACGTTTTCGCGGAGGAGAGACCGGTCCCATGCGGGGAGAGACCGGTTCCCGAACGTTGGTTTTGCGGGACGAACCGAGAGACTGGTCCCACGCAGGGAGAGACCGGTCCCTCTGGGCGAAATCTGCCCAAACCGAGCTTTGCATAGGTTGTAAAGTTGAGGGGCTTTTCTGAATTTTGTTACTTTTGAGGGCCTATATGGCCATTCCACCCTCGCTCTCCCTCATTTCACACTCTCCCTTATGTCCTAGGAGAAGAAGAGGGAGAAGAAGAAGGAGAAGAAGGAGGAGAGGAAGTAGAGCTTGTTTGAGGACTTGGAGCTTCACCCCCACTATAAGGAAGTGAATCCTCAGAATTCGGGGATTAGACTTCGATTAGAATCGACCAGTCGTCGAGTGCGTAAGCTTCGGAAAGTCCGAAGGTAACTTTAATGCATAAAGTGCATTAAAGAAAGGTCCGCGAGAGCACCAGTGCAAAACTTGCAGTGGAGCAGAAATGCTCTCGGGGACCGGTCCGTGGAAGGGAGGGACCGGTCCCATCAGGCTGGGCTGCGGAGGTCTCTGATGAGACCGGTCGGTTCCCGAACGTTGGCCCAGCGAGACTAGCTGAAATTTGGCTAAGTCCCGAGAATGCAGCTCTCGGGAACCGGTCTCTCGGACAAGGACCGGTCTCCCAAGGACCGGTCTCACAAGCAAGGACCGGTTCCCGAACGCGAAATCCCCTCTGCCTGGCTGTGCAGCTTTCGGGGACCGGTCTCCCCGAGCTGGGACCGGTCCCTCACTGCGAAAATGCCCAGAGAGGGCTGGTTATGAAGATGAAAAGTTGAGGGGGCTATCTGCAAAATGGCCTCTATGAAGGTTTGGGGACCCCTCTTCCCCTCTCATTTGCTCTCTCTCCATCTCACACTCTTTCCCTCTCTCTCTCTAGAAAGAAAAGAAAGAAAAGAAAGAAGAAGAAGAAGAAGAAGGAAAAGAAGAGAAGAGAGAAATAGAAGATCAAGAAGAAGAAGAAGAAGATCATCTTCTTCCCTCTCTCCTTCAAGCTAGAGCAAGCTTGGAGCTTGGTTTAGAGGTAAACCTCCAACCCATCCATGGTGGATTTCTTAGGGTTGGGTTTTGTTACTTAGAATCGGTTCAAATGGAACCTAATAGGGATAAATAGAAGGTTCGAGCTCGAAATTGAAGCTCGCACCACGGATTTCTCCCTCGTTGCCGTTCTAAGGCACGAAATTGGGATTTTGGAAATCTAGGGTTTTTATCTAATTTAATAGGTTGCAAACCTAATTGCTAGGTCCCCGAAGCGTCGGCGAAGTCGGTTTCTCGATCCGACGAGCGGGTGCGGAGAAATCACCGAATCGGGTACTTGAGGGCTCGCTTCGCCCCGAGGAGTTAGGGCGACGTGCGAGAACCACAACGTCAAGTTTTCTATCATCGCGGCATCGCCAAGAGGTGGGTGGTAACCATCCCGAAGCAACTGGGCCCCCTTCTATGTCTTAGTACATTTCGACTCTTGTATCTTGTATTATTGCATTATAGGATGATTATGCATTGCCTTTCCTTATGCTTCCTTGATGATATCGTAGCATGTATTGGATACTTGATATAGTGTATCGATAAGGATTGGGTCGAGATTGTAAATCCTATAGTGCAAAGAAAGAGATGAACTCAATGGTGGGTCTAATGTTAAACCAAGAACGAGTGGCATTTAGTTGATAGTAAACAAATGAATGAGTGGTATTTAGTTGATAGTAAGCAAAAGAACAAATGACGCATATGAGTCATAGTGTATGTGAAACCTATGGACTATACGATGATTGTAACCCTAGAGGATAGGGTATTCTCGAGACGAGGATTGGATCATGCTCACGGTCTGTTATTAAATCTTGTGATGGAAGCCCCACACAAGTAGTGCACTCCGGAATTGGTCACGTGGGATTGCCTATTTTGGGTCCCAAGGGATTGCCTATCTTGGGTCCCGGCAGACGGTCTCGGTTCGTAGTGCGAGTTGACCCTCCCTACCTTCGAGATGGCTAGTGAGCAGTTGGCAAGCTTTCAGAGAAGCCACGAGATTAAGAAACAAGTAAATGAGATTGATGAATAAGTGCATAGCTCTACTTTTGGACATGTTGACGGGTTAGTTGCTTACCATTTCATTGTACATGCATCCATATGTTTATGATTCGGGCATAGTAGAGTAGTTTTCTATCTGTTTCTACAGCTTTCCATAGCTATCTACCTGTTTATCTACTTGTGCCCACTTGGACCTAGTGGGGAGACCGGCGGAGTCGGCGGCCGAACCCACTGAGAACTAAGGAAGTTAGTTCTCACCCCACACTTTACAGGTCCGAGTTCGAGCTTCCCGGGCGAGCGTGAGGATCGCGGTAAGGGCCCGGCGCCCTAGTTGCATTAGCCACCTACTCCTTTTGTATTAGCTCTACCCTTATTTGTATTTGAGAGTAGATGATGTATAGGGTGAGGTTTGAGTGCTTGTATTTATGTCTTGGAAGAATGTAAAAGATTGAGCTAAATGTACTAAGTTGAATGAATGTAATAGATAGAACCTTCTATCTTTATGTACTTGTATATTTTCATACTTGTATCTTGCTCTTGGATGCTAGCACTGGTGGTGCTCCTTGTGATCGTGTATTTATGAATTGATTCCTGGGCAAATTCTTATACATGATCTATTGGTTAGCCTTGGACGGTGTGAGGAAGTGAATTCTCGAAAATACGAGGATTTGACTTCATCCCGAATCGACCAAGGGTCGTGTTGGTGTACTTTGGAAAAACCAAAGATATTAAAATCACCAATAGTGCATTGAAAACGAGTTCACGAGAGCGAATAGTGCGAAATCTGCACTGGAGCAAAACTGCTCTCGGGGACCGGTCCCTGGCAGGGAGAGACCGGTCCCATCGGCTGGTGTCGCGGGGGTTGCTTGAGGCAACCGGTCCCTGGCAGTGAGGGACCGGTTCCCGAACGTGATCCCAGCGCGAAAAGCCAAAAATTGGCTAAGTCCTGAAGTCCCAGTTCTCGGGAACCGGTCTCTCAGGAAGGAACCGGTCTCCCGAGGACCGGTCTCTCTGGGAGAGACCGGTACCCGAACGCGCGACCCGAGCTGAAGCTCTCGGGGACCGGTCCCAAGTCGGGGAGACCGGTCCCTCCGCGCGCAGAACGCCCAGGGAGGGCTGCGCACAGAGTGAAAAGTGGAGGGGCTTGGATGGATATTGTTACAATAGAGGGCTTATTAGTCCCTCTCTCCCTCTCACTCTCTCTCAGTTCACTCTCTCTCCCTCCCTCACACTCTCTTGCTTTCTCTCTCTAGAAAAGAAGGAGAAAAGAAGAAGAAGAAGAAAGGAGAAGGAAAGAAGGAAGAAAGGGAAGGAGAAGAAGAAGGAGATCAACAAAAGAAGGCTTTTGGACTTCTCCCTCATCCTCTCTTCTCTCTTTTAAGCTAACCTAGAGGTAAGCTTCTAACCCTAGTTTGTGAAATTTGGGGTTTTTGGGTTTTAGCTCTTTGGATGGGATCAAATGGATCCCTAGCACCATGAATGGAAGGATTAGAGCTAGAATCTAGGGTTTTGAGATGGGTTTAGCTTGATGCTAACCCTAGGGCACCAAAATAGGGTTTTTCGGTAAAGTATGGGATTGATCTCATTTGAGGCCTTGTAAACCTAATTGGTAGGTGCCTAAACGCGGGGGCGAAGTCGGAATTTCGATTCGTCGAGCGGGTCAAGAGCTATCGGCAAAATAAGGCCGATTGAGCATCATTTGGACCAAGAAGACCGAGGCTTCGTCGTAAAGGACGCCGAAGCGCACTTCTAGAGCCTCCTTATACGCAAAAGGTGGGGGGTGTCGTTCCGGAACATCCGGGTTTCTTTTTATGTCTAAGTTACATATGTGTTGATCATATTGCATTATAGGATTAATAAATGTATATTTCCTTTTCCCTTGCATGCTTCTTAGTAGTGTACTTATGAGTTGAACACCTAGACTAGGGTAGCATGAGGATTGGGTCTTATGGCATAGAATCCTATAGCGGCATAAAGAGCCGAACTTGGACATAGCCTAGTAGAGAGGCATTGAACTAGTGTAGTAGAGACACTAAACTTGAACGAGTGGCATGTCAATTAGTAGAAAACTTACTACAATGATCGAACGAGTGGCATCGAGTCTAGTGTAGTAAATTTGACATGAACCTAGGGATAGTAGAAGTCCCAACATTGATTATATATCATGACTGTGCAGCAGAGGCACATTGACCCTAGTAGACAGGGTATCCTCTTGTGAGGATTGGATCATACTCACTAGTCTGTTTTTGCTTGTCGGTGGTCGCTCCACCGAGGCACGAGTCTCCGGAGTACTTCACTAGGGGCAGACGTAGTTGTCCCGCAGACGGTCTCGGTGTGCGAGTGCAGTTTCTCCTCACCTATGAGATTGAGAGTGAGTCGAGGGTTTAACCTTCGGGTTAACCAAGTGAATTGGGTAAGAAACATGAAATGCATAGTAGACTTGCATTATTACCTTGAGTAGACATAGTGTATGTTGTAGTTTACATTACTATGCACCCTTATATACTCATGACATGATACTAGCATGATAGTAGTTGTTGCATGCATTATTATCATTGGTGGCATGATAGAGTAGTTGCAGTTTATCTTTGTATATCTATCTATCTCTCTATCTGTGCCAGCTTAGACCTAGTGGGAAAACCGGCGGCGTCGGCGGCCGAACCCACTGGGAACTATATTTATATAGTTCTCACCCCGTGTGGTTTTGGGGTACAGGTACACACAGAGGCGAGTCAAGCGAGGACCGCGGTAAGGGCATAGCGCCCTAAGTGAGTTTAGTTGGTAGCTTTTCCTTTATGCATTAGAGTACCCTCGTGTACTAGATGATGTTTGGATAGATATGGGAGAGCTATTTGTATTTTGAGGAAAACTATGTATTCACATTTTGGTAGATGAAAAATGTAATGCAATCAAATGATGTAACTATCGAATGAATGTAATAGTTAGACTATCTCTCTTTATACACTAGTATATTACTTGTGGTTCTTGCTCTTAGATGTATTGCACTTGTGTGCGCTATGTTCGATCATGTATGTTATCTAAGCATTCCTGGGCGCTTACTTGTACATGATCTGGTTGTCTAGCCTTGGGCGGACAGGCGAGGTGCTGTCCGTTCGGCGTCTGTTCGACGCGCCCGAACCGGACCAAATTGGTAGCGGCATCGGGGCGTGACAGACGGACAGGGGAGGTCCTGTCCGTTCGGCGTCTGTTCGACGCGCCCGGGGCCGGACCAAATTGGTAACGGTCTCGAGGCATGACACCCACCCTTTCTTCTTCCTTTTGGTGGCTTGGAGCTTGCTTTTGGAGCTTGGTGGTGGATCCATCTTCAACCCAAGAGGATTTTGAGCTTGGATTGAAGCTTCTCAAGCGGTTAGTTGCCCATTTCTCCCCTCTAGACCTAGTTTTGATGGTTTTTGGGAGATAGAACCCTAGAATGGGAAATATATGGTTTATTTGGGGCTTTTTGAGCGAATCTAATTGGATTAGAACCTTGGTTTAGGTTGCTTTGGAAGGGATCTAACTTTCATTTGAGCTTTGGAAAGAAATTTCTACACTATAGGTGAGATTTTGGCCATTTTGCTTAGTAGATTAATGTTTGAGTTGTAGTTGATCGTAAGGTTCGTTTAACCTTTGTTCTTGTGCCTCTAGGGTACTAAGAGGCTAGGGGACACTTTCGTTGGAGCTTACGAAGGGTTTCGAGACGGTTCGGTGGGTTTGACCTAGCCTGGTATATCAGAAATTCTCATATCCTATGTTTTATGCTTCGTAAAGTAGAAATTCATGCATTTTCATGATAAATGTAATTATTGTGAATTTTAGAATGTTTAACATGCCTATGTTATGTGTGATGAATTTTCAGACCTCTATGTAGTAGAGAACTAGCATATGGAACTTGTACTTGATTGGCATCCTATTGAGACTTGGAATCATAATTCCTATTGTGAAAATGAGCATTACTTTCATGCATTTAAAGCTATTCTTACTTAAGACTTAAAGGATCTCAGTAAGCCATAAAGAGGCTTGGGGACTTGTACTACTTGAGAATAATTGGGCTAATGTCATTAAGCGGCATTGAGCTCGGGTCATGTATGAACCTAGTGTTAAGGTCATTAATGGAATATCGAATAGGTGGTGTGCTTGACCTATAGTAATGCTTAAGTGTCATAAAGAGGCACTAAGCATAGTGAGAGTTGGAACTTCACCTTGAAACATAGAACTAGATCGTTGGATGCTAGTGGCTATTACCATGTTAGTGGCATGAGAATTGGGTACTTGAGATGATGATTACGCTTGCTTGCCATTTGTGCTCATTCGCACATGCTTGTGAGGGTCGCTCCCTACAAGCCGGCACTTCAGAGTTGGCCTAAGCGACTTATGCTCGCTCGTGCGGTATCGAGAAACCTACAGGGTCGGGAGGTATAGACTCATTCCTAGAGTTGGAATGCTGGAGCTACCACCGACACTTAGATGGCACAAGCTGGACTACACTATGTAGGTCCTAGAATATGTTGGAAATAATGACATTGAACGGAAAAATGACAATCACTACTAGATAGGCTTAGTAGTTGGATTACTTTGACATGCTTATAGCATAGTGCTGAGACATGTAGTATACTTGACAGTTTACTTGTTGCATCATAGTATACTTGGTTGCCATGATAGATCATAATCATCATACATTGATAGAACGGATCATGATATTTACTTGTTGCCATGTTGGGACTTATTGTTTTATGCATTGGATATACTTCACTTTAATAAAGCAAATGTACAACACTTGGACATCATATTTATTCGCGATATAGTAGCTTAGCACTTTATTTATGCTTTCATAAATGCAATCTATTTACTATTATTGTTGCTTTTTGGACTTACGATTTTCTTTTGGGGCCTAGTGGTGCATTGAGCTGAGGTCAGTAATTGCCCACTGGGAACTATAAATTATAGTTCTTACGCCCTCTGTTTTATGTCTTATTTTAGAGCCTTCCACGCCGGGAGAGGCTAGGGACTGTGGAAGGGTATCGTCTCGCGCTAGCTTGCTATCGAGGGACGCGTTGATAGGTGGTCTACCTCTCGTTGTTTTTTTTTTTTGGAGAGGTTGAGAGTTATATCCATGTGTAGTGACCACCTTTTTGTGTACCCCTTTTTGGAGATGGTTATTGTATAACTTTATAACTCACTTTTATTGTTTAGTATATTTTTTCTACCACCTTGTCATAGATGATAGATTTACTCTTGCTCTGATATCTCTAGTTGTAGATCATCTCTTTGGTTTTATTTTTCGCTGTTATTGTAGACGCCTTATATGTGCTGACATATTGCGGATCTGGGCACGCTACCGGGAGGGCCTCCGCCGATCCCGATGCGTGACAGATTAGTTTGGTATCAGAGCCTAGGGTCGAGTCTTAGTGGACCTAGCAAACCTTAGGCCGGTTGGACTATAGAAAATAGGCTCGTGAGAGACGAGGACTATTCGACTTGTGAGTGAAAGTATCACGATTGGGTACCTTGATAACTCTAGAACGTGGAGTTAAATCGAAGTGTATAGCTCCTAACTTCGCGGAGGGTTACGTTGGCGGCCGACAACGTAACATCGGGAGTTAGTAGTGAAGGACACTTCCTTACTTTCGCAAGATTTGGGGTTTGGTTATCTGGAGTGGGGATCCGATAGCGCGGGTTACTAACTTACGCTTTTATGATATTGTAGTGACGATGCCGGTTACACGCTCCCAATCTGCCGGAGCGGACGATGCGACACATCTCGAGGAGGTCGAAACCTTCGCGACTTCCGGATCTAGCGAGGTCCGCGACTTGAGGTCCAGCTTGCGGTCCTCACTGATCTTGTAGCGCAGCAGGCGGCGATCGCTCAGCGACAGGCCGAGGTGGCACAACGGCAGGAGGCGCGGATGAAGCACCTGGAGGATCTCTTGCTACAGCAGGCAGCAGCTTCTAGGGAGACTCAGGTTCCCACACCGCCAGCATCCGTAGTGGACGTCGCGCCGAGGGCGCAATCCTCTGCGCCCAGTTCTTCGCGTGCGGCACCAGCGACCGCACCTCGGGAGGAAGTGGTGGCAGCACCACCGGTTTAGATACCTGCGGCGATGGCAGCTTTCCCTGTGATGGCCGAGGGAGCCGAGCGGGATCAGCTCATGGATCACCTCAGCGAGTTCAGGAGGTGCAGTCCGAGGATCTTCGACGGCGAGAAGGTCGACCACTGGATTGTTGTGAAGTGGTTGATGTACATGGAGAAGCTGTTTTGAGATACCTTCGTTGAGGAACAGGATAGAGTTTGGCTCGCCACACATCATTTGAACGGCGAGGCCTATCGTTGGTGGTTGGATATCCAGGACAACTCCAACGCTGATTTGGCAGCGATTTCTTGGGCGAGGTTCAAGGAGCTTCTTCTGGCGCACTACTTCCCTACCAGCGTCAAGAGGAAGATGGAGCAAGACCTGCGCAGCTTGCGTCAGGAGGAGCGGACAGTGGCCGAGTACGAGGGGGAGTTTTCCCGGCTACTCCACTGTGCACCCTTCGTAGTGCGCGATGACGAGGACAAGGCCCGCATTTTTGAGCGTGGATTGCGGCCTTCAATCTTTCGGTTGGTGCAGTCCTCCAACCTCAAAACCTATCAGGAGGTTGTGAACCGCGCGCTCATTGTGGAGGCAGGAGCGGCAGATCTTCAGGAGCGTCGCGGGGGCTCGGATAAAGGGAAGGGCAAGAGGCCTGCGGCTGAGGGTGCGAGCCAGACGCACTCACGGAGGCTGCCGAGGCATCCCAGGAGCTGGAGCCAGTCACGAGGACATGACTCGTCTACTTAGCGAGGAGGACCCGATCATCGCCAGGCTCCGCGCTGCGTGATCTGTGGTGGTCCTCACTACCCACGGTATTGTTCACGCAGTCGGGGTAGGTGCTACCTGTGTGGCCAGGAGGGCCACTTCCAGTCGGATTGTCCGAGGGGTCCATCGCCAGTGCCATCGTCGGCATCTGCACCAGCTTCGCCGTGTCCCAGCCAGGGGACACCTTCTGTACACCAGCAGGCCGGGCGGCCACCTGTGCAGCGGCAGTTGGAGGGGTCACGGCAGCCCCCGAGCAGGCGCATGTACGCGGCCCAGATTGAGGAGGCGGTAGCAGCCGAGAATGTGGTCGCAGGTATCATTTTACTTTATGGTATTCGAGTACGAGCATTATTTGATACCGTTGCATCGCATTCATTCATAGACCGGCTGTTTGCCGAGTTGCATGGCATCTCACTGATATCTTTGTTGCATTCGGGACGAGTTGTAGTACCCGATCACTTTTTGGATATTCGAGAGTTTTGCCCCAGTTGCCCTGTTCGTGTGGGAGATTGGGTCATGCTCGTGGACTTGCTAGCTTTGCATAAACTCGGAGAGTTTGATGTTGTTTTGGGCATGGACTGGTTGACCAAGTATTACGCCACTATCGATTGCAAGAATCGAACTGTGACGTTTAGAGAGCCGGGGCAGGCGGAGGTTGTGTACCGAGGATGCCAGAGTTTACTGTTCGCAATGACAATTAGCTCTTCTCGAGCTAGACAGTTGATCAGCAG
This sequence comes from Ananas comosus, assembly GCF_001540865.1. Lineage (NCBI taxonomy): Eukaryota > Viridiplantae > Streptophyta > Magnoliopsida > Poales > Bromeliaceae > Ananas > Ananas comosus. The sequence continues at coordinate 6,249,267 of NC_033628.1, forward strand.
AGGCTGCGTAGCCTATTTGGCTACTGTTGTGCTGCGGGGCGATGCAGACGTCCCTAGGATTGAGGATATCCCCGTAGTACGGGAGTTTGAAGATGTGTTTCCAGCAGAGCTTCCAGGCATGCCACCTGATAGGGAGATTGAGTTTATGGTAGATCTCGTTCCTGGGACTACTCCAATCTCGAAGGCGCCCTATAGGATGGCACCAGCGGAACTGAAGGAGCTGAAGGCACAGTTGCAAGATCTTCTGGACAAGGATTTTGTGCGACTGAGTGTGTCACCTTGGGGAGCACCGGTTTATTTGTCAAGAAGAAAGATGAATCACTTCGCTTGTGCGTGGATTATCGTGAACTCAATAAAGTCACGATCAAGAATAAGTATCCATTACCAAGGATTGATGATTTATTTGATCAGCTCCAGGGATCTAGTGTGTATTCTAAGATCGACTTGCAGTCGGGATACCACCAGTTGAAGATCAAGCCTGAGGATGTGTCGAAAACGGATTTTAGAACACGGTACGGACATTATGAGTTTACAGTTATGCCGTTTGGACTTACTAATGCCCCGGCAGCTTTTATGGATCTAATGAATCGTGTTTTCAAGTCTTATCTAGACAGGTTCGTCGTAGTATCCATCGACGACATTTTGGTCTATTCCCGAAGTGATGCGGATCACAAGGAACACTTAAAACTTGTACTTCAAGTACTTCGAAAAAAGAAGCTCTATGCCAAGCTGAAGAAGTGTGAGTTTTGGCTTAGAGAGGTGGCGTTTTTGGGCCACTTGATTTTGAGATCAAGTATAGCTGTGGATCCTAGGAAAATTGAAGCTATCAAGGATTGGCCGAGACCGACGAGTGTCACCGAGATTCGGAGTTTTCTTGGCTTGGCCGGCTACTACCGACGGTTTGTTGAGGGATTTGCAAAGTTATCCACTCCCCTCACGAGGCTCACGCATAAGGGCACCAAGTTTGTTTGGAATGATGCGTGTGAATGGAGCTTCCAAGAGTTGAAGCAAAGATTAACGACTGCCCCGATCCTAACCTTGCCAACTGCTCGAGCAGGGTATGTGATTTATAGTGATGCTTCCTTTAATAGATTGGGCTGTGTCTGGATGCAGGACGGGAAAGTGATCGCGTATGCATCTCGCCAGTTGAAGGATTATGAAAGAAACTACCATACTCATGATTTGGAGTTGGCGGCCGTGGTCTTTGCATTGAAGCTGTGGCGCTATTACTTGTACGGCGAGCGATGCGAAGTATATACGGATCACAAGAGTTTAAAGTATTTATTTACTCAGAAGGAGTTGAACTTGAGGCAGCGCAGATGGTTGGAGCTACTCAAGGATTACGACTTGACTATACTTTACCACCCGGGCAAGGTTAACGTGGTGGCGGATGCGCCAAGTAAGAAATCGACGGAAAACTTAGCGATGCTTGTGGTTACTCAACCACCGTTGATCGAGCAGATGAAGCGGTTGGAGTTGGACGTAGTGGCTCCTGATACACCTTTGAGACTGATGACTTTGGTGGTGCAACCTACACTTGTGGAAAGTATTAAAGAAAAGCAAGACCTCGATGTGGAGTTGCAAAGGATTCGCGCTAAGATGATTGATGGTTGCACCGGTGACTTTTCTGAGGACGGTGTTGGATTGATACGTTTCCGTGGACGGATCTGTGTATCGGCGGAATCGGCACTTAGAGAAGAAATTCTTCAAGAGGTACACCGAGCACCGTATGCTATACATCCGGGAGGCACCAAGATGTATAATGACTTAAAGTTGCTTTATTGGTGGCCCGGGATGAAAAAGGACGTTGGTGGATTTGTTGCTAGATGTCTAACTTGCCAACAGGTGAAAGCTGAGCACCGAGTTTCCGCGGAAAAATTGCAGAGCTTACCGATTCCAGTATGAAAATGGGAGAATATCACTATGGACTTTGTGATGGGTTTGCCCCGCTCACAGGCCAGGCATGATGCTATTTGGGTGATCGTGGATAGGCTGACGAAATCGGCACATTTCGTACCTATCCATACTATTTGGACTGGTGAGAGACCCGCACAGGTTTACTTGGACGAGATTGTGCGACTACACGGGGTACCTACTTCTATAGTATCGGATCGAGATCCCCGATTTGTATCTCACTTTTGGAAGAGCTTACAGGATGTTTTGGGTACGCGCTTAGACTTCAGTACAGCTTTCCACCTCCAAAGTGACGGGCAATCAGAGCGCACTATACAGACTTTAGAGGATATGTTCCGAGCATGTATGATAGACTTTCAGGGAGGATGGTCGCAGCATCTACCGATGGCGGAGTTTGCTTATAACAATAGTTATCAAGCAAGCATTAAGATGGAGCCCTTCGAAGCACTTTATGGACGGAAGTGTAGATCGCCACTTCATTGGAGTGAAGTTTGCGAGAGATTGGCATTAGGCCCAAATGTGCTCCAGGAAGCTGAGGACAAGGTTCGAATTGCTCGGGAGCGACTTTTGACGGCACAGAGTAGACAAAGGAGTTACGCCGATCGACGACGGCGAGATTTGGAGTTCAAAGTTGGAGACCATGTTTTCTTGAAGGTCTCGCTGACTAGAGGGATCAAGAGATTTGGGATTCGGGGAAAGTTGAGCCCCCGTTTTATTGGACTGTATGAGATCTTGGAATGTATAGGTCCGGTAGCGTATCGACTTGCTCTACCACCGAACCTATCGGGCGTGCACAACGTCTTTCATGTATCGGTATTTCAGAAGTACATCCATGATCCAGCTCATGTACGTGAAGCGACGCCATTGGAGCTGATGGATGATTTGAGCTTTGAAGAGCAACCTTTAAGGATTTTGGCTCGTGAGGTGAAGAGGTTGAGGAACCGAGAGATTCCTACGTGAAGGTGCTTTGGAGCAACCACGAGGAGCGCGAGGCCACTTGGGAGTTGGAGAGCGCACTGCAGGAGCGCTACCCCTTTCTTTTTCAGATGGAGTCTTGAGGTATGTAGTTGCTTTGAGTTTCGTTCGCGGACAAAACTCCTTTTTAGGAGGGGTGAATGTAACACACTGGACCTGTGCAAATTGCGAGTTTCGAGTGATTGGATGTGTTACGAGCTTTTTCACGCCTTGTGGAGGGTCGTAGAAGGTGTTCCGACCCAAAAAGTTCGAATCCTGGAATTCCAGCTAAGTCCTGAGAGTTTTACTCTCGGGGACCGGTCCCTGGTGGGAGAGACCGATCCCCTTGGAACAGTGTTGCGACTGATTGCGAGGCAACCGGTCCCTGACGGGTGAGACCGGTCTCCGAGCGCGTTTTCGCGGGGGGGGGAGACCGGTCCCATGCGGGGAGAGACCGGTTCCCGAACGTTGGTTTTGCGGGACGAACCGAGAGACTGGTCCCAGGCAGGAAGAGACCGGTCCCTCTGGGCGAAATCTGCCAAGACCGAACTTTGCACAGGTTGCAAAGTTGAGGGGCTTTTCTGGATTTTGTTACTTTAGAGGGCCTATATGGCCATTCCAACCTCTCTCTCCCTCATTTCACACTCTCCCTTATGCCCTAGGAGAAGAAGAGGGAGAAGAAGAAGGAGAAGAAGGAGGAGAGGAAGTAGAGCTTGTTTGAGCACATGGAGCTTCACCCCTACCCTTTCTTCTTCCTTTTGGTGGCTTGGAGCTTGCTTTTGGAGCTTGATGGTGGAACCATCTTCAACCCAAGAGGATTTTGAGCTTGGATTGAAGCTTCTCAAGAGGTTAGTTGCCCATTTCTCCCCTCTAGACCTAGTTTTGATGGTTTTTGGGAGACAGAATCCTAGAATGGAAAATCTAGGGTTTATTTGGGGCTTTTTGATTAAGGGCTTTTTGAGCTAATCTAATTGGATTAGAACCTTGATTTAGGTTGCTTTGAAAGGGACCTAGCTTCCATTTGAGCTTTGGAAAGGGATTTCTACACTATAGGTGAGATTTTGGCCCTTTTGCTTAGTAGATTAATGTTTGAGCTTGTAGTTGATCGTAAGGTTCGTTTAACCTTTGTTCTTGTGCCTTTAGGGTACTAAGAGGCTAGGGGACACCTTCATTGGAGCTTACGAAGGGTTTCGAGATGGTTCGGTGGGTTTGACCTAGCCTGGTATATCAGAAATTCTCATATCCTATGTTTTATGCTTCGTAAAGTAGAAATTCATGCATTTTCATGATAAATGTAATTATTGTGAATTTTCGGATGTTTAACATGCCTATGTTATGTGTGATAAATTTTCAGACCTCTATGTAGTAGAGAACTAGCATATGGAACTTGTACATGATTGGCATCCTATTGAGACTTGGAATCATAATTCCTATTGTGAAAATGAGCATTACTTTCATGCATTTAAAGCTATTCCTACTTAAGACTTAAAGAATCTTAGTAAGCCATAGAGAGGCTTGGGGACTTGTATTACTTGAGAATAATTGGGCTAATGTCATTAAGCGGCATTGAGCTCGGGTCATGTATGAACCTGGTGTTAAGGTCATTAATGGAATATCGAATAGGTGGTGTGCTTGACCTATAGTAATGCTTAAGTGTCATAGAGAGGCACTAAACATAGTAAGAGTTGGAACTTCACCTTGAAACATAGAACTAGATCGTTGGATGCTAGTGGCTATTACCATGTTAGTGGCATGAGGATTGGGTACTTGAGATGATGATTACGCTTGCTTGCCATTTGTACTTATTTGCACATGCTTGTGAGGGTCGCTCCCTACAAGCCGGCACTCCGGAGTTGGCCTACGCGACTTATGCTCGCTCGTGCGGTATCGAGAAACCTACGGGGTCGGGAGGGATAGACTCATTCCTAGAGTGGGAATGTTGGAGCTACCACCGACAATTAGGTGGCACAAGCTGGACTACACTATGTAGGTCCTAGAACATGTTGGAAACAATGACATTGAACGGAAAAATGACAATCACTACTAGATAGGCTTAGTAGTTGGATTACTTTGACATGCTTATAGCATAGTGCTGAGACATGTAGTATACTTGACAGTTTACTTGTTGCATCATAGTATACTTGGTTGGCATGATAGATCATAATCATTATACATTGATAGAACGGATCATGATATTTACTTGTTGCCATGTTGGGACTTATTGTTTTATGCATTGGACATACTTCACTTTAATAAAGCAAATGTACAACACTTGGACATCATGTTTATTCGCGACATAGTAGCTTAGCACTTTTTTTATGCTTTCATAAATACAATCTATTTACTATTATTATTGCTTTTTGGACTTACCATTTTCTTTTGGGGCCTAGTGGTGCATTGAGCTGAGGTCAGTAATTGCCCACTAGGAACTATAAATTATAGTTCTCACGCCCTCTGTTTTATATCTTATTTCAGAGCCTTCCACGCCGGGAGAGGCTAGTGATTGCGGAAAGGGTATCGCCTCGAGCTAGCTTGCTATCAAGGGACGCGTTGATAGGTGGTCTACCTTGAAAGTTTTGAGGAGCCCAAGGATCTATCTAGATTGTATCATCACCTAGAGGGGGGTGAATAGGTGAAAGTAACCAAAAACCACAAATCTCAATGCGATAAAAATAAATGCGGAAAATAAAAATCACACTGAGATTTACATAGGAAAACTCCAATTTGGAGAAAAATTCACGGGACCAACACGCGAAAAAATAATCCACTAAGAGAAAAGATTATAAGGTGATTATCGACTCCACGGACTCAATCTCTCTTAACCTCTTATGGATCTCGCGCAATCCTCTGGGTTGTCCACGCCCTCACGTTCGAATCCACGAACGCCTCGCACATGTCCGAATCCACGAACGCCACTCGAATCCACGAGCCCACGATACGAATCCACGAACCGCCGTCAAACCCGCCGAATCCACGACGCCATCATGAAGAACATCATGTGTATGGTGATCATTCGCTTAGAGTATCGATGAAAATCAGGGAAGCGAACTCCAAGCGAAGCGGAGATCAAATCGACATATTGATATGAAAATCCAATCTCTCGATTTGACCTAAAAGAGGCTTTTTGTAAAAAATAGGTTTTAGATGAAATCCGAGCCTCTAGGGTTTCTCAAACATGTATTTTCGTGATGCTCGATATGTTAGAGAAGCCCAATAGCTTATTTATAGACTTTAGAATCAATTGAAGTCAGATTAGAAAGATTTCACGATTTTACACTGTGTACCGGTACACTTTAGGCTGTCACCGGTTATACGATGACGGAACGAAAAACCTGACGAAACAGTGAAACCGGTTACATCCACGATGGCCGTACTGGTACACATTTTGTACCGGTACACTTCTGATGCTGTACCAGTACACTTTGCAAATTTTCGCCGTTTCGGATTTTGCAAAGTTCCGATGCACTTTCTAATCCGTTAGACATTGATATTATGATTCTAATGTCTACAACTAAGTTGAATCACCATAATCATGAATTAACACTTTACCTGGATATCGTGATTCAAAGTGTGAGTTGTTTTCCAACTTCTTCGAAATCTTGAATTCTTCGATCTTCGACAATACGCACCGATTCTTCAAGACTCCGACTCACTTCACGAAACTTGCCAACACTCAAGACTTAACAATCTCCCCCTTTGGCAATTTCGTGACAAAACTCACACAAACTCAAAAATTACAATTTAAAGAAAAAACGAAGTTCAATTGTCATCACCAAAACATTGAACTCCTCGCGTGTAATCCAAGTACAATTTGAAACTTAAACTTACATCAAAAACTCCTAAAACAGACTCTATGACTTAGACGCAATAAGGAGTCTTGAAGTCTTGATTTCCTGCAAAACAATTTATCCAAAAAGATATAGAAAGTTAAATTTACACTTCTCCCCTTTGTTCTTTATTCCTTCTTCTTTGACATCCTTACAATTTACACTTCTCCCCTTTGTTCTTTATTCCTTCTTCTTTGACATCCTTACAATTTACACTTCTCCCCTTTGTTCTTTATTCCTTCTTCTTCTCGAAATATCACTCCTTGTCTCCCTTTGTTCACCTTTGCTTTAGATCAATACCTGTTCATCATTGTTCCCCCCCTTTTTGTCAAAAATTGCGAAAGATAAAATATATAAAGAGAGAAAACATACTAAAAGCATAAGAGTAGTCAAATCATAGTTACAGGCCTAAAACAAAAGTAAAAACATGCAAATGAAAGATAAGCAAGCAAAGCTAAAACATCGTCCTAAAAGTGAAGTAGCAAGACTAAGTGCGAGGATGTAATCACTCCGTGTCCTTGCCATCATCATCATCACCTCCTGCACCAGCTCCAGACCCTCCAGCCTTAGTAGTATCACCAGACGGTGGAATGAGTGGATGTCGTGAAGTCGATCTGGCATAAGTAGTGTAGGTAGGCTCAGTAGGAAAGATATCATCATGCCTACACCCCATTTTCTCCATCATCCTCTTCAATCCTATCTCCACCTTTCTAGCAAGATCTGCTAATTTCTTCTTCATAGAGCGCACCTCATGGTGAAGGGATTCGACAGTAATCACTCCCCCTGAGCTAGAAGATCCCTCACGCGCTGCTCGAGGTGGAGGTGCTGAACTAGAAGCTCCTCTGGATGATCCTTTGGTTTGTTGAAAAGTCTTCAATGTGCTCCTTGACTTTGCCCAAGTTACAGCATCAATAGGTCCAAGTCCAAAATCATACTTCTCACATGACACGTCAACACCATTTTCCTGAAGAATCCTCGTGATCAATAACGGAAACGGAAGAAGATCACGGCGAACCTGAGACTGTATGACATGAACCATTCGTTGCCACATAAGAAAAGGAATATTGATGTTCAATCCTCTTGCTTCTTCAGGATGTCCAAGAAGATACAGAAGCACAAGACGATCCCACCGAATTCTTTTCGTTCCAATTGTAGGTTGAACGTTGTAGCTCATCACCAATGACAGTAGATGATATTCAGGTAGCAAATCCTTAGATTCCACATATGAATGATTAGTCCTAACACCTTCCTTGCATATAGCTTGAATAACAGTCTCCCAGTGAGTTGAAGACTGAAAAAGCCCTGTCGTATAGTGAAGGCCGGTAGTATCAATATGCATACCTAAGAGCTCTCCAATAGTATAAGGAGTGACGTGAATCTTCTTTCTACGCACATAAGTCTCAAACACATAAGTCCCAGTCTCCTCATCCTCTCCAAGTACTACCCCGTTCATATAGAACTCTCGAATTAGCTCTACACAAAATGGGGCACGAGCTGGAACCCGTCCAACAGGCTCAATAGGGACCCTCTGCAGCAATTGGCCAAAATCTGGTACCTCCTTGACCAGCTCAGTGAAGTTGACATAGCGCTCAGCTAGAACTGATCGGCTCAAGTAAATTTGCTGTCGTTCTAATGAAGCCTCTGCAGCACGTTTGGAGCGCCTTTCACGTGCACGAGAATCACCTCCTCGTGAGGATTCGCCTGCTACGCCTTTTCCTTTAGCAGCCCTCGTAACCGCTTCTTCAGTAGCTTCAGATAAGCTTGCTTGATAATCTGGATCTGATCCTGATGACTCGTCGGCAGTACGAGTTCTCTTTGATGACCCACGTCGTCCTCGACCACCTCCACGGCCACGACCGGCGGCCATAAGCACCAAAAGCAGTAGCACAAGCGAGAATGCCATTTTCCTATATCAAAAATTGCATATATGAACAAATTTTTAAAAAAAAATCTATAAAAATAGCAAAAATTTTTTTAATAACATTAGAATGCATACAAATGCTATTTCTAATAAGATCATGCAAAAATTTTCATCAAAAAATGACATTTTACAAAAAATCCCGAAATTACATGAAAAATGAAGCTTAGAACATGGATCAGCGAAAACTAATGTGTTTTGATGTGATTCAAGTGTTCTGGAAACAAGATAATGTCCTTAAGCACTGATCTACAGCAAAAAAATTTCATCAAAAACGATCAAAAACAGAGATCTAAACATGAACTCAAAATTTTTTGAAAAATATGTAAAAACGAGGTTTGATCCATAAATCCGAGCAAACAACTTACAAATCCACGTGAAAAGCAGTAAATCTGAAGGAGATCATCGCCTAGGAGCTTCAGGAGAAGAAAGATGCGGTTTTGATGAAGATTTGGGAGAGAATCGAAACGTGTATCCGGTTATATAACCCGCGGCTACAGTAATTTGTACTGGTACGGGATTTTGTACCGGTACACTTTCTCAGATTTTGAAAATTTGAATTTAAAAACCTTTTAAACTTAAATTAATTTCATATAAATTAAGGACTTTACTCCAAAAATCATTATGATGAAGATAAAATATTATAAGATTTCAAAATACATCGAAACACTAAAATTTGTTATCGAAAATAATCTAATGATTCAAAACCATCAAGATGTAAGTTGATGAAAAATGATTTTTTAGAAACTCAACAAAATTGACACCAATTTATCGCAATATGTTCAAAATAGAGATTTAACTAATATGACCGGGGTGCTTTTGAGTATCTTTTTTCAACTACACATTATAATCACGAAAAATTCTAAATATTCAATTTTTTTTCAACCTTTTTCGGTTTCAAATTTAATCTTTCATGTGGTAGGGCTTCACGACACTCTGCGGACACGACCGGGGGTGGTGTCCTTTTCCTACATGTGGTGGTCAGGTTTTTCCACATCCTTTTGGATGTAACTCTTTCCACATCTTTTAAACACTCAGAGTTTTTCTTATTTTTTTTTAATTCGAACCATCGCCCCCTAAATTAAGCACAATCTTCAATTGAAAATAATTTTAACAAATTTTAGTCTATTTAGCAGTGATCCATATATCATACTCACAACACACACAACCGAGAGTAGATTAATCATCAAGAGATCAAATTTGATTATGTGAAGCATAAATACTACTATTACTATATTATGTATATTAATATAACTATATATACTATATATAAGTTAAGAAAAAAAAAAAAGAGAAGGAAGAGATGTGTATGCAGATGATCATGCACTAGTGCAGGATAAAAATTTGAATTCAGAATTTTGAAACCCTGGTGCATAGGTTAAATCATACACCAGGTCGGTCACAGATATCAAAAAGGTGGATGTTTCGCTATGGCAGAATGAGAATGGTGTATCAAAAAGCAAGTTAGTCTCTTCCCTTTCATGTATTTGCAAAGAATGCTCTTCAAACATATACATATTCTGTTATTTTAATTAGAATTATAATATATATACAAAAGGAAGGACAATATACAATTTAATACCCATAACCTCATTCGATCCCATCGTAACTTCCAACCTTCTCCCACAAATCCACATACCCACGATCCCAGACAGTTACGACTGGATCCCATAAATTACTCTCTCCGCATGAGAAAAAGAGGGATCACGGTGCTTTTTTGAACTTTCAAACCAATTCCTAAACAAAAAAATCCACTATTCCTGTCTACAAAGGAGGAAAACCAAAGTAAAAAAAAAAAAAAAAGTTATTTTTCTCATTTCCATCAATCGACAATAACAAAGTCTCTCTCTCCTCTAAAAAAAAAACAAAAAGAAAAAGAAAAGAAAAAGAGAGAAGAAGAAAAAAGTCCATCTCAGAATCTCTCTCTCTCTCTCTCTCTCTCTTGAAACGCACACGACACCACAGCCCGACACCAACCTCGTCCTCCTCCGCCATGGATAGCTCATCTTGGTGGAGCGGCACCATTGGATCCGCTGGTGGCCGTGGTCACCCATCCAACTTCGCTCACACGGCGCCCATGATGGTCGCGTTCGCAAGTTCGCGTTTCGCCGCCGCGAACGCCGAGTTCGCTGACCCTGACGTTCTGCCGAGGCCGACCGGCTCCTCGCCGACGCTTAAGCTATCCAGCGCGCCAGAGTGACGGCGCTATTCTCGAAGACACGGTCACGAACTAACCCCAACGGCCCGCGTGCGCTCCTCGCTGACACCTGTGCCCGAGGCCGCCCGCCTCCGCTTGTCCGACCTTGCTCCGCTGAGGCCGTCGCCCGAGGCCGCCGCGCTCCGAGGTCGCCTGCTCACTCCCGACGACACTCTGCGGGCTCCTCGCAGGGCTCGATCGCACCTTCTGCTCCGGGCATGACCTCACAACCAGCCGTCTCTCTGCGCTGACCTCAACTACCCCGACGGCCCCCCTCCTCGCCGGACCTGCTGGATATCGCCTCCGCAAGGTATCGCACCTCGCGACGGCTGATAGACCACCGCACTCGGCACACGCAGGCGTCTCCGCCATGCCCCGCGTCACATTACTCGACTATCTCCGCGCACATGGCCGCGAACCTTCCGCCCCAACTCCTTCTCGTCACCGCGACGGCATCGACTCGCGAACGTTCACCGCGGCCGCCGTCGCCTTCCGCTCACTCGACTTCTCTGCGCGCATGCCCGCGGACTCGCACCGACAGTCCGCCGTGGTCAAGCCGCCATAGATTGCGCTTCAAGTGCGCGTTCCACCTCCGTCGACACGT